>NC_069668.1:14849265-15166348 GCF_027244095.1 Hemicordylus capensis | reverse complement strand
TCCTATCCTTTTCAGTTGCAATGCAAGAGAATTTCGCTGGCATTTCCACGTGTAGGGGAGATTTAAGCTCTGTCGATAAGTGGGTTTTGCTAGCACCTTTAGAACTAACAATACCGTAGGAAGGTATTGTGGAAGCCTTTGCTCAAACAGCATGGAGGGGAACACGCGTGAGTAGTGGACAGGGTGTCTACTCACGAGTAAGCCAACTGGTGTCTACTCATGAGCAAGTGAAATGGGGTCTACTCATGAGTAAGCGAAATGGGGCCTACTCAGGAGAAAGCTTAGCGGGGTCTACTCGTGAGTAAGCCCACCAGGGTCTACTCATGAGTAAAACGTCCAAGGCCGATTCGCAAGTATGGCACCTGGGGTCTACTCGTGAGTCGCTGAGGGGGTTGGTCTACCCGTCGACTTGAACCTTTTAAAGTTCTTTTTGTATTTTCTTACTTGCATGTTTTTTGCAAATGGGTAAACACAATTCTTATTGTCTGCAACCCCAATATGAGCTGGGGTGCTTTTTGACCTCTTCCTGCAACCACTGAGTATTTCTACCTGTAACTAAAAGCTGAGGGGGCTAAGATTGAAGAAGTGTGTAGCATTTGAATGAAACTCCCCCCATCTTGTTCTTTACATTTTCGAAGCTTATCCAAGCTGCTTTTTAAGTCTAGCACAGCGGGCTTTTTCTCTGGTGCAGCATGCCTGCTGTGTTCAGAAACTTCTCGTTTCATCACCAGGTGTAAGCTTGCACATGGAAGTTTTTCCTATCCTTTTCAGTTGCAATGAAAGAGAATTTCGCAGGGATTTCTAGGTGTAGGGGAGATTTAAGCTCTGTCGATAAGTGGGTTTTGCTAGCACCTTTAGAACTAACAATACCGTAGGAAGGTATTGTGGAAGCCTTTGCTCAAACAGCATGGAGAGGAACACGCGTGAGTAGCAGCCAGGGTGTCTACTCATGAGTAAGCCAACTGGTGTCTACTCATGAGGAAGTGAAATCGGGCCTACTCAGGAGAGAGCTTAGCGGGGTCTACTCACGAGAAAGCTTAGCGGGGTCTACTCGTGAGTAAGCCCATGAGGGTCTACTCGTGAGTAAACCGTCCACGGCCGATTCGCAAGTATGGCACCTGGGGTCTACTCGTGAGTCGCTGAGGGGGTTGGTCTACCCGTCGACTTGAACCTTTTAAAGTTCTTTTTGTATTTTCTTACTTGCATGTTTTTTGCAAATGGGTAAACACAAATCTTATTGTTTGCCACCCCAATATGAGCTGGGGTGCTTTTTGACCTCTTCCTGCAACCACTGAGTATTTCTACCTGTAACTAAAAGCTGAGGGGGCTAAGATTGAAGAAGTGTGTAGCATTTGAATGAAACTCCCCCCATCTTGTTCTTTACATTTTCGAAGCTTATCCAAGCTGCTTTTTAAGTCTAGCACAGCGGGCTTTTTCCCTGGTGCAGCATGCCTGCTGTGTTCAGAAACTTCTCGTTTTATCACCAGGTGTAAGCTTGCACATGGAAGTTTTTCCTATCCTTTTCAGTTGCAATGCAAGAGAATTCCGCTGGCATTTCCACGTGTAGGGGAGATTTAAGCTCTGTCGATAAGTGGGTTTTGCTAGCACCTTTAGAACTAACAATACCGTAGGAAGGTATTGTGGAAGCCTTTGCTCAAACAGCATGGAGGGGAACACGCGTGAGTAGTGGACAGGGTGTCTACTCATGAGTAAGCCAACTGGTGTCTACTCATGAGCAAGTGAAATGGGGTCTACTCATGAGTAAGCGAAATGGGGCCTACTCAGCAGAAAGCTTAGCGGGGTCTACTCGTGAGTAAGCCCACCAGGGTCTACTCGTGAGTAAACCGTCCATGGCCGATTCGCAAGTATGGCACCTGGGGTCTACTCGTGAGTCGCTGAGGGGGTTGGTCTACCCGTCGACTTGAACCTTTTAAAGTTCTTTTTGTATTTTCTTACTTGCATGTTTTTTGCAAATGGGTAAACACAAATCTTATTGTTTGCCACCCCAATATGAGCTGGGGTGCTTTTTGACCTCTTCCTGCAACCACTGAGTATTTCTACCTGTAACTAAAAGCTGAGGGGGCTAAGATTGAAGAAGTGTGTAGCATTTGAATGAAACTCCCCCCATCTTGTTCTTTACATTTTCGAAGCTTATCCAAGCTGCTTTTTAAGTCTAGCACAGCGGGCTTTTTCTCTGGTGCAGCATGCCTGCTGTGTTCAGAAACTTCTCGTTTCATCACCAGGTGTAAGCTTGCACATGGAAGTTTTTCCTATCCTTTTCAGTTGCAATGCAAGAGAATTCCGCTGGCATTTCCACGTGTAGGGGAGATTTAAGCTCTGTCGATAAGTGGGTTTTGCTAGCACCTTTAGAACTAACAATACCGTAGGAAGGTATTGTGGAAGCCTTTGCTCAAACAGCATGGAGAGGAACACGCGTGAGTAGCAGCCAGGGTGTCTACTCATGAGTAAGCCAACTGGTGTCTACTCATGAGCAAGTGAAATCGGGCCTACTCAGGAGAGAGCTTAGCGGGGTCTACTCACGAGAAAGCTTAGCGGGGTCTACTCGTGAGTAAGCCCACCAGGGTCTACTCGTGAGTAAACCATCCACGGCCGATTCGCAAGTATGGCACCTGGGGTCTACTCGTGAGTCGCTGAGGGGGTTGGTCTACCCGTCGACTTGAACCTTTTAAAGTTCTTTTTGTATTTTCTTACTTGCATGTTTTTTGCAAATGGGTAAACACAAATCTTATTGTTTGCCACCCCAATATGAGCTGGGGTGCTTTTTGACCTCTTCCTGCAACCACTGAGTATTTCTACCTGTAACTAAAAGCTGAGGGGGCTAAGATTGAAGAAGTGTGTAGCATTTGAATGAAACTCCCCCCATCTTGTTCTTTACATTTTCGAAGCTTATCCAAGCTGCTTTTTAAGTCTAGCACAGCGGGCTTTTTCTCTGGTGCAGCATGCCTGCTGTGTTCAGAAACTTCTCGTTTTATCACCAGGTGTAAGCTTGCACATGGAAGTTTTTCCTATCCTTTTCAGTTGCAATGCAAGAGAATTCCGCAGGCATTTCCACGTGTAGTGGAGATTTAAGCTCTGTCAATAAGTGGGTTTTGCTAGCACCTTTAGAACTAACAATACCGTAGGAAGGTACTGTGGAAGCCTTTGCTCAAACAGCATGGAGGGGAACACACGTGAGTAGCGGACAGGGTGTCTACTCACGAGTAAGCCAACTGGTGTCTACTCATGAGGAAGTGAAATCGGGCCTACTCAGGAGAGAGCTTAGCGGGGTCTACTCACGAGAAAGCTTAGCGGGGTCTACTCATGAGTAAGCCCATGAGGGTCTACTCGTGAGTAAACCGTCCACGGCCGATTCGCAAGTATGGCACCTGGGGTCTACTCGTGAGTCGCTGAGGGGGTTGGTCTACCCGTCGACTTGAACCTTTTAAAGTTCTTTTTGTATTTTCTTACTTGCATGTTTTTTGCAAATGGGTAAACACAAATCTTATTGTTTGCCACCCCAATATGAGCTGGGGTGCTTTTTGACCTCTTCCTGCAACCACTGAGTATTTCTACCTGTAACTAAAAGCTGAGGGGGCTAAGATTGAAGAAGTGTGTAGCATTTGAATGAAACTCCCCCCATCTTGTTCTTTACATTTTCGAAGCTTATCCAAGCTGCTTTTTAAGTCTAGCACAGCGGGCTTTTTCTCTGGTGCAGCATGCCTGCTGTGTTCAGAAACTTCTCGTTTTATCACCAGGTGTAAGCTTGCACATGGAAGTTTTTCCTATCCTTTTCAGTTGCAATGCAAGAGAATTCCGCTGGCATTTCCACGTGTAGGGGAGATTTAAGCTCTGTCGATAAGTGGGTTTTGCTAGCACCTTTAGAACTAACAATACCGTAGGAAGGTATTGTGGAAGCCTTTGCTCAAACAGCATGGAGGGGAACACGCGTGAGTAGTGGACAGGGTGTCTACTCATGAGTAAGCCAACTGGTGTCTACTCATGAGCAAGTGAAATGGGGTCTACTCATGAGTAAGCGAAATGGGGCCTACTCAGCAGAAAGCTTAGCGGGGTCTACTCGTGAGTAAGCCCACCAGGGTCTACTCGTGAGTAAACCGTCCATGGCCGATTCGCAAGTATGGCACCTGGGGTCTACTCGTGAGTCGCTGAGGGGGTTGGTCTACCCGTCGACTTGAACCTTTTAAAGTTCTTTTTGTATTTTCTTACTTGCATGTTTTTTGCAAATGGGTAAACACAATTCTTATTGTCTGCCACCCCAATATGAGCTGGGGTGCTTTTTGACCTCTTCCTGCAACCACTGAGTATTTCTACCTGTAACTAAAAGCTGAGGGGGCTAAGATTGAAGAAGTGTGTAGCATTTGAATGAAACTCCCCCCATCTTGTTCTTTACATTTTCGAAGCTTATCCAAGCTGCTTTTTAAGTCTAGCACAGCGGGCTTTTTCTCTGGTGCAGCATGCCTGCTGTGTTCAGAAACTTCTCGTTTCATCACCAGGTGTAAGCTTGCACATGGAAGTTTTTCCTATCCTTTTCAGTTGCAATGCAAGAGAATTCCGCTGGCATTTCCACGTGTAGGGGAGATTTAAGCTCTGTCGATAAGTGGGTTTTGCTAGCACCTTTAGAACTAACAATACCGTAGGAAGGTATTGTGGAAGCCTTTGCTCAAACAGCATGGAGAGGAACACGCGTGAGTAGCAGCCAGGGTGTCTACTCATGAGTAAGCCAACTGGTGTCTACTCATGAGCAAGTGAAATCGGGCCTACTCAGGAGAGAGCTTAGCGGGGTCTACTCACGAGAAAGCTTAGCGGGGTCTACTCGTGAGTAAGCCCACCAGGGTCTACTCGTGAGTAAACCATCCACGGCCGATTCGCAAGTATGGCACCTGGGGTCTACTCGTGAGTCGCTGAGGGGGTTGGTCTACCCGTCGACTTGAACCTTTTAAAGTTCTTTTTGTATTTTCTTACTTGCATGTTTTTTGCAAATGGGTAAACACAAATCTTATTGTTTGCCACCCCAATATGAGCTGGGGTGCTTTTTGACCTCTTCCTGCAACCACTGAGTATTTCTACCTGTAACTAAAAGCTGAGGGGGCTAAGATTGAAGAAGTGTGTAGCATTTGAATGAAACTCCCCCCATCTTGTTCTTTACATTTTCGAAGCTTATCCAAGCTGCTTTTTAAGTCTAGCACAGCGGGCTTTTTCTCTGGTGCAGCATGCCTGCTGTGTTCAGAAACTTCTCGTTTTATCACCAGGTGTAAGCTTGCACATGGAAGTTTTTCCTATCCTTTTCAGTTGCAATGCAAGAGAATTCCGCAGGCATTTCCACGTGTAGTGGAGATTTAAGCTCTGTCAATAAGTGGGTTTTGCTAGCACCTTTAGAACTAACAATACCGTAGGAAGGTACTGTGGAAGCCTTTGCTCAAACAGCATGGAGGGGAACACACGTGAGTAGCGGACAGGGTGTCTACTCACGAGTAAGCCAACTGGTGTCTACTCATGAGGAAGTGAAATCGGGCCTACTCAGGAGAGAGCTTAGCGGGGTCTACTCACGAGAAAGCTTAGCGGGGTCTACTCATGAGTAAGCCCATGAGGGTCTACTCGTGAGTAAACCGTCCACGGCCGATTCGCAAGTATGGCACCTGGGGTCTACTCGTGAGTCGCTGAGGGGGTTGGTCTACCCGTCGACTTGAACCTTTTAAAGTTCTTTTTGTATTTTCTTACTTGCATGTTTTTTGCAAATGGGTAAACACAAATCTTATTGTTTGCCACCCCAATATGAGCTGGGGTGCTTTTTGACCTCTTCCTGCAACCACTGAGTATTTCTACCTGTAACTAAAAGCTGAGGGGGCTAAGATTGAAGAAGTGTGTAGCATTTGAATGAAACTCCCCCCATCTTGTTCTTTACATTTTCGAAGCTTATCCAAGCTGCTTTTTAAGTCTAGCACAGCGGGCTTTTTCTCTGGTGCAGCATGCCTGCTGTGTTCAGAAACTTCTCGTTTTATCACCAGGTGTAAGCTTGCACATGGAAGTTTTTGCTATCCTTTTCAGTTGCAATGCAAGAGAATTCCGCAGGCATTTCCACGTGTAGTGGAGATTTAAGCTCTGTCGATAAGTGGGTTTTGCTAGCACCTTTAGAACTAACAATACCGTAGGAAGGTACTGTGGAAGCCTTTGCTCAAACAGCATGGAGGGGAACACACGTGAGTAGCGGACAGGGTGTCTACTCACGAGTAAGCCAACTGGTGTCTACTCATGAGGAAGTGAAATCGGGCCTACTCAGGAGAGAGCTTAGCGGGGTCTACTCACGAGAAAGCTTAGCGGGGTCTACTCATGAGTAAGCCCATGAGGGTCTACTCGTGAGTAAACCGTCCACGGCTGATTCGCAAGTATGGCACCTGGGGTCTACTCGTGAGTCGCTGAGGGGGTTGGTCTACCCGTCGACTTGAACCTTTTAAAGTTCTTTTTGTATTTTCTTACTTGCATGTTTTTTGCAAATGGGTAAACACAAATCTTATTGTCTGCCACCCCAATATGAGCTGGGGTGCTTTTTGACCTCTTCCTGCAACCACTGAGTATTTCTACCTGTAACTAAAAGCTGAGGGGGCTAAGATTGAAGAAGTGTGTAGCATTTGAATGAAACTCCCCCCATCTTGTTCTTTACATTTTCGAAGCTTATCCAAGCTGCTTTTTAAGTCTAGCACAGCGGGCTTTTTCTCTGGTGCAGCATGCCTGCTGTGTTCAGAAACTTCTCGTTTTATCACCAGGTGTAAGCTTGCACATGGAAGTTTTTCCTATCCTTTTCAGTTGCAATGCAAGAGAATTCCGCTGGCATTTCCACGTGTAGGGGAGATTTAAGCTCTGTCGATAAGTGGGTTTTGCTAGCACCTTTAGAACTAACAATACCGTAGGAAGGTATTGTGGAAGCCTTTGCTCAAACAGCATGGAGGGGAACACGCGTGAGTAGTGGACAGGGTGTCTACTCACGAGTAAGCCAACTGGTGTCTACTCATGAGCAAGTGAAATGGGGTCTACTCATGAGTAAGCGAAATGGGGCCTACTCAGGAGAAAGCTTAGCGGGGTCTACTCGTGAGTAAGCCCACCAGGGTCTACTCGTGAGTAAACCGTCCAAGGCCGATTCGCAAGTATGGCACCTGGGGTCTACTCGTGAGTCGCTGAGGGGGTTGGTCTACCCGTCGACTTGAACCTTTTAAAGTTCTTTTTGTATTTTCTTACTTGCATGTTTTTTGCAAATGGGTAAACACAATTCTTATTGTCTGCCACCCCAATATGAGCTGGGGTGCTTTTTGACCTCTTCCTGCAACCACTGAGTATTTCTACCTGTAACTAAAAGCTGAGGGGGCTAAGATTGAAGAAGTGTGTAGCATTTGAATGAAACTCCCCCCATCTTGTTCTTTACATTTTCGAAGCTTATCCAAGCTGCTTTTTAAGTCTAGCACAGCGGGCTTTTTCTCTGGTGCAGCATGCCTGCTGTGTTCAGAAACTTCTCGTTTCATCACCAGGTATAAGCTTGCACATGGAAGTTTTTCCTATCCTTTTCAGTTGCAATGCAAGAGAATTCCGCTGGCATTTCCACGTGTAGGGGAGATTTAAGCTCTGTCGATAAGTGGGTTTTGCTAGCACCTTTAGAACTAACAATACCGTAGGAAGGTATTGTGGAAGCCTTTGCTCAAACAGCATGGAGAGGAACACGCGTGAGTAGCAGCCAGGGTGTCTACTCATGAGTAAGCCAACTGGTGTCTACTCATGAGGAAGTGAAATCGGGCCTACTCAGGAGAGAGCTTAGCGGGGTCTACTCACGAGAAAGCTTAGCGGGGTCTACTCGTGAGTAAGCCCACCAGGGTCTACTCGTGAGTAAACCATCCACGGCCGATTCGCAAGTATGGCAGCTGGGGTCTACTCGTGAGTCGCTGAGGGGGTTGGTCTACCCGTCGACTTGAACCTTTTAAAGTTCTTTTTGTATTTTCTTACTTGCATGTTTTTTGCAAATGGGTAAACACAAATCTTATTGTTTGCCACCCCAATATGAGCTGGGGTGCTTTTTGACCTCTTCCTGCAACCACTGAGTATTTCTACCTGTAACTAAAAGCTGAGGGGGCTAAGATTGAAGAAGTGTGTAGCATTTGAATGAAACTCCCCCCATCTTGTTCTTTACATTTTCGAAGCTTATCCAAGCTGCTTTTTAAGTCTAGCACAGCGGGCTTTTTCTCTGGTGCAGCATGCCTGCTGTGTTCAGAAACTTCTCGTTTTATCACCAGGTGTAAGCTTGCACATGGAAGTTTTTCCTATCCTTTTCAGTTGCAATGCAAGAGAATTCCGCTGGCATTTCCACGTGTAGGGGAGATTTAAGCTCTGTCGATAAGTGGGTTTTGCTAGCACCTTTAGAACTAACAATACCGTAGGAAGGTATTGTGGAAGCCTTTGCTCAAACAGCATGGAGGGGAACACGCGTGAGTAGTGGACAGGGTGTCTACTCACGAGTAAGCCAACTGGTGTCTACTCATGAGCAAGTGAAATGGGGTCTACTCATGAGTAAGCGAAATGGGGCCTACTCAGGAGAAAGCTTAGCGGGGTCTACTCGTGAGTAAGCCCACCAGGGTCTACTCGTGAGTAAACCGTCCAAGGCCGATTCGCAAGTATGGCACCTGGGGTCTACTCGTGAGTCGCTGAGGGGGTTGGTCTACCCGTCGACTTGAACCTTTTAAAGTTCTTTTTGTATTTTCTTACTTGCATGTTTTTTGCAAATGGGTAAACACAATTCTTATTGTCTGCCACCCCAATATGAGCTGGGGTGCTTTTTGACCTCTTCCTGCAACCACTGAGTATTTCTACCTGTAACTAAAAGCTGAGGGGGCTAAGATTGAAGAAGTGTGTAGCATTTGAATGAAACTCCCCCCATCTTGTTCTTTACATTTTCGAAGCTTATCCAAGCTGCTTTTTAAGTCTAGCACAGTGGGCTTTTTCTCTGGTGCAGCATGCCTGCTGTGTTCAGAAACTTCTCGTTTTATCACCAGGTGTAAGCTTGCACATGGAAGTTTTTCCTATCCTTTTCAGTTGCAATGCAAGAGAATTCCGCTGGCATTTCCACGTGTAGGGGAGATTTAAGCTCTGTCGATAAGTGGGTTTTGCTAGCACCTTTAGAACTAACAATACCGTAGGAAGGTATTGTGGAAGCCTTTGCTCAAACAGCATGGAAAGGAACACGCGTGAGTAGCAGCCAGGGTGTCTACTCATGAGTAAGCCAACTGGTGTCTACTCATGAGCAAGTGAAATCGGGCCTACTCAGGAGAGAGCTTAGCGGGGTCTACTCACGAGAAAGCTTAGCGGGGTCTACTCGTGAGTAAGCCCATGAGGGTCTACTCGTGAGTAAACCGTCCACGGCCGATTCGCAAGTATGGCACCTGGGGTCTACTCGTGAGTCGCTGAGGGGGTTGGTCTACCCGTCGACTTGAACCTTTTAAAGTTCTTTTTGTATTTTCTTACTTGCATGTTTTTTGCAAATGGGTAAACACAAATCTTATTGTCTGCAACCCCAATATGAGCTGGGGTGCTTTTTGACCTCTTCCTGCAACCACTGAGTATTTCTACCTGTAACTAAAAGCTGAGGGGGCTAAGATTGAAGAAGTGTGTAGCATTTGAATGAAACTCCCCCCATCTTGTTCTTTACATTTTCGAAGCTTATCCAAGCTGCTTTTTAAGTCTAGCACAGCGGGCTTTTTCTCTGGTGCAGCATGCCTGCTGTGTTCAGAAACTTCTCGTTTCATCACCAGGTGTAAGCTTGCACATGGAAGTTTTTCCTATCCTTTTCAGTTGCAATGCAAGAGAATTCCGCTGGCATTTCCACGTGTAGGGGAGATTTAAGCTCTGTCGATAAGTGGGTTTTGCTAGCACCTTTAGAACTAACAATACCGTAGGAAGGTATTGTGGAAGCCTTTGCTCAAACAGCATGGAGGGGAACACGCGTGAGTAGTGGACAGGGTGTCTACTCATGAGTAAGCCAACTGGTGTCTACTCATGAGGAAGTGAAATCGGGCCTACTCAGGAGAGAGCTTAGCGGGGTCTACTCACGAGAAAGCTTAGCGGGGTCTACTCGTGAGTAAGTCCATGAGGGTCTACTCGTGAGTAAACCGTCCACGGCCGATTCGCAAGTATGGCACCTGGGGTCTACTCGTGAGTCGCTGAGGGGGTTGGTCTACCCGTCGACTTGAACCTTTTAAAGTTCTTTTTGTATTTTCTTACTTGCATGTTTTTTGCAAATGGGTAAACACAAATCTTATTGTTTGCCACCCCAATATGAGCTGGGGTGCTTTTTGACCTCTTCCTGCAACCACTGAGTATTTCTACCTGTAACTAAAAGCTGAGGGGGCTAAGATTGAAGAAGTGTGTAGCATTTGAATGAAACTCCCCCCATCTTGTTCTTTACATTTTCGAAGCTTATCCAAGCTGCTTTTTAAGTCTAGCACAGCGGGCTTTTTCCCTGGTGCAGCATGCCTGCTGTGTTCAGAAACTTCTCGTTTTATCACCAGGTGTAAGCTTGCACATGGAAGTTTTTCCTATCCTTTTCAGTTGCAATGCAAGAGAATTCCGCTGGCATTTCCACGTGTAGGGGAGATTTAAGCTCTGTCGATAAGTGGGTTTTGCTAGCACCTTTAGAACTAACAATACCGTAGGAAGGTATTGTGGAAGCCTTTGCTCAAACAGCATGGAGGGGAACACGCGTGAGTAGTGGACAGGGTGTCTACTCACGAGTAAGCCAACTGGTGTTACTCATGAGCAAGTGAAATGGGGTCTACTCATGAGTAAGCGAAATGGGGCCTACTCAGCAGAAAGCTTAGCGGGGTCTACTCGTGAGTAAGCCCACCAGGGTCTACTCGTGAGTAAACCGTCCACGGCCGATTCGCAAGTATGGCACCTGGGGTCTACTCGTGAGTCGCTGAGGGGGTTGGTCTACCCGTCGACTTTAACCTTTTAAAGTTCTTTTTGTATTTTCTTACTTGCATGTTTTTTGCAAATGGGTAAACACAAATCTTATTGTCTGCAACCCCAATATGAGCTGGGGTGCTTTTTGACCTCTTCCTGCAACCACTGAGTATTTCTACCTGTAACTAAAAGCTGAGGGGGCTAAGATTGAAGAAGTGTGTAGCATTTGAATGAAACTCCCCCCATCTTGTTCTTTACATTTTCGAAGCTTATCCAAGCTGCTTTTTAAGTCTAGCACAGCGGGCTTTTTCTCTGGTGCAGCATGCCTGCTGTGTTCAGAAACTTCTCGTTTCATCACCAGGTGTAAGCTTGCACATGGAAGTTTTTCCTATCCTTTTCAGTTGCAATGCAAGAGAATTCCGCTGGCATTTCCACGTGTAGGGGAGATTTAAGCTCTGTCGATAAGTGGGTTTTGCTAGCACCTTTAGAACTAACAATACCGTAGGAAGGTATTGTGGAAGCCTTTGCTCAAACAGCATGGAGGGGAACACGCGTGAGTAGTGGACAGGGTGTCTACTCATGAGTAAGCCAACTGGTGTCTACTCATGAGGAAGTGAAATCGGGCCTACTCAGGAGAGAGCTTAGCGGGGTCTACTCACGAGAAAGCTTAGCGGGGTCTACTCGTGAGTAAGTCCATGAGGGTCTACTCGTGAGTAAACCGTCCACGGCCGATTCGCAAGTATGGCACCTGGGGTCTACTCGTGAGTCGCTGAGGGGGTTGGTCTACCCGTCGACTTGAACCTTTTAAAGTTCTTTTTGTATTTTCTTACTTGCATGTTTTTTGCAAATGGGTAAACACAAATCTTATTGTTTGCCACCCCAATATGAGCTGGGGTGCTTTTTGACCTGTTCCTGCAACCACTGAGTATTTCTACCTGTAACTAAAAGCTGAGGGGGCTAAGATTGAAGAAGTGTGTAGCATTTGAATGAAACTCCCCCCATCTTGTTCTTTACATTTTCGAAGCTTATCCAAGCTGCTTTTTAAGTCTAGCACAGCGGGCTTTTTCCCTGGTGCAGCATGCCTGCTGTGTTCAGAAACTTCTCGTTTTATCACCAGGTGTAAGCTTGCACATGGAAGTTTTTCCTATCCTTTTCAGTTGCAATGCAAGAGAATTCCGCTGGCATTTCCACGTGTAGGGGAGATTTAAGCTCTGTCGATAAGTGGGTTTTGCTAGCACCTTTAGAACTAACAATACCGTAGGAAGGTATTGTGGAAGCCTTTGCTCAAACAGCATGGAGGGGAACACGCGTGAGTAGTGGACAGGGTGTCTACTCACGAGTAAGCCAACTGGTGTTACTCATGAGCAAGTGAAATGGGGTCTACTCATGAGTAAGCGAAATGGGGCCTACTCAGCAGAAAGCTTAGCGGGGTCTACTCGTGAGTAAGCCCATCAGGGTCTACTCGTGAGTAAACCGTCCATGGCCGATTCGCAAGTATGGCACCTGGGGTCTACTCGTGAGTCGCTGAGGGGGTTGGTCTACCCGTCGACTTGAACCTTTTAAAGTTCTTTTTGTATTTTCTTACTTGCATGTTTTTTGCAAATGGGTAAACACAATTCTTATTGTCTGCCACCCCAATATGAGCTGGGGTGCTTTTTGACCTCTTCCTGCAACCACTGAGTATTTCTACCTGTAACTAAAAGCTGAGGGGGCTAAGATTGAAGAAGTGTGTAGCATTTGAATGAAACTCCCCCCATCTTGTTCTTTACATTTTCGAAGCTTATCCAAGCTGCTTTTTAAGTCTAGCACAGCGGGCTTTTTCTCTGGTGCAGCATGCCTGCTGTGTTCAGAAACTTCTCGTTTCATCACCAGGTGTAAGCTTGCACATGGAAGTTTTTCCTATCCTTTTCAGTTGCAATGCAAGAGAATTCCGCTGGCATTTCCACGTGTAGGGGAGATTTAAGCTCTGTCGATAAGTGGGTTTTGCTAGCACCTTTAGAACTAACAATACCGTAGGAAGGTATTGTGGAAGCCTTTGCTCAAACAGCATGGAGAGGAACACGCGTGAGTAGCAGCCAGGGTGTCTACTCATGAGTAAGCCAACTGGTGTCTACTCATGAGGAAGTGAAATCGGGCCTACTCAGGAGAGAGCTTAGCGGGGTCTACTCACGAGAAAGCTTAGCGGGGTCTACTCGTGAGTAAGCCCATGAGGGTCTACTCGTGAGTAAACCGTCCACGGCCGATTCGCAAGTATGGCACCTGGGGTCTACTCGTGAGTCGCTGAGGGGGTTGGTCTACCCGTCGACTTGAACCTTTTAAAGTTCTTTTTGTATTTTCTTACTTGCATGTTTTTTGCAAATGGGTAAACACAAATCTCATTGTTTGCCACCCCAATATGAGCTGGGGTGCTTTTTGACCTCTTCCTGCAACCACTGAGTATTTCTACCTGTAACTAAAAGCTGAGGGGGCTAAGATTGAAGAAGTGTGTAGCATTTGAATGAAACTCCCCCCATCTTGTTCTTTACATTTTCGAAGCTTATCCAAGCTGCTTTTTAAGTCTAGCACAGCGGGCTTTTTCTCTGGTGCAGCATGCCTGCTGTGTTCAGAAACTTCTCGTTTTATCACCAGGTGTAAGCTTGCACATGGAAGTTTTTGCTATCCTTTTCAGTTGCAATGCAAGAGAATTCCGCAGGCATTTCCACGTGTAGTGGAGATTTAAGCTCTGTCGATAAGTGGGTTTTGCTAGCACCTTTAGAACTAACAATACCGTAGGAAGGTACTGTGGAAGCCTTTGCTCAAACAGCATGGAGGGGAACACGCGTGAGTAGCAGCCAGGGTGTCTACTCATGAGTAAGCCAACTGGTGTCTACTCATGAGCAAGTGAAATGGGGCCTACTCAGGAGAGAGCTTAGCGGGGTCTACTCACGAGAAAGCTTAGCGGGGTCTACTCATGAGTAAGCCCATGAGGGTCTACTCGTGAGTAAACCGTCCACGGCCGATTCGCAAGTATGGCACCTGGGGTCTACTCGTGAGTCGCTGAGGGGGTTGGTCTACCCGTCGACTTGAACCTTTTAAAGTTCTTTTTGTATTTTCTTACTTGCATGTTTTTTGCAAATGGGTAAACACAAATCTTATTGTTTGCCACCCCAATATGAGCTGGGGTGCTTTTTGACCTGTTCCTGCAACCACTGAGTATTTCTACCTGTAACTAAAAGCTGAGGGGGCTAAGATTGAAGAAGTGTGTAGCATTTGAATGAAACTCCCCCCATCTTGTTCTTTACATTTTCGAAGCTTATCCAAGCTGCTTTTTAAGTCTAGCACAGCGGGCTTTTTCTCTGGTGCAGCATGCCTGCTGTGTTCAGAAACTTCTCGTTTTATCACCAGGTGTAAGCTTGCACATGGAAGTTTTTGCTATCCTTTTCAGTTGCAATGCAAGAGAATTCCGCAGGCATTTCCACGTGTAGTGGAGATTTAAGCTCTGTCGATAAGTGGGTTTTGCTAGCACCTTTAGAACTAACAATACCGTAGGAAGGTACTGTGGAAGCCTTTGCTCAAACAGCATGGAGGGGAACACGCGTGAGTAGCAGCCAGGGTGTCTACTCATGAGTAAGCCAACTGGTGTCTACTCATGAGCAAGTGAAATGGGGCCTACTCAGGAGAGAGCTTAGCGGGGTCTACTCACGAGAAAGCTTAGCGGGGTCTACTCATGAGTAAGCCCATGAGGGTCTACTCGTGAGTAAACCGTCCACGGCCGATTCGCAAGTATGGCACCTGGGGTCTACTCGTGAGTCGCTGAGGGGGTTGGTCTACCCGTCGACTTGAACCTTTTAAAGTTCTTTTTGTATTTTCTTACTTGCATGTTTTTTGCAAATGGGTAAACACAAATCTCATTGTTTGCCACCCCAATATGAGCTGGGGTGCTTTTTGACCTCTTCCTGCAACCACTGAGTATTTCTACCTGTAACTAAAAGCTGAGGGGGCTAAGATTGAAGAAGTGTGTAGCATTTGAATGAAACTCCCCCCATCTTGTTCTTTACATTTTCGAAGCTTATCCAAGCTGCTTTTTAAGTCTAGCACAGCGGGCTTTTTCTCTGGTGCAGCATGCCTGCTGTGTTCAGAAACTTCTCGTTTTATCACCAGGTGTAAGCTTGCACATGGAAGTTTTTCCTATCCTTTTCAGTTGCAATGCAAGAGAATTCCGCAGGCATTTCCACGTGTAGTGGAGATTTAAGCTCTGTCGATAAGTGGGTTTTGCTAGCACCTTTAGAACTAACAATACCGTAGGAAGGTACTGTGGAAGCCTTTGCTCAAACAGCATGGAGGGGAACACGCGTGAGTAGCAGCCAGGGTGTCTACTCATGAGTAAGCCAACTGGTGTCTACTCATGAGCAAGTGAAATGGGGCCTACTCAGGAGAGAGCTTAGCGGGGTCTACTCACGAGAAAGCTTAGCGGGGTCTACTCATGAGTAAGCCCATGAGGGTCTACTCGTGAGTAAACCGTCCACGGCCGATTCGCAAGTATGGCACCTGGGGTCTACTCGTGAGTCGCTGAGGGGGTTGGTCTACCCGTCGACTTGAACCTTTTAAAGTTCTTTTTGTATTTTCTTACTTGCATGTTTTTTGCAAATGGGTAAACACAAATCTTATTGTTTGCCACCCCAATATGAGCTGGGGTGCTTTTTGACCTGTTCCTGCAACCACTGAGTATTTCTACCTGTAACTAAAAGCTGAGGGGGCTAAGATTGAAGAAGTGTGTAGCATTTGAATGAAACTCCCCCCATCTTGTTCTTTACATTTTCGAAGCTTATCCAAGCTGCTTTTTAAGTCTAGCACAGCGGGCTTTTTCTCTGGTGCAGCATGCCTGCTGTGTTCAGAAACTTCTCGTTTTATCACCAGGTGTAAGCTTGCACATGGAAGTTTTTGCTATCCTTTTCAGTTGCAATGCAAGAGAATTCCGCAGGCATTTCCACGTGTAGTGGAGATTTAAGCTCTGTCGATAAGTGGGTTTTGCTAGCACCTTTAGAACTAACAATACCGTAGGAAGGTACTGTGGAAGCCTTTGCTCAAACAGCATGGAGGGGAACACGCGTGAGTAGCAGCCAGGGTGTCTACTCATGAGTAAGCCAACTGGTGTCTACTCATGAGCAAGTGAAATCGGGCCTACTCAGGAGAGAGCTTAGCGGGGTCTACTCACGAGAAAGCTTAGCGGGGTCTACTCGTGAGTAAGCCCATGAGGGTCTACTCGTGAGTAAACCGTCCACGGCCGATTCGCAAGTATGGCACCTGGGGTCTACTCGTGAGTCGCTGAGGGGGTTGGTCTACCCGTCGACTTGAACCTTTTAAAGTTCTTTTTGTATTTTCTTACTTGCATGTTTTTTGCAAATGGGTAAACACAAATCTTATTGTTTGCCACCCCAATATGAGCTGGGGTGCTTTTTGACCTCTTCCTGCAACCACTGAGTATTTCTACCTGTAACTAAAAGCTGAGGGGGCTAAGATTGAAGAAGTGTGTAGCATTTGAATGAAACTCCCCCCATCTTGTTCTTTACATTTTCGAAGCTTATCCAAGCTGCTTTTTAAGTCTAGCACAGCGGGCTTTTTCTCTGGTGCAGCATGCCTGCTGTGTTCAGAAACTTCTCGTTTTATCACCAGGTGTAAGCTTGCACATGGAAGTTTTTCCTATCCTTTTCAGTTGCAATGCAAGAGAATTCCGCTGGCATTTCCACGTGTAGGGGAGATTTAAGCTCTGTCGATAAGTGGGTTTTGCTAGCACCTTTAGAACTAACAATACCGTAGGAAGGTATTGTGGAAGCCTTTGCTCAAACAGCATGGAGGGGAACACGCGTGAGTAGTGGACAGGGTGTCTACTCACGAGTAAGCCAACTGGTGTCTACTCATGAGCAAGTGAAATGGGGTCTACTCATGAGTAAGCGAAATGGGGCCTACTCAGGAGAAAGCTTAGCGGGGTCTACTCGTGAGTAAGCCCACCAGGGTCTACTCGTGAGTAAACCGTCCAAGGCCGATTCGCAAGTATGGCACCTGGGGTCTACTCGTGAGTCGCTGAGGGGGTTGGTCTACCCGTCGACTTGAACCTTTTAAAGTTCTTTTTGTATTTTCTTACTTGCATGTTTTTTGCAAATGGGTAAACACAATTCTTATTATCTGCAACCCCAATATGAGCTGGGGTGCTTTTTGACCTCTTCCTGCAACCACTGAGTATTTCTACCTGTAACTAAAAGCTGAGGGGGCTAAGATTGAAGAAGTGTGTAGCATTTGAATGAAACTCCCCCCATCTTGTTCTTTACATTTTCGAAGCTTATCCAAGCTGCTTTTTAAGTCTAGCACAGCGGGCTTTTTCTCTGGTGCAGCATGCCTGCTGTGTTCAGAAACTTCTCGTTTCATCACCAGCTGTAAGCTTGCACATGGAAGTTTTTCCTATCCTTTTCAGTTGCAATGAAAGAGAATTTCGCAGGGATTTCTAGGTGTAGGGGAGATTTAAGCTCTGTCGATAAGTGGGTTTTGCTAGCACCTTTAGAACTAACAATACCGTAGGAAGGTATTGTGGAAGCCTTTGCTCAAACAGCATGGAGAGGAACACGCGTGAGTAGCAGCCAGGGTGTCTACTCATGAGTAAGCCAACTGGTGTCTACTCATGAGGAAGTGAAATCGGGCCTACTCAGGAGAGAGCTTAGCGGGGTCTACTCGTGAGTAAGCCCATGAGGGTCTACTCGTGAGTAAACCGTCCACGGCCGATTCGCAAGTATGGCACCTGGGGTCTACTCGTGAGTCGCTGAGGGGGTTGGTCTACCCGTCGACTTGAACCTTTTAAAGTTCTTTTTGTATTTTCTTACTTGCATGTTTTTTGCAAATGGGTAAACACAAATCTTATTGTTTGCCACCCCAATATGAGCTGGGGTGCTTTTTGACCTCTTCCTGCAACCACTGAGTATTTCTACCTGTAACTAAAAGCTGAGGGGGCTAAGATTGAAGAAGTGTGTAGCATTTGAATGAAACTCCCCCCATCTTGTTCTTTACATTTTCGAAGCTTATCCAAGCTGCTTTTTAAGTCTAGCACAGCGGGCTTTTTCCCTGGTGCAGCATGCCTGCTGTGTTCAGAAACTTCTCGTTCTATCACCAGGTGTAAGCTTGCACATGGAAGTTTTTCCTATCCTTTTCAGTTGCAATGCAAGAGAATTCCGCTGGCATTTCCACGTGTAGGGGAGATTTAAGCTCTGTCGATAAGTGGGTTTTGCTAGCACCTTTAGAACTAACAATACCGTAGGAAGGTATTGTGGAAGCCTTTGCTCAAACAGCATGGAGGGGAACACGCGTGAGTAGTGGACAGGGTGTCTACTCACGAGTAAGCCAACTGGTGTCTACTCATGAGCAAGTGAAATGGGGTCTACTCATGAGTAAGCGAAATGGGGCCTACTCAGCAGAAAGCTTAGCGGGGTCTACTCGTGAGTAAGCCCACCAGGGTCTACTCGTGAGTAAACCGTCCATGGCCGATTCGCAAGTATGGCACCTGGGGTCTACTCGTGAGTCGCTGAGGGGGTTGGTCTACCCGTCGACTTGAACCTTTTAAAGTTCTTTTTGTATTTTCTTACTTGCATGTTTTTTGCAAATGGGTAAACACAATTCTTATTGTCTGCCACCCCAATATGAGCTGGGGTGCTTTTTGACCTCTTCCTGCAACCACTGAGTATTTCTACCTGTAACTAAAAGCTGAGGGGGCTAAGATTGAAGAAGTGTGTAGCATTTGAATGAAACTCCCCCCATCTTGTTCTTTACATTTTCGAAGCTTATCCAAGCTGCTTTTTAAGTCTAGCACAGCGGGCTTTTTCTCTGGTGCAGCATGCCTGCTGTGTTCAGAAACTTCTCGTTTCATCACCAGGTGTAAGCTTGCACATGGAAGTTTTTCCTATCCTTTTCAGTTGCAATGCAAGAGAATTTCGCAGGGATTTCTAGGTGTAGGGGAGATTTAAGCTCTGTCGATAAGTGGGTTTTGCTAGCACCTTTAGAACTAACAATACCGTAGGAAGGTATTGTGGAAGCCTTTGCTCAAACAGCATGGAGAGGAACACGCGTGAGTAGCAGCCAGGGTGTCTACTCATGAGTAAGCCAACTGGTGTCTACTCATGAGGAAGTGAAATCGGGCCTACTCAGGAGAGAGCTTAGCGGGGTCTACTCACGAGAAAGCTTAGCGGGGTCTACTCGTGAGTAAGCCCACCAGGGTCTACTCGTGAGTAAACCGTCCACGGCCGATTCGCAAGTATGGCACCTGGGGTCTACTCGTGAGTCGCTGAGGGGGTTGGTCTACCCGTCGACTTGAACCTTTTAAAGTTCTTTTTGTATTTTCTTACTTGCATGTTTTTTGCAAATGGGTAAACACAATTCTTATTGTCTGCCACCCCAATATGAGCTGGGGTGCTTTTTGACCTCTTCCTGCAACCACTGAGTATTTCTACCTGTAACTAAAAGCTGAGGGGGCTAAGATTGAAGAAGTGTGTAGCATTTGAATGAAACTCCCCCCATCTTGTTCTTTACATTTTCGAAGCTTATCCAAGCTGCTTTTTAAGTCTAGCACAGCGGGCTTTTTCTCTGGTGCAGCATGCCTGCTGTGTTCAGAAACTTCTCGTTTTATCACCAGGTGTAAGCTTGCACATGGAAGTTTTTGCTATCCTTTTCAGTTGCAATGCAAGAGAATTCCGCAGGCATTTCCACGTGTAGTGGAGATTTAAGCTCTGTCGATAAGTGGGTTTTGCTAGCACCTTTAGAACTAACAATACCGTAGGAAGGTACTGTGGAAGCCTTTGCTCAAACAGCATGGAGGGGAACACGCGTGAGTAGCAGCCAGGGTGTCTACTCATGAGTAAGCCAACTGGTGTCTACTCATGAGCAAGTGAAATGGGGCCTACTCAGGAGAGAGCTTAGCGGGGTCTACTCACGAGAAAGCTTAGCGGGGTCTACTCATGAGTAAGCCCATGAGGGTCTACTCGTGAGTAAACCGTCCACGGCCGATTCGCAAGTATGGCACCTGGGGTCTACTCGTGAGTCGCTGAGGGGGTTGGTCTACCCGTCGACTTGAACCTTTTAAAGTTCTTTTTGTATTTTCTTACTTGCATGTTTTTTGCAAATGGGTAAACACAAATCTTATTGTTTGCCACCCCAATATGAGCTGGGGTGCTTTTTGACCTGTTCCTGCAACCACTGAGTATTTCTACCTGTAACTAAAAGCTGAGGGGGCTAAGATTGAAGAAGTGTGTAGCATTTGAATGAAACTCCCCCCATCTTGTTCTTTACATTTTCGAAGCTTATCCAAGCTGCTTTTTAAGTCTAGCACAGCGGGCTTTTTCTCTGGTGCAGCATGCCTGCTGTGTTCAGAAACTTCTCGTTTTATCACCAGGTGTAAGCTTGCACATGGAAGTTTTTCCTATCCTTTTCAGTTGCAATGCAAGAGAATTCCGCTGGCATTTCCACGTGTAGGGGAGATTTAAGCTCTGTCGATAAGTGGGTTTTGCTAGCACCTTTAGAACTAACAATACCGTAGGAAGGTATTGTGGAAGCCTTTGCTCAAACAGCATGGAGGGGAACACGCGTGAGTAGCAGCCAGGGTGTCTACTCATGAGTAAGCCAACTGGTGTCTACTCATGAGCAAGTGAAATCGGGCCTACTCAGGAGAGAGCTTAGCGGGGTCTACTCACGAGAAAGCTTAGCGGGGTCTACTCGTGAGTAAGCCCATGAGGGTCTACTCGTGAGTAAACCGTCCACGGCCGATTCGCAAGTATGGCACCTGGGGTCTACTCGTGAGTCGCTGAGGGGGTTGGTCTACCCGTCGACTTTAACCTTTTAAAGTTCTTTTTGTATTTTCTTACTTGCATGTTTTTTGCAAATGGGTAAACACAAATCTTATTGTTTGCCACCCCAATATGAGCTGGGGTGCTTTTTGACCTCTTCCTGCAACCACTGAGTATTTCTACCTGTAACTAAAAGCTGAGGGGGCTAAGATTGAAGAAGTGTGTAGCATTTGAATGAAACTCCCCCCATCTTGTTCTTTACATTTTCGAAGCTTATCCAAGCTGCTTTTTAAGTCTAGCACAGCGGGCTTTTTCTCTGGTGCAGCATGCCTGCTGTGTTCAGAAACTTCTCGTTTTATCACCAGGTGTAAGCTTGCACATGGAAGTTTTTCCTATCCTTTTCAGTTGCAATGCAAGAGAATTCCGCTGGCATTTCCACGTGTAGGGGAGATTTAAGCTCTGTCGATAAGTGGGTTTTGCTAGCACCTTTAGAACTAACAATACCGTAGGAAGGTATTGTGGAAGCCTTTGCTCAAACAGCATGGAGGGGAACACGCGTGAGTAGTGGACAGGGTGTCTACTCACGAGTAAGCCAACTGGTGTCTACTCATGAGCAAGTGAAATGGGGTCTACTCATGAGTAAGCGAAATGGGGCCTACTCAGGAGAAAGCTTAGCGGGGTCTACTCGTGAGTAAGCCCACCAGGGTCTACTCGTGAGTAAACCGTCCAAGGCCGATTCGCAAGTATGGCACCTGGGGTCTACTCGTGAGTCGCTGAGGGGGTTGGTCTACCCGTCGACTTGAACCTTTTAAAGTTCTTTTTGTATTTTCTTACTTGCATGTTTTTTGCAAATGGGTAAACACAATTCTTATTGTCTGCAACCCCAATATGAGCTGGGGTGCTTTTTGACCTCTTCCTGCAACCACTGAGTATTTCTACCTGTAACTAAAAGCTGAGGGGGCTAAGATTGAAGAAGTGTGTAGCATTTGAATGAAACTCCCCCCATCTTGTTCTTTACATTTTCGAAGCTTATCCAAGCTGCTTTTTAAGTCTAGCACAGCGGGCTTTTTCTCTGGTGCAGCATGCCTGCTGTGTTCAGAAACGTCTCGTTTCATCACCAGGTGTAAGCTTGCACATGGAAGTTTTTCCTATCCTTTTCAGTTGCAATGCAAGAGAATTCCGCTGGCATTTCCACGTGTAGGGGAGATTTAAGCTCTGTCGATAAGTGGGTTTTGCTAGCACCTTTAGAACTAACAATACCGTAGGAAGGTATTGTGGAAGCCTTTGCTCAAACAGCATGGAGAGGAACACGCGTGAGTAGCAGCCAGGGTGTCTACTCATGAGTAAGCCAACTGGTGTCTACTCATGAGGAAGTGAAATCGGGCCTACTCAGGAGAGAGCTTAGCGGGGTCTACTCACGAGAAAGCTTAGCGGGGTCTACTCGTGAGTAAGCCCACCAGGGTCTACTCGTGAGTAAACCATCCACGGCCGATTCGCAAGTATGGCAGCTGGGGTCTACTCGTGAGTCGCTGAGGGGGTTGGTCTACCCGTCGACTTGAACCTTTTAAAGTTCTTTTTGTATTTTCTTACTTGCATGTTTTTTGCAAATGGGTAAACACAAATCTTATTGTTTGCCACCCCAATATGAGCTGGGGTGCTTTTTGACCTCTTCCTGCAACCACTGAGTATTTCTACCTGTAACTAAAAGCTGAGGGGGCTAAGATTGAAGAAGTGTGTAGCATTTGAATGAAACTCCCCCCATCTTGTTCTTTACATTTTCGAAGCTTATCCAAGCTGCTTTTTAAGTCTAGCACAGCGGGCTTTTTCTCTGGTGCAGCATGCCTGCTGTGTTCAGAAACTTCTCGTTTCATCACCAGGTGTAAGCTTGCACATGGAAGTTTTTCCTATCCTTTTCAGTTGCAATGCAAGAGAATTTCGCAGGGATTTCTAGGTGTAGGGGAGATTTAAGCTCTGTCGATAAGTGGGTTTTGCTAGCACCTTTAGAACTAACAATACCGTAGGAAGGTATTGTGGAAGCCTTTGCTCAAACAGCATGGAGAGGAACACGCGTGAGTAGCAGCCAGGGTGTCTACTCATGAGTAAGCCAACTGGTGTCTACTCATGAGGAAGTGAAATCGGGCCTACTCAGGAGAGAGCTTAGCGGGGTCTACTCGTGAGTAAGCCCATGAGGGTCTACTCGTGAGTAAACCGTCCACGGCCGATTCGCAAGTATGGCACCTGGGGTCTACTCGTGAGTCGCTGAGGGGGTTGGTCTACCCGTCGACTTGAACCTTTTAAAGTTCTTTTTGTATTTTCTTACTTGCATGTTTTTTGCAAATGGGTAAACACAAATCTTATTGTTTGCCACCCCAATATGAGCTGGGGTGCTTTTTGACCTCTTCCTGCAACCACTGAGTATTTCTACCTGTAACTAAAAGCTGAGGGGGCTAAGATTGAAGAAGTGTGTAGCATTTGAATGAAACTCCCCCCATCTTGTTCTTTACATTTTCGAAGCTTATCCAAGCTGCTTTTTAAGTCTAGCACAGCGGGCTTTTTCCCTGGTGCAGCATGCCTGCTGTGTTCAGAAACTTCTCGTTCTATCACCAGGTGTAAGCTTGCACATGGAAGTTTTTCCTATCCTTTTCAGTTGCAATGCAAGAGAATTCCGCTGGCATTTCCACGTGTAGGGGAGATTTAAGCTCTGTCGATAAGTGGGTTTTGCTAGCACCTTTAGAACTAACAATACCGTAGGAAGGTATTGTGGAAGCCTTTGCTCAAACAGCATGGAGGGGAACACGCGTGAGTAGTGGACAGGGTATCTACTCACGAGTAAGCCAACTGGTGTCTACTCATGAGCAAGTGAAATGGGGTCTACTCATGAGTAAGCGAAATGGGGCCTACTCAGCAGAAAGCTTAGCGGGGTCTACTCGTGAGTAAGCCCACCAGGGTCTACTCGTGAGTAAACCGTCCATGGCCGATTCGCAAGTATGGCACCTGGGGTCTACTCGTGAGTCGCTGAGGGGGTTGGTCTACCCGTCGACTTGAACCTTTTAAAGTTCTTTTTGTATTTTCTTACTTGCATGTTTTTTGCAAATGGGTAAACACAATTCTTATTGTCTGCCACCCCAATATGAGCTGGGGTGCTTTTTGACCTCTTCCTGCAACCACTGAGTATTTCTACCTGTAACTAAAAGCTGAGGGGGCTAAGATTGAAGAAGTGTGTAGCATTTGAATGAAACTCCCCCCATCTTGTTCTTTACATTTTCGAAGCTTATCCAAGCTGCTTTTTAAGTCTAGCACAGCGGGCTTTTTCTCTGGTGCAGCATGCCTGCTGTGTTCAGAAACTTCTCGTTTCATCACCAGGTGTAAGCTTGCACATGGAAGTTTTTCCTATCCTTTTCAGTTGCAATGCAAGAGAATTCCGCTGGCATTTCCACGTGTAGGGGAGATTTAAGCTCTGTCGATAAGTGGGTTTTGCTAGCACCTTTAGAACTAACAATACCGTAGGAAGGTATTGTGGAAGCCTTTGCTCAAACAGCATGGAGAGGAACACGCGTGAGTAGCAGCCAGGGTGTCTACTCATGAGTAAGCCAACTGGTGTCTACTCATGAGGAAGTGAAATCGGGCCTACTCAGGAGAGAGCTTAGCGGGGTCTACTCACGAGAAAGCTTAGCGGGGTCTACTCGTGAGTAAGCCCACCAGGGTCTACTCGTGAGTAAACCATCCACGGCCGATTCGCAAGTATGGCAGCTGGGGTCTACTCGTGAGTCGCTGAGGGGGTTGGTCTACCCGTCGACTTGAACCTTTTAAAGTTCTTTTTGTATTTTCTTACTTGCATGTTTTTTGCAAATGGGTAAACACAAATCTTATTGTTTGCCACCCCAATATGAGCTGGGGTGCTTTTTGACCTCTTCCTGCAACCACTGAGTATTTCTACCTGTAACTAAAAGCTGAGGGGGCTAAGATTGAAGAAGTGTGTAGCATTTGAATGAAACTCCCCCCATCTTGTTCTTTACATTTTCGAAGCTTATCCAAGCTGCTTTTTAAGTCTAGCACAGCGGGCTTTTTCTCTGGTGCAGCATGCCTGCTGTGTTCAGAAACTTCTCGTTTCATCACCAGGTGTAAGCTTGCACATGGAAGTTTTTCCTATCCTTTTCAGTTGCAATGCAAGAGAATTTCGCAGGGATTTCTAGGTGTAGGGGAGATTTAAGCTCTGTCGATAAGTGGGTTTTGCTAGCACCTTTAGAACTAACAATACCGTAGGAAGGTATTGTGGAAGCCTTTGCTCAAACAGCATGGAGAGGAACACGCGTGAGTAGCAGCCAGGGTGTCTACTCATGAGTAAGCCAACTGGTGTCTACTCATGAGGAAGTGAAATCGGGCCTACTCAGGAGAGAGCTTAGCGGGGTCTACTCACGAGAAAGCTTAGCGGGGTCTACTCGTGAGTAAGCCCACCAGGGTCTACTCGTGAGTAAACCGTCCACGGCCGATTCGCAAGTATGGCACCTGGGGTCTACTCGTGAGTCGCTGAGGGGGTTGGTCTACCCGTCGACTTGAACCTTTTAAAGTTCTTTTTGTATTTTCTTACTTGCATGTTTTTTGCAAATGGGTAAACACAAATCTTATTGTTTGCCACCCCAATATGAGCTGGGGTGCTTTTTGACCTCTTCCTGCAACCACTGAGTATTTCTACCTGTAACTAAAAGCTGAGGGGGCTAAGATTGAAGAAGTGTGTAGCATTTGAATGAAACTCCCCCCATCTTGTTCTTTACATTTTCGAAGCTTATCCAAGCTGCTTTTTAAGTCTAGCACAGCGGGCTTTTTCTCTGGTGCAGCATGCCTGCTGTGTTCAGAAACTTCTCGTTTTATCACCAGGTGTAAGCTTGCACATGGAAGTTTTTGCTATCCTTTTCAGTTGCAATGCAAGAGAATTCCGCAGGCATTTCCACGTGTAGTGGAGATTTAAGCTCTGTCGATAAGTGGGTTTTGCTAGCACCTTTAGAACTAACAATACCGTAGGAAGGTACTGTGGAAGCCTTTGCTCAAACAGCATGGAGGGGAACACGCGTGAGTAGCAGCCAGGGTGTCTACTCATGAGTAAGCCAACTGGTGTCTACTCATGAGCAAGTGAAATGGGGCCTACTCAGGAGAGAGCTTAGCGGGGTCTACTCACGAGAAAGCTTAGCGGGGTCTACTCATGAGTAAGCCCATGAGGGTCTACTCGTGAGTAAACCGTCCACGGCCGATTCGCAAGTATGGCACCTGGGGTCTACTCGTGAGTCGCTGAGGGGGTTGGTCTACCCGTCGACTTGAACCTTTTAAAGTTCTTTTTGTATTTTCTTACTTGCATGTTTTTTGCAAATGGGTAAACACAAATCTTATTGTTTGCCACCCCAATATGAGCTGGGGTGCTTTTTGACCTGTTCCTGCAACCACTGAGTATTTCTACCTGTAACTAAAAGCTGAGGGGGCTAAGATTGAAGAAGTGTGTAGCATTTGAATGAAACTCCCCCCATCTTGTTCTTTACATTTTCGAAGCTTATCCAAGCTGCTTTTTAAGTCTAGCACAGCGGGCTTTTTCTCTGGTGCAGCATGCCTGCTGTGTTCAGAAACTTCTCGTTTTATCACCAGGTGTAAGCTTGCACATGGAAGTTTTTGCTATCCTTTTCAGTTGCAATGCAAGAGAATTCCGCAGGCATTTCCACGTGTAGTGGAGATTTAAGCTCTGTCGATAAGTGGGTTTTGCTAGCACCTTTAGAACTAACAATACCGTAGGAAGGTACTGTGGAAGCCTTTGCTCAAACAGCATGGAGGGGAACACGCGTGAGTAGCAGCCAGGGTGTCTACTCATGAGTAAGCCAACTGGTGTCTACTCATGAGCAAGTGAAATGGGGCCTACTCAGGAGAGAGCTTAGCGGGGTCTACTCACGAGAAAGCTTAGCGGGGTCTACTCATGAGTAAGCCCATGAGGGTCTACTCGTGAGTAAACCGTCCACGGCCGATTCGCAAGTATGGCACCTGGGGTCTACTCGTGAGTCGCTGAGGGGGTTGGTCTACCCGTCGACTTGAACCTTTTAAAGTTCTTTTTGTATTTTCTTACTTGCATGTTTTTTGCAAATGGGTAAACACAAATCTTATTGTTTGCCACCCCAATATGAGCTGGGGTGCTTTTTGACCTGTTCCTGCAACCACTGAGTATTTCTACCTGTAACTAAAAGCTGAGGGGGCTAAGATTGAAGAAGTGTGTAGCATTTGAATGAAACTCCCCCCATCTTGTTCTTTACATTTTCGAAGCTTATCCAAGCTGCTTTTTAAGTCTAGCACAGCGGGCTTTTTCTCTGGTGCAGCATGCCTGCTGTGTTCAGAAACTTCTCGTTTTATCACCAGGTGTAAGCTTGCACATGGAAGTTTTTCCTATCCTTTTCAGTTGCAATGCAAGAGAATTCCGCTGGCATTTCCACGTGTAGGGGAGATTTAAGCTCTGTCGATAAGTGGGTTTTGCTAGCACCTTTAGAACTAACAATACCGTAGGAAGGTATTGTGGAAGCCTTTGCTCAAACAGCATGGAGGGGAACACGCGTGAGTAGCAGCCAGGGTGTCTACTCATGAGTAAGCCAACTGGTGTCTACTCATGAGCAAGTGAAATCGGGCCTACTCAGGAGAGAGCTTAGCGGGGTCTACTCACGAGAAAGCTTAGCGGGGTCTACTCGTGAGTAAGCCCATGAGGGTCTACTCGTGAGTAAACCGTCCACGGCCGATTCGCAAGTATGGCACCTGGGGTCTACTCGTGAGTCGCTGAGGGGGTTGGTCTACCCGTCGACTTTAACCTTTTAAAGTTCTTTTTGTATTTTCTTACTTGCATGTTTTTTGCAAATGGGTAAACACAAATCTTATTGTTTGCCACCCCAATATGAGCTGGGGTGCTTTTTGACCTCTTCCTGCAACCACTGAGTATTTCTACCTGTAACTAAAAGCTGAGGGGGCTAAGATTGAAGAAGTGTGTAGCATTTGAATGAAACTCCCCCCATCTTGTTCTTTACATTTTCGAAGCTTATCCAAGCTGCTTTTTAAGTCTAGCACAGCGGGCTTTTTCTCTGGTGCAGCATGCCTGCTGTGTTCAGAAACTTCTCGTTTTATCACCAGGTGTAAGCTTGCACATGGAAGTTTTTCCTATCCTTTTCAGTTGCAATGCAAGAGAATTCCGCTGGCATTTCCACGTGTAGGGGAGATTTAAGCTCTGTCGATAAGTGGGTTTTGCTAGCACCTTTAGAACTAACAATACCGTAGGAAGGTATTGTGGAAGCCTTTGCTCAAACAGCATGGAGGGGAACACGCGTGAGTAGTGGACAGGGTGTCTACTCACGAGTAAGCCAACTGGTGTCTACTCATGAGCAAGTGAAATGGGGTCTACTCATGAGTAAGCGAAATGGGGCCTACTCAGGAGAAAGCTTAGCGGGGTCTACTCGTGAGTAAGCCCACCAGGGTCTACTCGTGAGTAAACCGTCCAAGGCCGATTCGCAAGTATGGCACCTGGGGTCTACTCGTGAGTCGCTGAGGGGGTTGGTCTACCCGTCGACTTGAACCTTTTAAAGTTCTTTTTGTATTTTCTTACTTGCATGTTTTTTGCAAATGGGTAAACACAATTCTTATTGTCTGCAACCCCAATATGAGCTGGGGTGCTTTTTGACCTCTTCCTGCAACCACTGAGTATTTCTACCTGTAACTAAAAGCTGAGGGGGCTAAGATTGAAGAAGTGTGTAGCATTTGAATGAAACTCCCCCCATCTTGTTCTTTACATTTTCGAAGCTTATCCAAGCTGCTTTTTAAGTCTAGCACAGCGGGCTTTTTCTCTGGTGCAGCATGCCTGCTGTGTTCAGAAACGTCTCGTTTCATCACCAGGTGTAAGCTTGCACATGGAAGTTTTTCCTATCCTTTTCAGTTGCAATGAAAGAGAATTTCGCAGGGATTTCTAGGTGTAGGGGAGATTTAAGCTCTGTCGATAAGTGGGTTTTGCTAGCACCTTTAGAACTAACAATACCGTAGGAAGGTATTGTGGAAGCCTTTGCTCAAACAGCATGGAGAGGAACACGCGTGAGTAGCAGCCAGGGTGTCTACTCATGAGTAAGCCAACTGGTGTCTACTCATGAGGAAGTGAAATCGGGCCTACTCAGGAGAGAGCTTAGCGGGGTCTACTCGTGAGTAAGCCCATGAGGGTCTACTCGTGAGTAAACCGTCCACGGCCGATTCGCAAGTATGGCACCTGGGGTCTACTCGTGAGTCGCTGAGGGGGTTGGTCTACCCGTCGACTTGAACCTTTTAAAGTTCTTTTTGTATTTTCTTACTTGCATGTTTTTTGCAAATGGGTAAACACAAATCTTATTGTTTGCCACCCCAATATGAGCTGGGGTGCTTTTTGACCTCTTCCTGCAACCACTGAGTATTTCTACCTGTAACTAAAAGCTGAGGGGGCTAAGATTGAAGAAGTGTGTAGCATTTGAATGAAACTCCCCCCATCTTGTTCTTTACATTTTCGAAGCTTATCCAAGCTGCTTTTTAAGTCTAGCACAGCGGGCTTTTTCCCTGGTGCAGCATGCCTGCTGTGTTCAGAAACTTCTCGTTCTATCACCAGGTGTAAGCTTGCACATGGAAGTTTTTCCTATCCTTTTCAGTTGCAATGCAAGAGAATTCCGCTGGCATTTCCACGTGTAGGGGAGATTTAAGCTCTGTCGATAAGTGGGTTTTGCTAGCACCTTTAGAACTAACAATACCGTAGGAAGGTATTGTGGAAGCCTTTGCTCAAACAGCATGGAGGGGAACACGCGTGAGTAGTGGACAGGGTGTCTACTCACGAGTAAGCCAACTGGTGTCTACTCATGAGCAAGTGAAATGGGGTCTACTCATGAGTAAGCGAAATGGGGCCTACTCAGCAGAAAGCTTAGCGGGGTCTACTCGTGAGTAAGCCCACCAGGGTCTACTCGTGAGTAAACCGTCCATGGCCGATTCGCAAGTATGGCACCTGGGGTCTACTCGTGAGTCGCTGAGGGGGTTGGTCTACCCGTCGACTTGAACCTTTTAAAGTTCTTTTTGTATTTTCTTACTTGCATGTTTTTTGCAAATGGGTAAACACAATTCTTATTGTCTGCCACCCCAATATGAGCTGGGGTGCTTTTTGACCTCTTCCTGCAACCACTGAGTATTTCTACCTGTAACTAAAAGCTGAGGGGGCTAAGATTGAAGAAGTGTGTAGCATTTGAATGAAACTCCCCCCATCTTGTTCTTTACATTTTCGAAGCTTATCCAAGCTGCTTTTTAAGTCTAGCACAGCGGGCTTTTTCTCTGGTGCAGCATGCCTGCTGTGTTCAGAAACTTCTCGTTTCATCACCAGGTGTAAGCTTGCACATGGAAGTTTTTCCTATCCTTTTCAGTTGCAATGCAAGAGAATTCCGCTGGCATTTCCACGTGTAGGGGAGATTTAAGCTCTGTCGATAAGTGGGTTTTGCTAGCACCTTTAGAACTAACAATACCGTAGGAAGGTATTGTGGAAGCCTTTGCTCAAACAGCATGGAGAGGAACACGCGTGAGTAGCAGCCAGGGTGTCTACTCATGAGTAAGCCAACTGGTGTCTACTCATGAGGAAGTGAAATCGGGCCTACTCAGGAGAGAGCTTAGCGGGGTCTACTCACGAGAAAGCTTAGCGGGGTCTACTCGTGAGTAAGCCCACCAGGGTCTACTCGTGAGTAAACCATCCACGGCCGATTCGCAAGTATGGCAGCTGGGGTCTACTCGTGAGTCGCTGAGGGGGTTGGTCTACCCGTCGACTTGAACCTTTTAAAGTTCTTTTTGTATTTTCTTACTTGCATGTTTTTTGCAAATGGGTAAACACAAATCTTATTGTTTGCCACCCCAATATGAGCTGGGGTGCTTTTTGACCTCTTCCTGCAACCACTGAGTATTTCTACCTGTAACTAAAAGCTGAGGGGGCTAAGATTGAAGAAGTGTGTAGCATTTGAATGAAACTCCCCCCATCTTGTTCTTTACATTTTCGAAGCTTATCCAAGCTGCTTTTTAAGTCTAGCACAGCGGGCTTTTTCTCTGGTGCAGCATGCCTGCTGTGTTCAGAAACTTCTCGTTTTATCACCAGGTGTAAGCTTGCACATGGAAGTTTTTGCTATCCTTTTCAGTTGCAATGCAAGAGAATTCCGCTGGCATTTCCACGTGTAGGGGAGATTTAAGCTCTGTCGATAAGTGGGTTTTGCTAGCACCTTTAGAACTAACAATACCGTAGGAAGGTATTGTGGAAGCCTTTGCTCAAACAGCATGGAGGGGAACACGCGTGAGTAGTGGACAGGGTGTCTACTCACGAGTAAGCCAACTGGTGTCTACTCATGAGCAAGTGAAATGGGGTCTACTCATGAGTAAGCGAAATGGGGCCTACTCAGCAGAAAGCTTAGCGGGGTCTACTCGTGAGTAAGCCCACCAGGGTCTACTCGTGAGTAAACCGGCCATGGCCGATTCGCAAGTATGGCACCTGGGGTCTACTCGTGAGTCGCTGAGGGGGTTGGTCTACCCGTCGACTTGAACCTTTTAAAGTTCTTTTTGTATTTTCTTACTTGCATGTTTTTTGCAAATGGGTAAACACAATTCTTATTGTCTGCCACCCCAATATGAGCTGGGGTGCTTTTTGACCTCTTCCTGCAACCACTGAGTATTTCTACCTGTAACTAAAAGCTGAGGGGGCTAAGATTGAAGAAGTGTGTAGCATTTGAATGAAACTCCCCCCATCTTGTTCTTTACATTTTCGAAGCTTATCCAAGCTGCTTTTTAAGTCTAGCACAGCGGGCTTTTTCTCTGGTGCAGCATGCCTGCTGTGTTCAGAAACTTCTCGTTTCATCACCAGGTGTAAGCTTGCACATGGAAGTTTTTCCTATCCTTTTCAGTTGCAATGCAAGAGAATTCCGCTGGCATTTCCACGTGTAGGGGAGATTTAAGCTCTGTCGATAAGTGGGTTTTGCTAGCACCTTTAGAACTAACAATACCGTAGGAAGGTATTGTGGAAGCCTTTGCTCAAACAGCATGGAAAGGAACACGCGTGAGTAGCAGCCAGGGTGTCTACTCATGAGTAAGCCAACTGGTGTCTACTCATGAGCAAGTGAAATCGGGCCTACTCAGGAGAGAGCTTAGCGGGGTCTACTCACGAGAAAGCTTAGCGGGGTCTACTCGTGAGTAAGCCCATGAGGGTCTACTCGTGAGTAAACCGTCCACGGCCGATTCGCAAGTATGGCACCTGGGGTCTACTCGTGAGTCGCTGAGGGGGTTGGTCTACCCGTCGACTTTAACCTTTTAAAGTTCTTTTTGTATTTTCTTACTTGCATGTTTTTTGCAAATGGGTAAACACAAATCTTATTGTTTGCCACCCCAATATGAGCTGGGGTGCTTTTTGACCTGTTCCTGCAACCACTGAGTATTTCTACCTGTAACTAAAAGCTGAGGGGGCTAAGATTGAAGAAGTGTGTAGCATTTGAATGAAACTCCCCCCATCTTGTTCTTTACATTTTCGAAGCTTATCCAAGCTGCTTTTTAAGTCTAGCACAGCGGGCTTTTTCTCTGGTGCAGCATGCCTGCTGTGTTCAGAAACTTCTCGTTTTATCACCAGGTGTAAGCTTGCACATGGAAGTTTTTCCTATCCTTTTCAGTTGCAATGCAAGAGAATTCCGCTGGCATTTCCACGTGTAGGGGAGATTTAAGCTCTGTCGATAAGTGGGTTTTGCTAGCACCTTTAGAACTAACAATACCGTAGGAAGGTATTGTGGAAGCCTTTGCTCAAACAGCATGGAAAGGAACACGCGTGAGTAGCAGCCAGGGTGTCTACTCATGAGTAAGCCAACTGGTGTCTACTCATGAGCAAGTGAAAGCGGGCCTACTCAGGAGAGAGCTTAGCGGGGTCTACTCACGAGAAAGCTTAGCGGGGTCTACTCGTGAGTAAGCCCATGAGGGTCTACTCGTGAGTAAACCGTCCACGGCCGATTCGCAAGTATGGCACCTGGGGTCTACTCGTGAGTCGCTGAGGGGGTTGGTCTACCCGTCGACTTTAACCTTTTAAAGTTCTTTTTGTATTTTCTTACTTGCATGTTTTTTGCAAATGGGTAAACACAAATCTTATTGTCTGCAACCCCAATATGAGCTGGGGTGCTTTTTGACCTCTTCCTGCAACCACTGAGTATTTCTACCTGTAACTAAAAGCTGAGGGGGCTAAGATTGAAGAAGTGTGTAGCATTTGAATGAAACTCCCCCCATCTTGTTCTTTACATTTTCGAAGCTTATCCAAGCTGCTTTTTAAGTCTAGCACAGCGGGCTTTTTCTCTGGTGCAGCATGCCTGCTGTGTTCAGAAACTTCTCGTTTCATCACCAGGTGTAAGCTTGCACATGGAAGTTTTTCCTATCCTTTTCAGTTGCAATGAAAGAGAATTTCGCCGGGATTTCTAGGTGTAGGGGAGATTTAAGCTCTGTCGATAAGTGGGTTTTGCTAGCACCTTTAGAACTAACAATACCGTAGGAAGGTATTGTGGAAGCCTTTGCTCAAACAGCATGGAGAGGAACATGCGTGAGTAGCAGCCAGGGTGTCTACTCATGAGTAAGCCAACTGGTGTCTACTCATGAGGAAGTGAAATCGGGCCTACTCAGGAGAGAGCTTAGCGGGGTCTACTCACGAGAAAGCTTAGCGGGGTCTACTCGTGAGTAAGCCCACCAGGGTCTACTCGTGAGTAAACCGTCCATGGCCGATTCGCAAGTATGGCACCTGGGGTCTACTCGTGAGTCGCTGAGGGGGTTGGTCTACCCGTCGACTTGAACCTTTTAAAGTTCTTTTTGTATTTTCTTACTTGCATGTTTTTTGCAAATGGGTAAACACAATTCTTATTGTCTGCCACCCCAATATGAGCTGGGGTGCTTTTTGACCTCTTCCTGCAACCACTGAGTATTTCTACCTGTAACTAAAAGCTGAGGGGGCTAAGATTGAAGAAGTGTGTAGCATTTGAATGAAACTCCCCCCATCTTGTTCTTTACATTTTCGAAGCTTATCCAAGCTGCTTTTTAAGTCTAGCACAGCGGGCTTTTTCTCTGGTGCAGCATGCCTGCTGTGTTCAGAAACTTCTCGTTTCATCACCAGGTGTAAGCTTGCACATGGAAGTTTTTCCTATCCTTTTCAGTTGCAATGCAAGAGAATTCCGCTGGCATTTCCACGTGTAGGGGAGATTTAAGCTCTGTCGATAAGTGGGTTTTGCTAGCACCTTTAGAACTAACAATACCGTAGGAAGGTATTGTGGAAGCCTTTGCTCAAACAGCATGGAGAGGAACACGCGTGAGTAGCAGCCAGGGTGTCTACTCATGAGTAAGCCAACTGGTGTCTACTCATGAGGAAGTGAAATCGGGCCTACTCAGGAGAGAGCTTAGCGGGGTCTACTCACGAGAAAGCTTAGCGGGGTCTACTCGTGAGTAAGCCCACCAGGGTCTACTCGTGAGTAAACCATCCACGGCCGATTCGCAAGTATGGCACCTGGGGTCTACTCGTGAGTCGCTGAGGGGGTTGGTCTACCCGTCGACTTGAACCTTTTAAAGTTCTTTTTGTATTTTCTTACTTGCATGTTTTTTGCAAATGGGTAAACACAAATCTTATTGTTTGCCACCCCAATATGAGCTGGGGTGCTTTTTGACCTCTTCCTGCAACCACTGAGTATTTCTACCTGTAACTAAAAGCTGAGGGGGCTAAGATTGAAGAAGTGTGTAGCATTTGAATGAAACTCCCCCCATCTTGTTCTTTACATTTTCGAAGCTTATCCAAGCTGCTTTTTAAGTCTAGCACAGCGGGCTTTTTCTCTGGTGCAGCATGCCTGCTGTGTTCAGAAACTTCTCGTTTTATCACCAGGTGTAAGCTTGCACATGGAAGTTTTTGCTATCCTTTTCAGTTGCAATGCAAGAGAATTCCGCTGGCATTTCCACGTGTAGGGGAGATTTAAGCTCTGTCGATAAGTGGGTTTTGCTAGCACCTTTAGAACTAACAATACCGTAGGAAGGTATTGTGGAAGCCTTTGCTCAAACAGCATGGAGGGGAACACGCGTGAGTAGTGGACAGGGTGTCTACTCACGAGTAAGCCAACTGGTGTCTACTCATGAGCAAGTGAAATGGGGTCTACTCATGAGTAAGCGAAATGGGGCCTACTCAGCAGAAAGCTTAGCGGGGTCTACTCGTGAGTAAGCCCACCAGGGTCTACTCGTGAGTAAACCGTCCATGGCCGATTCGCAAGTATGGCACCTGGGGTCTACTCGTGAGTCGCTGAGGGGGTTGGTCTACCCGTCGACTTGAACCTTTTAAAGTTCTTTTTGTATTTTCTTACTTGCATGTTTTTTGCAAATGGGTAAACACAATTCTTATTGTCTGCCACCCCAATATGAGCTGGGGTGCTTTTTGACCTCTTCCTGCAACCACTGAGTATTTCTACCTGTAACTAAAAGCTGAGGGGGCTAAGATTGAAGAAGTGTGTAGCATTTGAATGAAACTCCCCCCATCTTGTTCTTTACATTTTCGAAGCTTATCCAAGCTGCTTTTTAAGTCTAGCACAGCGGGCTTTTTCTCTGGTGCAGCATGCCTGCTGTGTTCAGAAACTTCTCGTTTCATCACCAGGTGTAAGCTTGCACATGGAAGTTTTTCCTATCCTTTTCAGTTGCAATGCAAGAGAATTCCGCTGGCATTTCCACGTGTAGGGGAGATTTAAGCTCTGTCGATAAGTGGGTTTTGCTAGCACCTTTAGAACTAACAATACCGTAGGAAGGTATTGTGGAAGCCTTTGCTCAAACAGCATGGAGAGGAATACGCGTGAGTAGCAGCCAGGGTGTCTACTCATGAGTAAGCCAACTGGTGTCTACTCATGAGGAAGTGAAATCGGGCCTACTCAGGAGAGAGCTTAGCGGGGTCTACTCACGAGAAAGCTTAGCGGGGTCTACTCGTGAGTAAGCCCACCAGGGTCTACTCATGAGTAAACCATCCACGGCCGATTCGCAAGTATGGCAGCTGGGGTCTACTCGTGAGTCGCTGAGGGGGTTGGTCTACCCGTCGACTTGAACCTTTTAAAGTTCTTTTTGTATTTTCTTACTTGCATGTTTTTTGCAAATGGGTAAACACAAATCTTATTGTTTGCCACCCCAATATGAGCTGGGGTGCTTTTTGACCTCTTCCTGCAACCACTGAGTATTTCTACCTGTAACTTCAAGCTGAGGGGGCTAAGATTGAAGAAGTGTGTAGCATTTGAATGAAACTCCCCCCATCTTGTTCTTTACATTTTCGAAGCTTATCCAAGCTGCTTTTTAAGTCTAGCACAGCGGGCTTTTTCTCTGGTGCAGCATGCCTGCTGTGTTCAGAAACTTCTCGTTTTATCACCAGGTGTAAGCTTGCACATGGAAGTTTTTCCTATCCTTTTCAGTTGCAATGCAAGAGAATTCCGCTGGCATTTCCACGTGTAGGGGAGATTTAAGCTCTGTCGATAAGTGGGTTTTGCTAGCACCTTTAGAACTAACAATACCGTAGGAAGGTATTGTGGAAGCCTTTGCTCAAACAGCATGGAAAGGAACACGCGTGAGTAGCAGCCAGGGTGTCTACTCATGAGTAAGCCAACTGGTGTCTACTCATGAGCAAGTGAAATCGGGCCTACTCAGGAGAGAGCTTAGCGGGGTCTACTCACGAGAAAGCTTAGCGGGGTCTACTCGTGAGTAAGCCCATGAGGGTCTACTCGTGAGTAAACCGTCCACGGCCGATTCGCAAGTATGGCACCTGGGGTCTACTCGTGAGTCGCTGAGGGGGTTGGTCTACCCGTCGACTTTAACCTTTTAAAGTTCTTTTTGTATTTTCTTACTTGCATGTTTTTTGCAAATGGGTAAACACAAATCTTATTGTTTGCCACCCCAATATGAGCTGGGGTGCTTTTTGACCTGTTCCTGCAACCACTGAGTATTTCTACCTGTAACTAAAAGCTGAGGGGGCTAAGATTGAAGAAGTGTGTAGCATTTGAATGAAACTCCCCCCATCTTGTTCTTTACATTTTCGAAGCTTATCCAAGCTGCTTTTTAAGTCTAGCACAGCGGGCTTTTTCTCTGGTGCAGCATGCCTGCTGTGTTCAGAAACTTCTCGTTTTATCACCAGGTGTAAGCTTGCACATGGAAGTTTTTCCTATCCTTTTCAGTTGCAATGCAAGAGAATTCCGCTGGCATTTCCACGTGTAGGGGAGATTTAAGCTCTGTCGATAAGTGGGTTTTGCTAGCACCTTTAGAACTAACAATACCGTAGGAAGGTATTGTGGAAGCCTTTGCTCAAACAGCATGGAGGGGAACACGCGTGAGTAGTGGACAGGGTGTCTACTCACGAGTAAGCCAACTGGTGTCTACTCATGAGCAAGTGAAATGGGGTCTACTCATGAGTAAGCGAAATGGGGCCTACTCAGGAGAAAGCTTAGCGGGGTCTACTCGTGAGTAAGCCCACCAGGGTCTACTCGTGAGTAAACCGTCCAAGGCCGATTCGCAAGTATGGCACCTGGGGTCTACTCGTGAGTCGCTGAGGGGGTTGGTCTACCCGTCGACTTGAACCTTTTAAAGTTCTTTTTGTATTTTCTTACTTGCATGTTTTTTGCAAATGGGTAAACACAATTCTTATTGTCTGCAACCCCAATATGAGCTGGGGTGCTTTTTGACCTCTTCCTGCAACCACTGAGTATTTCTACCTGTAACTAAAAGCTGAGGGGGCTAAGATTGAAGAAGTGTGTAGCATTTGAATGAAACTCCCCCCATCTTGTTCTTTACATTTTCGAAGCTTATCCAAGCTGCTTTTTAAGTCTAGCACAGCGGGCTTTTTCTCTGGTGCAGCATGCCTGCTGTGTTCAGAAACTTCTCGTTTTATCACCAGGTGTAAGCTTGCACATGGAAGTTTTTCCTATCCTTTTCAGTTGCAATGCAAGAGAATTCCGCTGGCATTTCCACGTGTAGGGGAGATTTAAGCTCTGTCGATAAGTGGGTTTTGCTAGCACCTTTAGAACTAACAATACCGTAGGAAGGTATTGTGGAAGCCTTTGCTCAAACAGCATGGAAAGGAACACGCGTGAGTAGCAGCCAGGGTGTCTACTCATGAGTAAGCCAACTGGTGTCTACTCATGAGCAAGTGAAATCGGGCCTACTCAGGAGAGAGCTTAGCGGGGTCTACTCACGAGAAAGCTTAGCGGGGTCTACTCGTGAGTAAGCCCATGAGGGTCTACTCGTGAGTAAACCGTCCACGGCCGATTCGCAAGTATGGCACCTGGGGTCTACTCGTGAGTCGCTGAGGGGGTTGGTCTACCCGTCGACTTTAACCTTTTAAAGTTCTTTTTGTATTTTCTTACTTGCATGTTTTTTGCAAATGGGTAAACACAAATCTTATTGTTTGCCACCCCAATATGAGCTGGGGTGCTTTTTGACCTGTTCCTGCAACCACTGAGTATTTCTACCTGTAACTAAAAGCTGAGGGGGCTAAGATTGAAGAAGTGTGTAGCATTTGAATGAAACTCCCCCCATCTTGTTCTTTACATTTTCGAAGCTTATCCAAGCTGCTTTTTAAGTCTAGCACAGCGGGCTTTTTCTCTGGTGCAGCATGCCTGCTGTGTTCAGAAACTTCTCGTTTTATCACCAGGTGTAAGCTTGCACATGGAAGTTTTTCCTATCCTTTTCAGTTGCAATGCAAGAGAATTCCGCTGGCATTTCCACGTGTAGGGGAGATTTAAGCTCTGTCGATAAGTGGGTTTTGCTAGCACCTTTAGAACTAACAATACCGTAGGAAGGTATTGTGGAAGCCTTTGCTCAAACAGCATGGAGGGGAACACGCGTGAGTAGTGGACAGGGTGTCTACTCACGAGTAAGCCAACTGGTGTCTACTCATGAGCAAGTGAAATGGGGTCTACTCATGAGTAAGCGAAATGGGGCCTACTCAGGAGAAAGCTTAGCGGGGTCTACTCGTGAGTAAGCCCACCAGGGTCTACTCGTGAGTAAACCGTCCAAGGCCGATTCGCAAGTATGGCACCTGGGGTCTACTCGTGAGTCGCTGAGGGGGTTGGTCTACCCGTCGACTTGAACCTTTTAAAGTTCTTTTTGTATTTTCTTACTTGCATGTTTTTTGCAAATGGGTAAACACAATTCTTATTGTCTGCAACCCCAATTTGAGCTGGGGTGCTTTTTGACCTCTTCCTGCAACCACTGAGTATTTCTACCTGTAACTAAAAGCTGAGGGGGCTAAGATTGAAGAAGTGTGTAGCATTTGAATGAAACTCCCCCCATCTTGTTCTTTACATTTTCGAAGCTTATCCAAGCTGCTTTTTAAGTCTAGCACAGCGGGCTTTTTCTCTGGTGCAGCATGCCTGCTGTGTTCAGAAACTTCTCGTTTTATCACCAGGTGTAAGCTTGCACATGGAAGTTTTTCCTATCCTTTTCAGTTGCAATGCAAGAGAATTCCGCTGGCATTTCCACGTGTAGGGGAGATTTAAGCTCTGTCGATAAGTGGGTTTTGCTAGCACCTTTAGAACTAACAATACCGTAGGAAGGTATTGTGGAAGCCTTTGCTCAAACAGCATGGAAAGGAACACGCGTGAGTAGCAGCCAGGGTGTCTACTCATGAGTAAGCCAACTGGTGTCTACTCATGAGCAAGTGAAATCGGGCCTACTCAGGAGAGAGCTTAGCGGGGTCTACTCACGAGAAAGCTTAGCGGGGTCTACTCGTGAGTAAGCCCATGAGGGTCTACTCGTGAGTAAACCGTCCACGGCCGATTCGCAAGTATGGCACCTGGGGTCTACTCGTGAGTCGCTGAGGGGGTTGGTCTACCCGTCGACTTTAACCTTTTAAAGTTCTTTTTGTATTTTCTTACTTGCATGTTTTTTGCAAATGGGTAAACACAAATCTTATTGTCTGCCACCCCAATATGAGCTGGGGTGCTTTTTGACCTCTTCCTGCAACCACTGAGTATTTCTACCTGTAACTAAAAGCTGAGGGGGCTAAGATTGAAGAAGTGTGTAGCATTTGAATGAAACTCCCCCCATCTTGTTCTTTACATTTTCGAAGCTTATCCAAGCTGCTTTTTAAGTCTAGCACAGCGGGCTTTTTCTCTGGTGCAGCATGCCTGCTGTGTTCAGAAACTTCTCGTTTCATCACCAGGTGTAAGCTTGCACATGGAAGTTTTTCCTATCCTTTTCAGTTGCAATGAAAGAGAATTTCGCAGGGATTTCTAGGTGCAGGGGAGATTTAAGCTCTGTCGATAAGTGGGTTTTGCTAGCACCTTTAGAACTAACAATACCGTAGGAAGGTATTGTGGAAGCCTTTGCTCAAACAGCATGGAGAGGAACACGCGTGAGTAGCAGCCAGGGTGTCTACTCATGAGTAAGCCAACTGGTGTCTACTCATGAGGAAGTGAAATCGGGCCTACTCAGGAGAGAGCTTAGCGGGGTCTACTCACGAGAAAGCTTAGCGGGGTCTACTCGTGAGTAAGCCCATGAGGGTCTACTCGTGAGTAAACCGTCCACGGCCGATTCGCAAGTATGGCACCTGGGGTCTACTCGTGAGTCGCTGAGGGGGTTGGTCTACCCGTCGACTTGAACCTTTTAAAGTTCTTTTTGTATTTTCTTACTTGCATGTTTTTTGCAAATGGGTAAACACAAATCTTATTGTTTGCCACCCCAATATGAGCTGGGGTGCTTTTTGACCTCTTCCTGCAACCACTGAGTATTTCTACCTGTAACTAAAAGCTGAGGGGGCTAAGATTGAAGAAGTGTGTAGCATTTGAATGAAACTCCCCCCATCTTGTTCTTTACATTTTCGAAGCTTATCCAAGCTGCTTTTTAAGTCTAGCACAGCGGGCTTTTTCCCTGGTGCAGCATGCCTGCTGTGTTCAGAAACTTCTCGTTTTATCACCAGGTGTAAGCTTGCACATGGAAGTTTTTCCTATCCTTTTCAGTTGCAATGCAAGAGAATTCCGCTGGCATTTCCACGTGTAGGGGAGATTTAAGCTCTGTCGATAAGTGGGTTTTGCTAGCACCTTTAGAACTAACAATACCGTAGGAAGGTATTGTGGAAGCCTTTGCTCAAACAGCATGGAGGGGAACACGCGTGAGTAGTGGACAGGGTGTCTACTCACGAGTAAGCCAACTGGTGTCTACTCATGAGCAAGTGAAATGGGGTCTACTCATGAGTAAGCGAAATGGGGCCTACTCAGCAGAAAGCTTAGCGGGGTCTACTCGTGAGTAAGCCCACCAGGGTCTACTCGTGAGTAAACCGTCCACGGCCGATTCGCAAGTATGGCACCTGGGGTCTACTCGTGAGTCGCTGAGGGGGTTGGTCTACCCGTCGACTTGAACCTTTTAAAGTTCTTTTTGTATTTTCTTACTTGCATGTTTTTTGCAAATGGGTAAACACAATTCTTATTGTCTGCCACCCCAATATGAGCTGGGGTGCTTTTTGACCTCTTCCTGCAACCACTGAGTATTTCTACCTGTAACTAAAAGCTGAGGGGGCTAAGATTGAAGAAGTGTGTAGCATTTGAATGAAACTCCCCCCATCTTGTTCTTTACATTTTCGAAGCTTATCCAAGCTGCTTTTTAAGTCTAGCACAGCGGGCTTTTTCTCTGGTGCAGCATGCCTGCTGTGTTCAGAAACTTCTCGTTTCATCACCAGGTGTAAGCTTGCACATGGAAGTTTTTCCTCTCCTTTTCAGTTGCAATGCAAGAGAATTCCGCTGGCATTTCCACGTGTAGGGGAGATTTAAGCTCTGTCGATAAGTGGGTTTTGCTAGCACCTTTAGAACTAACAATACCGTAGGAAGGTATTGTGGAAGCCTTTGCTCAAACAGCATGGAGAGGAACACGCGTGAGTAGCAGCCAGGGTGTCTACTCATGAGTAAGCCAACTGGTGTCTACTCATGAGGAAGTGAAATCGGGCCTACTCAGGAGAGAGCTTAGCGGGGTCTACTCACGAGAAAGCTTAGCGGGGTCTACTCGTGAGTAAGCCCACCAGGGTCTACTCGTGAGTAAACCATCCACGGCCGATTCGCAAGTATGGCACCTGGGGTCTACTCGTGAGTCGCTGAGGGGGTTGGTCTACCCGTCGACTTTAACCTTTTAAAGTTCTTTTTGTATTTTCTTACTTGCATGTTTTTTGCAAATGGGTAAACACAAATCTTATTGTTTGCCACCCCAATATGAGCTGGGGTGCTTTTTGACCTGTTCCTGCAACCACTGAGTATTTCTACCTGTAACTAAAAGCTGAGGGGGCTAAGATTGAAGAAGTGTGTAGCATTTGAATGAAACTCCCCCCATCTTGTTCTTTACATTTTCGAAGCTTATCCAAGCTGCTTTTTAAGTCTAGCACAGCGGGCTTTTTCTCTGGTGCAGCATGCCTGCTGTGTTCAGAAACTTCTCGTTTTATCACCAGGTGTAAGCTTGCACATGGAAGTTTTTGCTATCCTTTCAGTTGCAATGCAAGAGAATTCCGCAGGCATTTCCACGTGTAGGGGAGATTTAAGCTCTGTCAATAAGTGGGTTTTGCTAGCACCTTTAGAACTAACAATACCGTAGGAAGGTACTGTGGAAGCCTTTGCTCAAACAGCATGGAGGGGAACACACGTGAGTAGCGGACAGGGTGTCTACTCACGAGTAAGCCAACTGGTGTCTACTCATGAGGAAGTGAAATCGGGCCTACTCAGGAGAGAGCTTAGCGGGGTCTACTCACGAGAAAGCTTAGCGGGGTCTACTCATGAGTAAGCCCATGAGGGTCTACTCGTGAGTAAACCGTCCACGGCCGATTCGCAAGTATGGCACCTGGGGTCTACTCGTGAGTCGCTGAGGGGGTTGGTCTACCCGTCGACTTGAACCTTTTAAAGTTCTTTTTGTATTTTCTTACTTGCATGTTTTTTGCAAATGGGTAAACACAATTCTTATTGTTTGCCACCCCAATATGAGCTGGGGTGCTTTTTGACCTCTTCCTGCAACCACTGAGTATTTCTACCTGTAACTAAAAGCTGAGGGGGCTAAGATTGAAGAAGTGTGTAGCATTTGAATGAAACTCCCCCCATCTTGTTCTTTACATTTTCGAAGCTTATCCAAGCTGCTTTTTAAGTCTAGCACAGCGGGCTTTTTCTCTGGTGCAGCATGCCTGCTGTGTTCAGAAACTTCTCGTTTCATCACCAGGTGTAAGCTTGCACATGGAAGTTTTTCCTATCCTTTTCAGTTGCAATGAAAGAGAATTTCGCAGGGATTTCTAGGTGCAGGGGAGATTTAAGCTCTGTCGATAAGTGGGTTTTGCTAGCACCTTTAGAACTAACAATACCGTAGGAAGGTATTGTGGAAGCCTTTGCTCAAACAGCATGGAGAGGAACACGCGTGAGTAGCAGCCAGGGTGTCTACTCATGAGTAAGCCAACTGGTGTCTACTCATGAGGAAGTGAAATCGGGCCTACTCAGGAGAGAGCTTAGCGGGGTCTACTCACGAGAAAGCTTAGCGGGGTCTACTCGTGAGTAAGCCCATGAGGGTCTACTCGTGAGTAAACCGTCCACGGCCGATTCGCAAGTATGGCACCTGGGGTCTACTCGTGAGTCGCTGAGGGGGTTGGTCTACCCGTCGACTTGAACCTTTTAAAGTTCTTTTTGTATTTTCTTACTTGCATGTTTTTTGCAAATGGGTAAACACAAATCTTATTGTTTGCCACCCCAATATGAGCTGGGGTGCTTTTTGACCTCTTCCTGCAACCACTGAGTATTTCTACCTGTAACTAAAAGCTGAGGGGGCTAAGATTGAAGAAGTGTGTAGCATTTGAATGAAACTCCCCCCATCTTGTTCTTTACATTTTCGAAGCTTATCCAAGCTGCTTTTTAAGTCTAGCACAGCGGGCTTTTTCCCTGGTGCAGCATGCCTGCTGTGTTCAGAAACTTCTCGTTTTATCACCAGGTGTAAGCTTGCACATGGAAGTTTTTCCTATCCTTTTCAGTTGCAATGCAAGAGAATTCCGCTGGCATTTCCACGTGTAGGGGAGATTTAAGCTCTGTCGATAAGTGGGTTTTGCTAGCACCTTTAGAACTAACAATACCGTAGGAAGGTATTGTGGAAGCCTTTGCTCAAACAGCATGGAGGGGAACACGCGTGAGTAGTGGACAGGGTGTCTACTCACGAGTAAGCCAACTGGTGTCTACTCATGAGCAAGTGAAATGGGGTCTACTCATGAGTAAGCGAAATGGGGCCTACTCAGGAGAAAGCTTAGCGGGGTCTACTCGTGAGTAAGCCCACCAGGGTCTACTCGTGAGTAAACCGTCCACGGCCGATTCGCAAGTATGGCACCTGGGGTCTACTCGTGAGTCGCTGAGGGGGTTGGTCTACCCGTCGACTTGAACCTTTTAAAGTTCTTTTTGTATTTTCTTACTTGCATGTTTTTTGCAAATGGGTAAACACAATTCTTATTGTCTGCCACCCCAATATGAGCTGGGGTGCTTTTTGACCTCTTCCTGCAACCACTGAGTATTTCTACCTGTAACTAAAAGCTGAGGGGGCTAAGATTGAAGAAGTGTGTAGCATTTGAATGAAACTCCCCCCATCTTGTTCTTTACATTTTCGAAGCTTATCCAAGCTGCTTTTTAAGTCTAGCACAGCGGGCTTTTTCTCTGGTGCAGCATGCCTGCTGTGTTCAGAAACTTCTCGTTTCATCACCAGGTGTAAGCTTGCACATGGAAGTTTTTCCTCTCCTTTTCAGTTGCAATGCAAGAGAATTCCGCTGGCATTTCCACGTGTAGGGGAGATTTAAGCTCTGTCGATAAGTGGGTTTTGCTAGCACCTTTAGAACTAACAATACCGTAGGAAGGTATTGTGGAAGCCTTTGCTCAAACAGCATGGAGAGGAACACGCGTGAGTAGCAGCCAGGGTGTCTACTCATGAGTAAGCCAACTGGTGTCTACTCATGAGGAAGTGAAATCGGGCCTACTCAGGAGAGAGCTTAGCGGGGTCTACTCACGAGAAAGCTTAGCGGGGTCTACTCGTGAGTAAGCCCACCAGGGTCTACTCGTGAGTAAACCATCCACGGCCGATTCGCAAGTATGGCACCTGGGGTCTACTCGTGAGTCGCTGAGGGGGTTGGTCTACCCGTCGACTTTAACCTTTTAAAGTTCTTTTTGTATTTTCTTACTTGCATGTTTTTTGCAAATGGGTAAACACAAATCTTATTGTTTGCCACCCCAATATGAGCTGGGGTGCTTTTTGACCTGTTCCTGCAACCACTGAGTATTTCTACCTGTAACTAAAAGCTGAGGGGGCTAAGATTGAAGAAGTGTGTAGCATTTGAATGAAACTCCCCCCATCTTGTTCTTTACATTTTCGAAGCTTATCCAAGCTGCTTTTTAAGTCTAGCACAGCGGGCTTTTTCTCTGGTGCAGCATGCCTGCTGTGTTCAGAAACTTCTCGTTTTATCACCAGGTGTAAGCTTGCACATGGAAGTTTTTGCTATCCTTTCAGTTGCAATGCAAGAGAATTCCGCAGGCATTTCCACGTGTAGGGGAGATTTAAGCTCTGTCAATAAGTGGGTTTTGCTAGCACCTTTAGAACTAACAATACCGTAGGAAGGTACTGTGGAAGCCTTTGCTCAAACAGCATGGAGGGGAACACACGTGAGTAGCGGACAGGGTGTCTACTCACGAGTAAGCCAACTGGTGTCTACTCATGAGGAAGTGAAATCGGGCCTACTCAGGAGAGAGCTTAGCGGGGTCTACTCACGAGAAAGCTTAGCGGGGTCTACTCATGAGTAAGCCCATGAGGGTCTACTCGTGAGTAAACCGTCCACGGCCGATTCGCAAGTATGGCACCTGGGGTCTACTCGTGAGTCGCTGAGGGGGTTGGTCTACCCGTCGACTTGAACCTTTTAAAGTTCTTTTTGTATTTTCTTACTTGCATGTTTTTTGCAAATGGGTAAACACAATTCTTATTGTTTGCCACCCCAATATGAGCTGGGGTGCTTTTTGACCTCTTCCTGCAACCACTGAGTATTTCTACCTGTAACTAAAAGCTGAGGGGGCTAAGATTGAAGAAGTGTGTAGCATTTGAATGAAACTCCCCCCATCTTGTTCTTTACATTTTCGAAGCTTATCCAAGCTGCTTTTTAAGTCTAGCACAGCGGGCTTTTTCTCTGGTGCAGCATGCCTGCTGTGTTCAGAAACTTCTCGTTTCATCACCAGGTGTAAGCTTGCACATGGAAGTTTTTCCTATCCTTTTCAGTTGCAATGAAAGAGAATTTCGCAGGGATTTCTAGGTGCAGGGGAGATTTAAGCTCTGTCGATAAGTGGGTTTTGCTAGCACCTTTAGAACTAACAATACCGTAGGAAGGTATTGTGGAAGCCTTTGCTCAAACAGCATGGAGAGGAACACGCGTGAGTAGCAGCCAGGGTGTCTACTCATGAGTAAGCCAACTGGTGTCTACTCATGAGGAAGTGAAATCGGGCCTACTCAGGAGAGAGCTTAGCGGGGTCTACTCACGAGAAAGCTTAGCGGGGTCTACTCGTGAGTAAGCCCATGAGGGTCTACTCGTGAGTAAACCGTCCACGGCCGATTCGCAAGTATGGCACCTGGGGTCTACTCGTGAGTCGCTGAGGGGGTTGGTCTACCCGTCGACTTGAACCTTTTAAAGTTCTTTTTGTATTTTCTTACTTGCATGTTTTTTGCAAATGGGTAAACACAAATCTTATTGTTTGCCACCCCAATATGAGCTGGGGTGCTTTTTGACCTCTTCCTGCAACCACTGAGTATTTCTACCTGTAACTAAAAGCTGAGGGGGCTAAGATTGAAGAAGTGTGTAGCATTTGAATGAAACTCCCCCCATCTTGTTCTTTACATTTTCGAAGCTTATCCAAGCTGCTTTTTAAGTCTAGCACAGCGGGCTTTTTCCCTGGTGCAGCATGCCTGCTGTGTTCAGAAACTTCTCGTTTTATCACCAGGTGTAAGCTTGCACATGGAAGTTTTTCCTATCCTTTTCAGTTGCAATGCAAGAGAATTCCGCTGGCATTTCCACGTGTAGGGGAGATTTAAGCTCTGTCGATAAGTGGGTTTTGCTAGCACCTTTAGAACTAACAATACCGTAGGAAGGTATTGTGGAAGCCTTTGCTCAAACAGCATGGAGGGGAACACGCGTGAGTAGTGGACAGGGTGTCTACTCACGAGTAAGCCAACTGGTGTCTACTCATGAGCAAGTGAAATGGGGTCTACTCATGAGTAAGCGAAATGGGGCCTACTCAGGAGAAAGCTTAGCGGGGTCTACTCGTGAGTAAGCCCACCAGGGTCTACTCGTGAGTAAACCGTCCATGGCCGATTCGCAAGTATGGCACCTGGGGTCTACTCGTGAGTCGCTGAGGGGGTTGGTCTACCCGTCGACTTGAACCTTTTAAAGTTCTTTTTGTATTTTCTTACTTGCATGTTTTTTGCAAATGGGTAAACACAATTCTTATTGTCTGCCACCCCAATATGAGCTGGGGTGCTTTTTGACCTCTTCCTGCAACCACTGAGTATTTCTACCTGTAACTAAAAGCTGAGGGGGCTAAGATTGAAGAAGTGTGTAGCATTTGAATGAAACTCCCCCCATCTTGTTCTTTACATTTTCGAAGCTTATCCAAGCTGCTTTTTAAGTCTAGCACAGCGGGCTTTTTCTCTGGTGCAGCATGCCTGCTGTGTTCAGAAACTTCTCGTTTCATCACCAGGTGTAAGCTTGCACATGGAAGTTTTTCCTCTCCTTTTCAGTTGCAATGCAAGAGAATTCCGCTGGCATTTCCACGTGTAGGGGAGATTTAAGCTCTGTCGATAAGTGGGTTTTGCTAGCACCTTTAGAACTAACAATACCGTAGGAAGGTATTGTGGAAGCCTTTGCTCAAACAGCATGGAGAGGAACACGCGTGAGTAGCAGCCAGGGTGTCTACTCATGAGTAAGCCAACTGGTGTCTACTCATGAGGAAGTGAAATCGGGCCTACTCAGGAGAGAGCTTAGCGGGGTCTACTCACGAGAAAGCTTAGCGGGGTCTACTCGTGAGTAAGCCCACCAGGGTCTACTCGTGAGTAAACCATCCACGGCCGATTCGCAAGTATGGCACCTGGGGTCTACTCGTGAGTCGCTGAGGGGGTTGGTCTACCCGTCGACTTGAACCTTTTAAAGTTCTTTTTGTATTTTCTTACTTGCATGTTTTTTGCAAATGGGTAAACACAAATCTTATTGTTTGCCACCCCAATATGAGCTGGGGTGCTTTTTGACCTGTTCCTGCAACCACTGAGTATTTCTACCTGTAACTAAAAGCTGAGGGGGCTAAGATTGAAGAAGTGTGTAGCATTTGAATGAAACTCCCCCCATCTTGTTCTTTACATTTTCGAAGCTTATCCAAGCTGCTTTTTAAGTCTAGCACAGCGGGCTTTTTCTCTGGTGCAGCATGCCTGCTGTGTTCAGAAACTTCTCGTTTTATCACCAGGTGTAAGCTTGCACATGGAAGTTTTTCCTATCCTTTTCAGTTGCAATGCAAGAGAATTCCGCAGGCATTTCCACGTGTAGGGGAGATTTAAGCTCTGTCAATAAGTGGGTTTTGCTAGCACCTTTAGAACTAACAATACCGTCGGAAGGTACTGTGGAAGCCTTTGCTCAAACAGCATGGAGGGGAACACACGTGAGTAGCGGACAGGGTGTCTACTCACGAGTAAGCCAACTGGTGTCTACTCATGAGGAAGTGAAATCGGGCCTACTCAGGAGAGAGCTTAGCGGGGTCTACTCACGAGAAAGCTTAGCGGGGTCTACTCGTGAGTAAGCCCATGAGGGTCTACTCGTGAGTAAACCGTCCACGGCCGATTCGCAAGTATGGCACCTGGGGTCTACTCGTGAGTCGCTGAGGGGGTTGGTCTACCCGTCGACTTGAACCTTTTAAAGTTCTTTTTGTATTTTCTTACTTGCATGTTTTTTGCAAATGGGTAAACACAAATCTTATTGTTTGCCACCCCAATATGAGCTGGGGTGCTTTTTGACCTGTTCCTGCAACCACTGAGTATTTCTACCTGTAACTAAAAGCTGAGGGGGCTAAGATTGAAGAAGTGTGTAGCATTTGAATGAAACTCCCCCCATCTTGTTCTTTACATTTTCGAAGCTTATCCAAGCTGCTTTTTAAGTCTAGCACAGCGGGCTTTTTCTCTGGTGCAGCATGCCTGCTGTGTTCAGAAACTTCTCGTTTTATCACCAGGTGTAAGCTTGCACATGGAAGTTTTTGCTATCCTTTTCAGTTGCAATGCAAGAGAATTCCGCTGGCATTTCCACGTGTAGGGGAGATTTAAGCTCTGTCGATAAGTGGGTTTTGCTAGCACCTTTAGAACTAACAATACCGTAGGAAGGTATTGTGGAAGCCTTTGCTCAAACAGCATGGAGGGGAACACGCGTGAGTAGTGGACAGGGTGTCTACTCACGAGTAAGCCAACTGGTGTCTACTCATGAGCAAGTGAAATGGGGTCTACTCATGAGTAAGCGAAATGGGGCCTACTCAGGAGAAAGCTTAGCGGGGTCTACTCGTGAGTAAGCCCACCAGGGTCTACTCGTGAGTAAACCGTCCAAGGCCGATTCGCAAGTATGGCACCTGGGGTCTACTCGTGAGTCGCTGAGGGGGTTGGTCTACCCGTCGACTTGAACCTTTTAAAGTTCTTTTTGTATTTTCTTACTTGCATGTTTTTTGCAAATGGGTAAACACAATTCTTATTGTCTGCAACCCCAATATGAGCTGGGGTGCTTTTTGACCTCTTCCTGCAACCACTGAGTATTTCTACCTGTAACTAAAAGCTGAGGGGGCTAAGATTGAAGAAGTGTGTAGCATTTGAATGAAACTCCCCCCATCTTGTTCTTTACATTTTCGAAGCTTATCCAAGCTGCTTTTTAAGTCTAGCACAGCGGGCTTTTTCTCTGGTGCAGCATGCCTGCTGTGTTCAGAAACTTCTCGTTTCATCACCAGGTGTAAGCTTGCACATGGAAGTTTTTCCTATCCTTTTCAGTTGCAATGCAAGAGAATTTCGCAGGGATTTCTAGGTGTAGGGGAGATTTAAGCTCTGTCGATAAGTGGGTTTTGCTAGCACCTTTAGAACTAACAATACCGTAGGAAGGTATTGTGGAAGCCTTTGCTCAAACAGCATGGAGAGGAACACGCGTGAGTAGCAGCCAGGGTGTCTACTCATGAGTAAGCCAACTGGTGTCTACTCATGAGGAAGTGAAATCGGGCCTACTCAGGAGAGAGCTTAGCGGGGTCTACTCACGAGAAAGCTTAGCGGGGTCTACTCGTGAGTAAGCCCATGAGGGTCTACTCGTGAGTAAACCGTCCACGGCCGATTCGCAAGTATGGCACCTGGGGTCTACTCGTGAGTCGCTGAGGGGGTTGGTCTACCCGTCGACTTTAACCTTTTAAAGTTCTTTTTGTATTTTCTTACTTGCATGTTTTTTGCAAATGGGTAAACACAAATCTTATTGTTTGCCACCCCAATATGAGCTGGGGTGCTTTTTGACCTGTTCCTGCAACCACTGAGTATTTCTACCTGTAACTAAAAGCTGAGGGGGCTAAGATTGAAGAAGTGTGTAGCATTTGAATGAAACTCCCCCCATCTTGTTCTTTACATTTTCGAAGCTTATCCAAGCTGCTTTTTAAGTCTAGCACAGCGGGCTTTTTCTCTGGTGCAGCATGCCTGCTGTGTTCAGAAACTTCTCGTTTTATCACCAGGTGTAAGCTTGCACATGGAAGTTTTTCCTATCCTTTTCAGTTGCAATGCAAGAGAATTTCGCAGGGATTTCTAGGTGTAGGGGAGATTTAAGCTCTGTCGATAAGTGGGTTTTGCTAGCACCTTTAGAACTAACAATACCGTAGGAAGGTATTGTGGAAGCCTTTGCTCAAACAGCATGGAGGGGAACACGCGTGAGTAGTGGACAGGGTGTCTACTCACGAGTAAGCCAACTGGTGTCTACTCATGAGCAAGTGAAATGGGGTCTACTCATGAGTAAGCGAAATGGGGCCTACTCAGCAGAAAGCTTAGCGGGGTCTACTCGTGAGTAAGCCCACCAGGGTCTACTCGTGAGTAAACCGTCCAAGGCCGATTCGCAAGTATGGCACCTGGGGTCTACTCGTGAGTCGCTGAGGGGGTTGGTCTACCCGTCGACTTGAACCTTTTAAAGTTCTTTTTGTATTTTCTTACTTGCATGTTTTTTGCAAATGGGTAAACACAATTCTTATTGTCTGCCACCCCAATATGAGCTGGGGTGCTTTTTGACCTCTTCCTGCAACCACTGAGTATTTCTACCTGTAACTAAAAGCTGAGGGGGCTAAGATTGAAGAAGTGTGTAGCATTTGAATGAAACTCCCCCCATCTTGTTCTTTACATTTTCGAAGCTTATCCAAGCTGCTTTTTAAGTCTAGCACAGCGGGCTTTTTCTCTGGTGCAGCATGCCTGCTGTGTTCAGAAACTTCTCGTTTCATCACCAGGTGTAAGCTTGCACATGGAAGTTTTTCCTATCCTTTTCAGTTGCAATGCAAGAGAATTTCGCAGGGATTTCTAGGTGTAGGGGAGATTTAAGCTCTGTCGATAAGTGGGTTTTGCTAGCACCTTTAGAACTAACAATACCGTAGGAAGGTATTGTGGAAGCCTTTGCTCAAACAGCATGGAGAGGAACACGCGTGAGTAGCAGCCAGGGTGTCTACTCATGAGTAAGCCAACTGGTGTCTACTCATGAGGAAGTGAAATCGGGCCTACTCAGGAGAGAGCTTAGCGGGGTCTACTCACGAGAAAGCTTAGCGGGGTCTACTCGTGAGTAAGCCCATGAGGGTCTACTCGTGAGTAAACCGTCCACGGCCGATTCGCAAGTATGGCACCTGGGGTCTACTCGTGAGTCGCTGAGGGGGTTGGTCTACCCGTCGACTTTAACCTTTTAAAGTTCTTTTTGTATTTTCTTACTTGCATGTTTTTTGCAAATGGGTAAACACAAATCTTATTGTTTGCCACCCCAATATGAGCTGGGGTGCTTTTTGACCTGTTCCTGCAACCACTGAGTATTTCTACCTGTAACTAAAAGCTGAGGGGGCTAAGATTGAAGAAGTGTGTAGCATTTGAATGAAACTCCCCCCATCTTGTTCTTTACATTTTCGAAGCTTATCCAAGCTGCTTTTTAAGTCTAGCACAGCGGGCTTTTTCTCTGGTGCAGCATGCCTGCTGTGTTCAGAAACTTCTCGTTTTATCACCAGGTGTAAGCTTGCACATGGAAGTTTTTCCTATACTTTTCAGTTGCAATGCAAGAGAATTCCGCTGGCATTTCCACGTGTAGGGGAGATTTAAGCTCTGTCGATAAGTGGGTTTTGCTAGCACCTTTAGAACTAACAATACCGTAGGAAGGTATTGTGGAAGCCTTTGCTCAAACAGCATGGAGGGGAACACGCGTGAGTAGTGGACAGGGTGTCTACTCACGAGTAAGCCAACTGGTGTCTACTCATGAGCAAGTGAAATGGGGTCTACTCATGAGTAAGCGAAATGGGGCCTACTCAGCAGAAAGCTTAGCGGGGTCTACTCGTGAGTAAGCCCACCAGGGTCTACTCGTGAGTAAACCGTCCAAGGCCGATTCGCAAGTATGGCACCTGGGGTCTACTCGTGAGTCGCTGAGGGGGTTGGTCTACCCGTCGACTTGAACCTTTTAAAGTTCTTTTTGTATTTTCTTACTTGCATGTTTTTTGCAAATGGGTAAACACAATTCTTATTGTCTGCCACCCCAATATGAGCTGGGGTGCTTTTTGACCTCTTCCTGCAACCACTGAGTATTTCTACCTGTAACTAAAAGCTGAGGGGGCTAAGATTGAAGAAGTGTGTAGCATTTGAATGAAACTCCCCCCATCTTGTTCTTTACATTTTCGAAGCTTATCCAAGCTGCTTTTTAAGTCTAGCACAGCGGGCTTTTTCTCTGGTGCAGCATGCCTGCTGTGTTCAGAAACTTCTCGTTTCATCACCAGGTGTAAGCTTGCACATGGAAGTTTTTCCTATCCTTTTCAGTTGCAATGCAAGAGAATTTCGCAGGGATTTCTAGGTGTAGGGGAGATTTAAGCTCTGTCGATAAGTGGGTTTTGCTAGCACCTTTAGAACTAACAATACCGTAGGAAGGTATTGTGGAAGCCTTTGCTCAAACAGCATGGAGAGGAACACGCGTGAGTAGCAGCCAGGGTGTCTACTCATGAGTAAGCCAACTGGTGTCTACTCATGAGGAAGTGAAATCGGGCCTACTCAGGAGAGAGCTTAGCGGGGTCTACTCACGAGAAAGCTTAGCGGGGTCTACTCGTGAGTAAGCCCATGAGGGTCTACTCGTGAGTAAACCGTCCACGGCCGATTCGCAAGTATGGCACCTGGGGTCTACTCGTGAGTCGCTGAGGGGGTTGGTCTACCCGTCGACTTGAACCTTTTAAAGTTCTTTTTGTATTTTCTTACTTGCATGTTTTTTGCAAATGGGTAAACACAAATCTTATTGTTTGCCACCCCAATATGAGCTGGGGTGCTTTTTGACCTCTTCCTGCAACCACTGAGTATTTCTACCTGTAACTAAAAGCTGAGGGGGCTAAGATTGAAGAAGTGTGTAGCATTTGAATGAAACTCCCCCCATCTTGTTCTTTACATTTTCGAAGCTTATCCAAGCTGCTTTTTAAGTCTAGCACAGCGGGCTTTTTCCCTGGTGCAGCATGCCTGCTGTGTTCAGAAACTTCTCGTTTTATCACCAGGTGTAAGCTTGCACATGGAAGTTTTTCCTATCCTTTTCAGTTGCAATGCAAGAGAATTCCGCTGGCATTTCCACGTGTAGGGGAGATTTAAGCTCTGTCGATAAGTGGGTTTTGCTAGCACCTTTAGAACTAACAATACCGTAGGAAGGTATTGTGGAAGCCTTTGCTCAAACAGCATGGAGGGGAACACGCGTGAGTAGTGGACAGGGTGTCTACTCACGAGTAAGCCAACTGGTGTCTACTCATGAGCAAGTGAAATGGGGTCTACTCATGAGTAAGCGAAATGGGGCCTACTCAGCAGAAAGCTTAGCGGGGTCTACTCGTGAGTAAGCCCACCAGGGTCTACTCGTGAGTAAACCGTCCAAGGCCGATTCGCAAGTATGGCACCTGGGGTCTACTCGTGAGTCGCTGAGGGGGTTGGTCTACCCGTCGACTTGAACCTTTTAAAGTTCTTTTTGTATTTTCTTACTTGCATGTTTTTTGCAAATGGGTAAACACAATTCTTATTGTCTGCCACCCCAATATGAGCTGGGGTGCTTTTTGACCTCTTCCTGCAACCACTGAGTATTTCTACCTGTAACTAAAAGCTGAGGGGGCTAAGATTGAAGAAGTGTGTAGCATTTGAATGAAACTCCCCCCATCTTGTTCTTTACATTTTCGAAGCTTATCCAAGCTGCTTTTTAAGTCTAGCACAGCGGGCTTTTTCTCTGGTGCAGCATGCCTGCTGTGTTCAGAAACTTCTCGTTTCATCACCAGGTGTAAGCTTGCACATGGAAGTTTTTCCTATCCTTTTCAGTTGCAATGCAAGAGAATTTCGCAGGGATTTCTAGGTGTAGGGGAGATTTAAGCTCTGTCGATAAGTGGGTTTTGCTAGCACCTTTAGAACTAACAATACCGTAGGAAGGTATTGTGGAAGCCTTTGCTCAAACAGCATGGAGAGGAACACGCGTGAGTAGCAGCCAGGGTGTCTACTCATGAGTAAGCCAACTGGTGTCTACTCATGAGGAAGTGAAATCGGGCCTACTCAGGAGAGAGCTTAGCGGGGTCTACTCACGAGAAAGCTTAGCGGGGTCTACTCGTGAGTAAGCCCATGAGGGTCTACTCGTGAGTAAACCGTCCACGGCCGATTCGCAAGTATGGCACCTGGGGTCTACTCGTGAGTCGCTGAGGGGGTTGGTCTACCCGTCGACTTGAACCTTTTAAAGTTCTTTTTGTATTTTCTTACTTGCATGTTTTTTGCAAATGGGTAAACACAATTCTTATTGTCTGCCACCCCAATATGAGCTGGGGTGCTTTTTGACCTCTTCCTGCAACCACTGAGTATTTCTACCTGTAACTAAAAGCTGAGGGGGCTAAGATTGAAGAAGTGTGTAGCATTTGAATGAAACTCTCCCCATCTTGTTCTTTACATTTTCGAAGCTTATCCAAGCTGCTTTTTAAGTCTAGCACAGCGGGCTTTTTCTCTGGTGCAGCATGCCTGCTGTGTTCAGAAACTTCTCGTTTCATCACCAGGTGTAAGCTTGCACATGGAAGTTTTTCCTATCCTTTTCAGTTGCAATGCAAGAGAATTTCGCAGGGATTTCCAGGTGTAGGGGAGATTTAAGCTCTGTCGATAAGTGGGTTTTGCTAGCACCTTTAGAACTAACAATACCGTAGGAAGGTATTGTGGAAGCCTTTGCTCAAACAGCATGGAGAGGAACACGCGTGAGTAGCAGCCAGGGTGTCTACTCATGAGTAAGCCAACTGGTGTCTACTCATGAGGAAGTGAAATCGGGCCTACTCAGGAGAGAGCTTAGCGGGGTCTACTCACGAGAAAGCTTAGCGGGGTCTACTCGTGAGTAAGCCCATGAGGGTCTACTCGTGAGTAAACCGTCCACGGCTGATTCGCAAGTATGGCACCTGGGGTCTACTCGTGAGTCGCTGAGGGGGTTGGTCTACCCGTCGACTTGAACCTTTTAAAGTTCTTTTTGTATTTTCTTACTTGCATGTTTTTTGCAAATGGGTAAACACAAATCTTATTGTTTGCCACCCCAATATGAGCTGGGGTGCTTTTTGACCTCTTCCTGCAACCACTGAGTATTTCTACCTGTAACTAAAAGCTGAGGGGGCTAAGATTGAAGAAGTGTGTAGCATTTGAATGAAACTCCCCCCATCTTGTTCTTTACATTTTCGAAGCTTATCCAAGCTGCTTTTTAAGTCTAGCACAGCGGGCTTTTTCCCTGGTGCAGCATGCCTGCTGTGTTCAGAAACTTCTCGTTTTATCACCAGGTGTAAGCTTGCACATGGAAGTTTTTCCTATCCTTTTCAGTTGCAATGCAAGAGAATTCCGCTGGCATTTCCACGTGTAGGGGAGATTTAAGCTCTGTCGATAAGTGGGTTTTGCTAGCACCTTTAGAACTAACAATACCGTAGGAAGGTATTGTGGAAGCCTTTGCTCAAACAGCATGGAGGGGAACACGCGTGAGTAGTGGACAGGGTGTCTACTCACGAGTAAGCCAACTGGTGTCTACTCATGAGCAAGTGAAATGGGGTCTACTCATGAGTAAGCGAAATGGGGCCTACTCAGCAGAAAGCTTAGCGGGGTCTACTCGTGAGTAAGCCCACCAGGGTCTACTCGTGAGTAAACCGTCCATGGCCGATTCGCAAGTATGGCACCTGGGGTCTACTCGTGAGTCGCTGAGGGGGTTGGTCTACCCGTCGACTTGAACCTTTTAAAGTTCTTTTTGTATTTTCTTACTTGCATGTTTTTTGCAAATGGGTAAACACAATTCTTATTGTCTGCCACCCCAATATGAGCTGGGGTGCTTTTTGACCTCTTCCTGCAACCACTGAGTATTTCTACCTGTAACTAAAAGCTGAGGGGGCTAAGATTGAAGAAGTGTGTAGCATTTGAATGAAACTCCCCCCATCTTGTTCTTTACATTTTCGAAGCTTATCCAAGCTGCTTTTTAAGTCTAGCACAGCGGGCTTTTTCTCTGGTGCAGCATGCCTGCTGTGTTCAGAAACTTCTCGTTTCATCACCAGGTGTAAGCTTGCACATGGAAGTTTTTCCTATCCTTTTCAGTTGCAATGCAAGAGAATTCCGCTGGCATTTCCACGTGTAGGGGAGATTTAAGCTCTGTCGATAAGTGGGTTTTGCTAGCACCTTTAGAACTAACAATACCGTAGGAAGGTATTGTGGAAGCCTTTGCTCAAACAGCATGGAAAGGAACACGCGTGAGTAGCAGCCAGGGTGTCTACTCATGAGTAAGCCAACTGGTGTCTACTCATGAGCAAGTGAAATCGGGCCTACTCAGGAGAGAGCTTAGCGGGGTCTACTCACGAGAAAGCTTAGCGGGGTCTACTCGTGAGTAAGCCCATGAGGGTCTACTCATGAGTAAACCGTCCACGGCCGATTCGCAAGTATGGCACCTGGGGTCTACTCGTGAGTCGCTGAGGGGGTTGGTCTACCCGTCGACTTGAACCTTTTAAAGTTCTTTTTGTATTTTCTTACTTGCATGTTTTTTGCAAATGGGTAAACACAAATCTTATTGTTTGCCACCCCAATATGAGCTGGGGTGCTTTTTGACCTGTTCCTGCAACCACTGAGTATTTCTACCTGTAACTAAAAGCTGAGGGGGCTAAGATTGAAGAAGTGTGTAGCATTTGAATGAAACTCCCCCCATCTTGTTCTTTACATTTTCGAAGCTTATCCAAGCTGCTTTTTAAGTCTAGCACAGCGGGCTTTTTCTCTGGTGCAGCATGCCTGCTGTGTTCAGAAACTTCTCGTTTTATCACCAGGTGTAAGCTTGCACATGGAAGTTTTTCCTATCCTTTTCAGTTGCAATGCAAGAGAATTCCGCTGGCATTTCCACGTGTAGGGGAGATTTAAGCTCTGTCGATAAGTGGGTTTTGCTAGCACCTTTAGAACTAACAATACCGTAGGAAGGTATTGTGGAAGCCTTTGCTCAAACAGCATGGAGGGGAACACGCGTGAGTAGTGGACAGGGTGTCTACTCACGAGTAAGCCAACTGGTGTCTACTCATGAGCAAGTGAAATGGGGTCTACTCATGAGTAAGCGAAATGGGGCCTACTCAGCAGAAAGCTTAGCGGGGTCTACTCGTGAGTAAGCCCACCAGGGTCTACTCGTGAGTAAACCGTCCAAGGCCGATTCGCAAGTATGGCACCTGGGGTCTACTCGTGAGTCGCTGAGGGGGTTGGTCTACCCGTCGACTTGAACCTTTTAAAGTTCTTTTTGTATTTTCTTACTTGCATGTTTTTTGCAAATGGGTAAACACAATTCTTATTGTCTGCAACCCCAATATGAGCTGGGGTGCTTTTTGACCTCTTCCTGCAACCACTGAGTATTTCTACCTGTAACTAAAAGCTGAGGGGGCTAAGATTGAAGAAGTGTGTAGCATTTGAATGAAACTCCCCCCATCTTGTTCTTTACATTTTCGAAGCTTATCCAAGCTGCTTTTTAAGTCTAGCACAGCGGGCTTTTTCTCTGGTGCAGCATGCCTGCTGTGTTCAGAAACTTCTCGTTTCATCACCAGGTGTAAGCTTGCACATGGAAGTTTTTCCTATCCTTTTCAGTTGCAATGCAAGAGAATTTCGCAGGGATTTCTAGGTGTAGGGGAGATTTAAGCTCTGTCGATAAGTGGGTTTTGCTAGCACCTTTAGAACTAACAATACCGTAGGAAGGTATTGTGGAAGCCTTTGCTCAAACAGCATGGAGAGGAACACGCGTGAGTAGCAGCCAGGGTGTCTACTCATGAGTAAGCCAACTGGTGTCTACTCATGAGGAAGTGAAATCGGGCCTACTCAGGAGAGAGCTTAGCGGGGTCTACTCACGAGAAAGCTTAGCGGGGTCTACTCGTGAGTAAGCCCATGAGGGTCTACTCGTGAGTAAACCGTCCACGGCCGATTCGCAAGTATGGCACCTGGGGTCTACTCGTGAGTCGCTGAGGGGGTTGGTCTACCCGTCGACTTGAACCTTTTAAAGTTCTTTTTGTATTTTCTTACTTGCATGTTTTTTGCAAATGGGTAAACACAAATCTTATTGTTTGCCACCCCAATATGAGCTGGGGTGCTTTTTGACCTCTTCCTGCAACCACTGAGTATTTCTACCTGTAACTAAAAGCTGAGGGGGCTAAGATTGAAGAAGTGTGTAGCATTTGAATGAAACTCCCCCCATCTTGTTCTTTACATTTTCGAAGCTTATCCAAGCTGCTTTTTAAGTCTAGCACAGCGGGCTTTTTCCCTGGTGCAGCATGCCTGCTGTGTTCAGAAACTTCTCGTTTTATCACCAGGTGTAAGCTTGCACATGGAAGTTTTTCCTATCCTTTTCAGTTGCAATGCAAGAGAATTCCGCTGGCATTTCCACGTGTAGGGGAGATTTAAGCTCTGTCGATAAGTGGGTTTTGCTAGCACCTTTAGAACTAACAATACCGTAGGAAGGTATTGTGGAAGCCTTTGCTCAAACAGCATGGAGGGGAACACGCGTGAGTAGTGGACAGGGTGTCTACTCACGAGTAAGCCAACTGGTGTCTACTCATGAGCAAGTGAAATGGGGTCTACTCATGAGTAAGCGAAATGGGGCCTACTCAGCAGAAAGCTTAGCGGGGTCTACTCGTGAGTAAGCCCACCAGGGTCTACTCGTGAGTAAACCGTCCATGGCCGATTCGCAAGTATGGCACCTGGGGTCTACTCGTGAGTCGCTGAGGGGGTTGGTCTACCCGTCGACTTGAACCTTTTAAAGTTCTTTTTGTATTTTCTTACTTGCATGTTTTTTGCAAATGGGTAAACACAATTCTTATTGTCTGCCACCCCAATATGAGCTGGGGTGCTTTTTGACCTCTTCCTGCAACCACTGAGTATTTCTACCTGTAACTAAAAGCTGAGGGGGCTAAGATTGAAGAAGTGTGTAGCATTTGAATGAAACTCCCCCCATCTTGTTCTTTACATTTTCGAAGCTTATCCAAGCTGCTTTTTAAGTCTAGCACAGCGGGCTTTTTCCCTGGTGCAGCATGCCTGCTGTGTTCAGAAACTTCTCGTTTTATCACCAGGTGTAAGCTTGCACATGGAAGTTTTTCCTATCCTTTTCAGTTGCAATGCAAGAGAATTCCGCTGGCATTTCCACGTGTAGGGGAGATTTAAGCTCTGTCGATAAGTGGGTTTTGCTAGCACCTTTAGAACTAACAATACCGTAGGAAGGTATTGTGGAAGCCTTTGCTCAAACAGCATGGAGGGGAACACGCGTGAGTAGTGGACAGGGTGTCTACTCACGAGTAAGCCAACTGGTGTCTACTCATGAGCAAGTGAAATGGGGTCTACTCATGAGTAAGCGAAATGGGGCCTACTCAGCAGAAAGCTTAGCGGGGTCTACTCGTGAGTAAGCCCACCAGGGTCTACTCGTGAGTAAACCGTCCATGGCCGATTCGCAAGTATGGCACCTGGGGTCTACTCGTGAGTCGCTGAGGGGGTTGGTCTACCCGTCGACTTGAACCTTTTAAAGTTCTTTTTGTATTTTCTTACTTGCATGTTTTTTGCAAATGGGTAAACACAATTCTTATTGTCTGCCACCCCAATATGAGCTGGGGTGCTTTTTGACCTCTTCCTGCAACCACTGAGTATTTCTACCTGTAACTAAAAGCTGAGGGGGCTAAGATTGAAGAAGTGTGTAGCATTTGAATGAAACTCCCCCCATCTTGTTCTTTACATTTTCGAAGCTTATCCAAGCTGCTTTTTAAGTCTAGCACAGCGGGCTTTTTCTCTGGTGCAGCATGCCTGCTGTGTTCAGAAACTTCTCGTTTCATCACCAGGTGTAAGCTTGCACATGGAAGTTTTTCCTATCCTTTTCAGTTGCAATGCAAGAGAATTCCGCTGGCATTTCCACGTGTAGGGGAGATTTAAGCTCTGTCGATAAGTGGGTTTTGCTAGCACCTTTAGAACTAACAATACCGTAGGAAGGTATTGTGGAAGCCTTTGCTCAAACAGCATGGAGAGGAACACGTGTGAGTAGCAGCCAGGGTGTCTACTCATGAGTAAGCCAACTGGTGTCTACTCATGAGGAAGTGAAATCGGGCCTACTCAGGAGAGAGCTTAGCGGGGTCTACTCACGAGAAAGCTTAGCGGGGTCTACTCGTGAGTAAGCCCATGAGGGTCTACTCATGAGTAAACCGTCCACGGCCGATTCGCAAGTATGGCACCTGGGGTCTACTCGTGAGTCGCTGAGGGGGTTGGTCTACCCGTCGACTTGAACCTTTTAAAGTTCTTTTTGTATTTTCTTACTTGCATGTTTTTTGCAAATGGGTAAACACAAATCTTATTGTTTGCCACCCCAATATGAGCTGGGGTGCTTTTTGACCTCTTCCTGCAACCACTGAGTATTTCTACCTGTAACTAAAAGCTGAGGGGGCTAAGATTGAAGAAGTGTGTAGCATTTGAATGAAACTCCCCCCATCTTGTTCTTTACATTTTCGAAGCTTATCCAAGCTGCTTTTTAAGTCTAGCACAGCGGGCTTTTTCTCTGGTGCAGCATGCCTGCTGTGTTCAGAAACTTCTCGTTTTATCACCAGGTGTAAGCTTGCACATGGAAGTTTTTGCTATCCTTTTCAGTTGCAATGCAAGAGAATTCCGCTGGCATTTCCACGTGTAGGGGAGATTTAAGCTCTGTCGATAAGTGGGTTTTGCTAGCACCTTTAGAACTAACAATACCGTAGGAAGGTATTGTGGAAGCCTTTGCTCAAACAGCATGGAGGGGAACACGCGTGAGTAGTGGACAGGGTGTCTACTCACGAGTAAGCCAACTGGTGTCTACTCATGAGCAAGTGAAATGGGGTCTACTCATGAGTAAGCGAAATGGGGCCTACTCAGCAGAAAGCTTAGCGGGGTCTACTCGTGAGTAAGCCCACCAGGGTCTACTCGTGAGTAAACCGTCCACGGCCGATTCGCAAGTATGGCACCTGGGGTCTACTCGTGAGTCGCTGAGGGGGTTGGTCTACCCGTCGACTTGAACCTTTTAAAGTTCTTTTTGTATTTTCTTACTTGCATGTTTTTTGCAAATGGGTAAACACAAATCTTATTGTTTGCCACCCCAATATGAGCTGGGGTGCTTTTTGACCTCTTCCTGCAACCACTGAGTATTTCTACCTGTAACTAAAAGCTGAGGGGGCTAAGATTGAAGAAGTGTGTAGCATTTGAATGAAACTCCCCCCATCTTGTTCTTTACATTTTCGAAGCTTATCCAAGCTGCTTTTTAAGTCTAGCACAGCGGGCTTTTTCTCTGGTGCAGCATGCCTGCTGTGTTCAGAAACTTCTCGTTTTATCACCAGGTGTAAGCTTGCACATGGAAGTTTTTCCTATCCTTTTCAGTTGCAATGCAAGAGAATTTCGCAGGGATTTCTAGGTGTAGGGGAGATTTAAGCTCTGTCGATAAGTGGGTTTTGCTAGCACCCTTAGAACTAACAATACCGTAGGAAGGTATTGTGGAAGCCTTTGCTCAAACAGCATGGAGAGGAACACGCGTGAGTAGCAGCCAGGGTGTCTACTCATGAGTAAGCCAACTGGTGTCTACTCATGAGCAAGTGAAATGGGGCCTACTCAGGAGAGAGCTTAGCGGGGTCTACTCACGAGAAAGCTTAGCGGGGTCTACTCGTGAGTAAGCCCACCAGGGTCTACTCGTGAGTAAACCGTCCACGGCCGATTCGCAAGTATGGCACCTGGGGTCTACTCGTGAGTCGCTGAGGGGGTTGGTCTACCCGTCGACTTGAACCTTTTAAAGTTCTTTTTGTATTTTCTTACTTGCATGTTTTTTGCAAATGGGTAAACACAAATCTTATTGTTTGCCACCCCAATATGAGCTGGGGTGCTTTTTGACCTCTTCCTGCAACCACTGAGTATTTCTACCTGTAACTAAAAGCTGAGGGGGCTAAGATTGAAGAAGTGTGTAGCATTTGAATGAAACTCCCCCCATCTTGTTCTTTACATTTTCGAAGCTTATCCAAGCTGCTTTTTAAGTCTAGCACAGCGGGCTTTTTCTCTGGTGCAGCATGCCTGCTGTGTTCAGAAACTTCTCGTTTTATCACCAGGTGTAAGCTTGCACATGGAAGTTTTTCCTATCCTTTTCAGTTGCAATGCAAGAGAATTCCGCTGGCATTTCCACGTGTAGGGGAGATTTAAGCTCTGTCGATAAGTGGGTTTTGCTAGCACCTTTAGAACTAACAATACCGTAGGAAGGTATTGTGGAAGCCTTTGCTCAAACAGCATGGAGGGGAACACGCGTGAGTAGTGGACAGGGTGTCTACTCACGAGTAAGCCAACTGGTGTCTACTCATGAGCAAGTGAAATGGGGTCTACTCATGAGTAAGCGAAATGGGGCCTACTCAGCAGAAAGCTTAGCAGGGTCTACTCGTGAGTAAGCCCACCAGGGTCTACTCGTGAGTAAACCGTCCACGGCCGATTCGCAAGTATGGCACCTGGGGTCTACTCGTGAGTCGCTGAGGGGGTTGGTCTACCCGTCGACTTGAACCTTTTAAAGTTCTTTTTGTATTTTCTTACTTGCATGTTTTTTGCAAATGGGTAAACACAAATCTTATTGTTTGCAACCCCAATATGAGCTGGGGTGCTTTTTGACCTCTTCCTGCAACCACTGAGTATTTCTACCTGTAACTAAAAGCTGAGGGGGCTAAGATTGAAGAAGTGTGTAGCATTTGAATGAAACTCCCCCCATCTTGTTCTTTACATTTTCGAAGCTTATCCAAGCTGCTTTTTAAGTCTAGCACAGCGGGCTTTTTCTCTGGTGCAGCATGCCTGCTGTGTTCAGAAACTTCTCGTTTTATCACCAGGTGTAAGCTTGCACATGGAAGTTTTTCCTATCCTTTTCAGTTGCAATGCAAGAGAATTTCGCAGGGATTTCTAGGTGTAGGGGAGATTTAAGCTCTGTCGATAAGTGGGTTTTGCTAGCACCCTTAGAACTAACAATACCGTAGGAAGGTATTGTGGAAGCCTTTGCTCAAACAGCATGGAGAGGAACACGCGTGAGTAGCAGCCAGGGTGTCTACTCATGAGTAAGCCAACTGGTGTCTACTCATGAGCAAGTGAAATGGGGCCTACTCAGGAGAGAGCTTAGCGGGGTCTACTCACGAGAAAGCTTAGCGGGGTCTACTCGTGAGTAAGCCCATGAGGGTCTACTCGTGAGTAAACCGTCCACGGCCGATTCGCAAGTATGGCACCTGGGGTCTACTCGTGAGTCGCTGAGGGGGTTGGTCTACCCGTCGACTTGAACCTTTTAAAGTTCTTTTTGTATTTTCTTACTTGCATGTTTTTTGCAAATGGGTAAACACAAATCTTATTGTTTGCCACCCCAATATGAGCTGGGGTGCTTTTTGACCTCTTCCTGCAACCACTGAGTATTTCTACCTGTAACTAAAAGCTGAGGGGGCTAAGATTGAAGAAGTGTGTAGCATTTGAATGAAACTCCCCCCATCTTGTTCTTTACATTTTCGAAGCTTATCCAAGCTGCTTTTTAAGTCTAGCACAGCGGGCTTTTTCTCTGGTGCAGCATGCCTGCTGTGTTCAGAAACTTCTCGTTTTATCACCAGGTGTAAGCTTGCACATGGAAGTTTTTCCTATCCTTTTCAGTTGCAATGCAAGAGAATTCCGCTGGCATTTCCACGTGTAGGGGAGATTTAAGCTCTGTCGATAAGTGGGTTTTGCTAGCACCTTTAGAACTAACAATACCGTAGGAAGGTATTGTGGAAGCCTTTGCTCAAACAGCATGGAGGGGAACACGCGTGAGTAGTGGACAGGGTGTCTACTCACGAGTAAGCCAACTGGTGTCTACTCATGAGCAAGTGAAATGGGGTCTACTCATGAGTAAGCGAAATGGGGCCTACTCAGCAGAAAGCTTAGCAGGGTCTACTCGTGAGTAAGCCCACCAGGGTCTACTCGTGAGTAAACCGTCCACGGCCGATTCGCAAGTATGGCACCTGGGGTCTACTCGTGAGTCGCTGAGGGGGTTGGTCTACCCGTCGACTTGAAGCTTTTAAAGTTCTTTTTGTATTTTCTTACTTGCATGTTTTTTGCAAATGGGTAAACACAAATCTTATTGTTTGCCACCCCAATATGAGCTGGGGTGCTTTTTGACCTCTTCCTGCAACCACTGAGTATTTCTACCTGTAACTAAAAGCTGAGGGGGCTAAGATTGAAGAAGTGTGTAGCATTTGAATGAAACTCCCCCCATCTTGTTCTTTACATTTTCGAAGCTTATCCAAGCTGCTTTTTAAGTCTAGCACAGCGGGCTTTTTCTCTGGTGCAGCATGCCTGCTGTGTTCAGAAACTTCTCGTTTTATCACCAGGTGTAAGCTTGCACATGGAAGTTTTTCCTATCCTTTTCAGTTGCAATGCAAGAGAATTTCGCAGGGATTTCTAGGTGTAGGGGAGATTTAAGCTCTGTCGATAAGTGGGTTTTGCTAGCACCCTTAGAACTAACAATACCGTAGGAAGGTATTGTGGAAGCCTTTGCTCAAACAGCATGGAGAGGAACACGCGTGAGTAGCAGCCAGGGTGTCTACTCATGAGTAAGCCAACTGGTGTCTACTCATGAGCAAGTGAAATGGGGCCTACTCAGGAGAGAGCTTAGCGGGGTCTACTCACGAGAAAGCTTAGCGGGGTCTACTCGTGAGTAAGCCCATGAGGGTCTACTCGTGAGTAAACCGTCCACGGCCGATTCGCAAGTATGGCACCTGGGGTCTACTCGTGAGTCGCTGAGGGGGTTGGTCTACCCGTCGACTTTAACCTTTTAAAGTTCTTTTTGTATTTTCTTACTTGCATGTTTTTTGCAAATGGGTAAACACAAATCTTATTGTTTGCCACCCCAATATGAGCTGGGGTGCTTTTTGACCTCTTCCTGCAACCACTGAGTATTTCTACCTGTAACTAAAAGCTGAGGGGGCTAAGATTGAAGAAGTGTGTAGCATTTGAATGAAACTCCCCCCATCTTGTTCTTTACATTTTCGAAGCTTATCCAAGCTGCTTTTTAAGTCTAGCACAGCGGGCTTTTTCTCTGGTGCAGCATGCCTGCTGTGTTCAGAAACTTCTCGTTTTATCACCAGGTGTAAGCTTGCACATGGAAGTTTTTCCTATCCTTTTCAGTTGCAATGCAAGAGAATTCCGCTGGCATTTCCACGTGTAGGGGAGATTTAAGCTCTGTCGATAAGTGGGTTTTGCTAGCACCTTTAGAACTAACAATACCGTAGGAAGGTATTGTGGAAGCCTTTGCTCAAACAGCATGGAGGGGAACACGCGTGAGTAGTGGACAGGGTGTCTACTCACGAGTAAGCCAACTGGTGTCTACTCATGAGCAAGTGAAATGGGGTCTACTCATGAGTAAGCGAAATGGGGCCTACTCAGGAGAAAGCTTAGCGGGGTCTACTCGTGAGTAAGCCCACCAGGGTCTACTCGTGAGTAAACCGTCCATGGCCGATTCGCAAGTATGGCACCTGGGGTCTACTCGTGAGTCGCTGAGGGGGTTGGTCTACCCGTCGACTTGAACCTTTTAAAGTTCTTTTTGTATTTTCTTACTTGCATGTTTTTTGCAAATGGGTAAACACAAATCTTATTGTTTGCCACCCCAATATGAGCTGGGGTGCTTTTTGACCTCTTCCTGCAACCACTGAGTATTTCTACCTGTAACTAAAAGCTGAGGGGGCTAAGATTGAAGAAGTGTGTAGCATTTGAATGAAACTCCCCCCATCTTGTTCTTTACATTTTCGAAGCTTATCCAAGCTGCTTTTTAAGTCTAGCACAGCGGGCTTTTTCTCTGGTGCAGCATGCCTGCTGTGTTCAGAAACTTCTCGTTTCATCACCAGGTGTAAGCTTGCACATGGAAGTTTTTCCTATCCTTTTCAGTTGCAATGCAAGAGAATTTCGCAGGGATTTCTAGGTGTAGGGGAGATTTAAGCTCTGTCGATAAGTGGGTTTTGCTAGCACCTTTAGAACTAACAATACCGTAGGAAGGTATTGTGGAAGCCTTTGCTCAAACAGCATGGAGAGGAACACGCGTGAGTAGCAGCCAGGGTGTCTACTCATGAGTAAGCCAACTGGTGTCTACTCATGAGGAAGTGAAATGGGGCCTACTCAGGAGAGAGCTTAGCGGGGTCTACTCACGAGAAAGCTTAGCGGGGTCTACTCATGAGTAAGCCCATGAGGGTCTACTCGTGAGTAAACCGTCCACGGCCGATTCGCAAGTATGGCACCTGGGGTCTACTCGTGAGTCGCTGAGGGGGTTGGTCTACCCGTCGACTTTAACCTTTTAAAGTTCTTTTTGTATTTTCTTACTTGCATGTTTTTTGCAAATGGGTAAACACAAATCTTATTGTTTGCCACCCCAATATGAGCTGGGGTGCTTTTTGACCTCTTCCTGCAACCACTGAGTATTTCTACCTGTAACTAAAAGCTGAGGGGGCTAAGATTGAAGAAGTGTGTAGCATTTGAATGAAACTCCCCCCATCTTGTTCTTTACATTTTCGAAGCTTATCCAAGCTGCTTTTTAAGTCTAGCACAGCGGGCTTTTTCTCTGGTGCAGCATGCCTGCTGTGTTCAGAAACTTCTCGTTTCATCACCAGGTGTAAGCTTGCACATGGAAGTTTTTCCTATCCTTTTCAGTTGCAATGCAAGAGAATTTCGCAGGGATTTCTAGGTGTAGGGGAGATTTAAGCTCTGTCGATAAGTGGGTTTTGCTAGCACCTTTAGAACTAACAATACCGTAGGAAGGTATTGTGGAAGCCTTTGCTCAAACAGCATGGAGAGGAACACGCGTGAGTAGCAGCCAGGGTGTCTACTCATGAGTAAGCCAACTGGTGTCTACTCATGAGGAAGTGAAATGGGGCCTACTCAGGAGAGAGCTTAGCGGGGTCTACTCACGAGAAAGCTTAGCGGGGTCTACTCGTGAGTAAGCCCATGAGGGTCTACTCGTGAGTAAACCGTCCACGGCCGATTCGCAAGTATGGCACCTGGGGTCTACTCGTGAGTCGCTGAGGGGGTTGGTCTACCCGTCGACTTTAACCTTTTAAAGTTCTTTTTGTATTTTCTTACTTGCATGTTTTTTGCAAATGGGTAAACACAAATCTTATTGTTTGCCACCCCAATATGAGCTGGGGTGCTTTTTGACCTCTTCCTGCAACCACTGAGTATTTCTACCTGTAACTAAAAGCTGAGGGGGCTAAGATTGAAGAAGTGTGTAGCATTTGAATGAAACTCCCCCCATCTTGTTCTTTACATTTTCGAAGCTTATCCAAGCTGCTTTTTAAGTCTAGCACAGCGGGCTTTTTCTCTGGTGCAGCATGCCTGCTGTGTTCAGAAACTTCTCGTTTCATCACCAGGTGTAAGCTTGCACATGGAAGTTTTTCCTATCCTTTTCAGTTGCAATGCAAGAGAATTTCGCAGGGATTTCTAGGTGTAGGGGAGATTTAAGCTCTGTCGATAAGTGGGTTTTGCTAGCACCTTTAGAACTAACAACACCGTAGGAAGGTATTGTGGAAGCCTTTGCTCAAACAGCATGGAGAGGAACACGCGTGAGTAGCAGCCAGGGTGTCTACTCATGAGTAAGCCAACTGGTGTCTACTCATGAGGAAGTGAAATCGGGCCTACTCAGGAGAGAGCTTAGCGGGGTCTACTCACGAGAAAGCTTAGCGGGGTCTACTCGTGAGTAAGCCCATGAGGGTCTACTCGTGAGTAAACCGTCCACGGCCGATTCGCAAGTATGGCACCTGGGGTCTACTCGTGAGTCGCTGAGGGGGTTGGTCTACCCGTCGACTTGAACCTTTTAAAGTTCTTTTTGTATTTTCTTACTTGCATGTTTTTTGCAAATGGGTAAACACAAATCTTATTGTTTGCCACCCCAATATGAGCTGGGGTGCTTTTTGACCTCTTCCTGCAACCACTGAGTATTTCTACCTGTAACTAAAAGCTGAGGGGGCTAAGATTGAAAAAGTGTGTAGCATTTGAATGAAACTCCCCCCATCTTGTTCTTTACATTTTCGAAGCTTATCCAAGCTGCTTTTTAAGTCTAGCACAGCGGGCTTTTTCTCTGGTGCAGCATGCCTGCTGTGTTCAGAAACTTCTCGTTTTATCACCAGGTGTAAGCTTGCACATGGAAGTTTTTCCTATCCTTTTCAGTTGCAATGCAAGAGAATTCCGCTGGCATTTCCACGTGTAGGGGAGATTTAAGCTCTGTCGATAAGTGGGTTTTGCTAGCACCTTTAGAACTAACAATACCGTAGGAAGGTATTGTGGAAGCCTTTGCTCAAACAGCATGGAGGGGAACACGCGTGAGTAGTGGACAGGGTGTCTACTCACGAGTAAGCCAACTGGTGTCTACTCATGAGCAAGTGAAATGGGGTCTACTCATGAGTAAGCGAAATGGGGCCTACTCAGGAGAAAGCTTAGCGGGGTCTACTCGTGAGTAAGCCCACCAGGGTCTACTCGTGAGTAAACCGTCCATGGCCGATTCGCAAGTATGGCAGCTGGGGTCTACTCGTGAGTCGCTGAGGGGGTTGGTCTACCCGTCGACTTGAACCTTTTAAAGTTCTTTTTGTATTTTCTTACTTGCATGTTTTTTGCAAATGGGTAAACACAATTCTTATTGTCTGCCACCCCAATATGAGCTGGGGTGCTTTTTGACCTCTTCCTGCAACCACTGAGTATTTCTACCTGTAACTAAAAGCTGAGGGGGCTAAGATTGAAGAAGTGTGTAGCATTTGAATGAAACTCCCCCCATCTTGTTCTTTACATTTTCGAAGCTTATCCAAGCTGCTTTTTAAGTCTAGCACAGCGGGCTTTTTCTCTGGTGCAGCATGCCTGCTGTGTTCAGAAACGTCTCGTTTCATCACCAGGTGTAAGCTTGCACATGGAAGTTTTTCCTATCCTTTTCAGTTGCAATGCAAGAGAATTTCGCAGGGATTTCTAGGTGTAGGGGAGATTTAAGCTCTGTCGATAAGTGGGTTTTGCTAGCACCTTTAGAACTAACAATACCGTAGGAAGGTATTGTGGAAGCCTTTGCTCAAACAGCATGGAGAGGAACACGCGTGAGTAGCAGCCAGGGTGTCTACTCATGAGTAAGCCAACTGGTGTCTACTCATGAGGAAGTGAAATGGGGCCTACTCAGGAGAGAGCTTAGCCGGGTCTACTCACGAGAAAGCTTAGCGGGGTCTACTCATGAGTAAGCCCATGAGGGTCTACTCGTGAGTAAACCGTCCACGGCCGATTCGCAAGTATGGCACCTGGGGTCTACTCGTGAGTCGCTGAGGGGGTTGGTCTACCCGTCGACTTGAACCTTTTAAAGTTCTTTTTGTATTTTCTTACTTGCATGTTTTTTGCAAATGGGTAAACACAAATCTTATTGTTTGCCACCCCAATATGAGCTGGGGTGCTTTTTGACCTCTTCCTGCAACCACTGAGTATTTCTACCTGTAACTAAAAGCTGAGGGGGCTAAGATTGAAGAAGTGTGTAGCATTTGAATGAAACTCCCCCCATCTTGTTCTTTACATTTTCGAAGCTTATCCAAGCTGCTTTTTAAGTCTAGCACAGCGGGCTTTTTCTCTGGTGCAGCATGCCTGCTGTGTTCAGAAACTTCTCGTTTTATCACCAGGTGTAAGCTTGCACATGGAAGTTTTTCCTATCCTTTTCAGTTGCAATGCAAGAGAATTCCGCTGGCATTTCCACGTGTAGGGGAGATTTAAGCTCTGTCGATAAGTGGGTTTTGCTAGCACCTTTAGAACTAACAATACCGTAGGAAGGTATTGTGGAAGCCTTTGCTCAAACAGCATGGAGGGGAACACGCGTGAGTAGTGGACAGGGTGTCTACTCACGAGTAAGCCAACTGGTGTCTACTCATGAGCAAGTGAAATGGGGTCTACTCATGAGTAAGCGAAATGGGGCCTACTCAGGAGAAAGCTTAGCGGGGTCTACTCGTGAGTAAGCCCACCAGGGTCTACTCGTGAGTAAACCGTCCATGGCCGATTCGCAAGTATGGCAGCTGGGGTCTACTCGTGAGTCGCTGAGGGGGTTGGTCTACCCGTCGACTTGAACCTTTTAAAGTTCTTTTTGTATTTTCTTACTTGCATGTTTTTTGCAAATGGGTAAACACAATTCTTATTGTCTGCCACCCCAATATGAGCTGGGGTGCTTTTTGACCTCTTCCTGCAACCACTGAGTATTTCTACCTGTAACTAAAAGCTGAGGGGGCTAAGATTGAAGAAGTGTGTAGCATTTGAATGAAACTCCCCCCATCTTGTTCTTTACATTTTCGAAGCTTATCCAAGCTGCTTTTTAAGTCTAGCACAGCGGGCTTTTTCTCTGGTGCAGCATGCCTGCTGTGTTCAGAAACTTCTCGTTTCATCACCAGGTGTAAGCTTGCACATGGAAGTTTTTCCTATCCTTTTCAGTTGCAATGCAAGAGAATTTCGCAGGGATTTCTACGTGTAGGGGAGATTTAAGCTCTGTCGATAAGTGGGTTTTGCTAGCACCTTTAGAACTAACAATACCGTAGGAAGGTATTGTGGAAGCCTTTGCTCAAACAGCATGGAGAGGAACACGCGTGAGTAGCAGCCAGGGTGTCTACTCATGAGTAAGCCAACTGGTGTCTACTCATGAGGAAGTGAAATCGGGCCTACTCAGGAGAGAGCTTAGCGGGGTCTACTCACGAGAAAGCTTAGCGGGGTCTACTCGTGAGTAAGCCCATGAGGGTCTACTCGTGAGTAAACCGTCCACGGTCGATTCGCAAGTATGGCACCTGGGGTCTACTCGTGAGTCGCTGAGGGGGTTGGTCTACCCGTCGACTTGAACCTTTTAAAGTTCTTTTTGTATTTTCTTACTTGCATGTTTTTTGCAAATGGGTAAACACAAATCTTATTGTTTGCCACCCCAATATGAGCTGGGGTGCTTTTTGACCTCTTCCTGCAACCACTGAGTATTTCTACCTGTAACTAAAAGCTGAGGGGGCTAAGATTGAAGAAGTGTGTAGCATTTGAATGAAACTCCCCCCATCTTGTTCTTTACATTTTCGAAGCTTATCCAAGCTGCTTTTTAAGTCTAGCACAGCGGGCTTTTTCTCTGGTGCAGCATGCCTGCTGTGTTCAGAAACTTCTCGTTTCATCACCAGGTGTAAGCTTGCACATGGAAGTTTTTCCTATCCTTTTCAGTTGCAATGCAAGAGAATTCCGCTGGCATTTCCACGTGTAGTGGAGATTTAAGCTCTGTCAATAAGTGGGTTTTGCTAGCACCTTTAGAACTAACAATACCGTAGGAAGGTACTGTGGAAGCCTTTGCTCAAACAGCATGGAGGGGAACACACGTGAGTAGCGGACAGGGTGTCTACTCACGAGTAAGCCAACTGGTGTCTACTCATGAGAAAGTGAAATCGGGCCTACTCAGGAGAGAGCTTAGCGGGGTCTACTCACGAGAAAGCTTAGCGGGGTCTACTCGTGAGTAAGCCCACCAGGGTCTACTCGTGAGTAAACCGTCCACGGCCGATTCGCAAGTATGGCACCTGGGGTCTACTCGTGAGTCGCTGAGGGGGTTGGTCTACCCGTCGACTTGAACCTTTTAAAGTTCTTTTTGTATTTTCTTACTTGCATGTTTTTTGCAAATGGGTAAACACAATTCTTATTGTCTGCCACCCCAATATGAGCTGGGGTGCTTTTTGACCTCTTCCTGCAACCACTGAGTATTTCTACCTGTAACTAAAAGCTGAGGGGGCTAAGATTGAAGAAGTGTGTAGCATTTGAATGAAACTCCCCCCATCTTGTTCTTTACATTTTCGAAGCTTATCCAAGCTGCTTTTTAAGTCTAGCACAGCGGGCTTTTTCTCTGGTGCAGCATGCCTGCTGTGTTCAGAAACTTCTCGTTTTATCACCAGGTGTAAGCTTGCACATGGAAGTTTTTGCTATCCTTTTCAGTTGCAATGCAAGAGAATTCCGCAGGCATTTCCACGTGTAGTGGAGATTTAAGCTCTGTCAATAAGTGGGTTTTGCTAGCACCTTTAGAACTAACAATACCGTAGGAAGGTACTGTGGAAGCCTTTGCTCAAACAGCATGGAGGGGAACACGCGTGAGTAGCGGACAGGGTGTCTACTCACGAGTAAGCCAACTGGTGTCTACTCATGAGAAAGTGAAATCGGGCCTACTCAGGAGAGAGCTTAGCGGGGTCTACTCACGAGAAAGCTTAGCGGGGTCTACTCGTGAGTAAGCCCACCAGGGTCTACTCGTGAGTAAACCGTCCACGGCCGATTCGCAAGTATGGCACCTGGGGTCTACTCGTGAGTCGCTGAGGGGGTTGGTCTACCCGTCGACTTGAACCTTTTAAAGTTCTTTTTGTATTTTCTTACTTGCATGTTTTTTGCAAATGGGTAAACACAATTCTTATTGTCTGCCACCCCAATATGAGCTGGGGTGCTTTTTGACCTCTTCCTGCAACCACTGAGTATTTCTACCTGTAACTAAAAGCTGAGGGGGCTAAGATTGAAGAAGTGTGTAGCATTTGAATGAAACTCCCCCCATCTTGTTCTTTACATTTTCGAAGCTTATCCAAGCTGCTTTTTAAGTCTAGCACAGCGGGCTTTTTCTCTGGTGCAGCATGCCTGCTGTGTTCAGAAACTTCTCGTTTTATCACCAGGTGTAAGCTTGCACATGGAAGTTTTTGCTATCCTTTTCAGTTGCAATGCAAGAGAATTCCGCAGGCATTTCCACGTGTAGTGGAGATTTAAGCTCTGTCAATAAGTGGGTTTTGCTAGCACCTTTAGAACTAACAATACCGTAGGAAGGTACTGTGGAAGCCTTTGCTCAAACAGCATGGAGGGGAACACGCGTGAGTAGCGGACAGGGTGTCTACTCACGAGTAAGCCAACTGGTGTCTACTCATGAGCAAGTGAAATGGGGTCTACTCATGAGTAAGCAAAATGGGGCCTACTCAGGAGAAAGACTAGCGGGGTCTACTCGTGAGTAAGCCCACCAGGGTCTACTCGTGAGTAAACCGTCCACGGCCGATTCGCAAGTATGGCACCTGGGGTCTACTCGTGAGTCGCTGAGGGGGTTGGTCTACCCGTCGACTTGAACCTTTTAAAGTTCTTTTTGTATTTTCTTACTTGCATGTTTTTTGCAAATGGGTAAACACAATTCTTATTGTCTGCCACCCCAATATGAGCTGGGGTGCTTTTTGACCTCTTCCTGCAACCACTGAGTATTTCTACCTGTAACTAAAAGCTGAGGGGGCTAAGATTGAAGAAGTGTGTAGCATTTGAATGAAACTCCCCCCATCTTGTTCTTTATATTTTCGAAGCTTATCCAAGCTGCTTTTTAAGTCTAGCACAGCGGGCTTTTTCTCTGGTGCAGCATGCCTGCTGTGTTCAGAAACTTCTCGTTTTATCACCAGGTGTAAGCTTGCACATGGAAGTTTTTCCTATCCTTTTCAGTTGCAATGCAAGAGAATTCCGCTGGCATTTCCACGTGTAGGGGAGATTTAAGCTCTGTCGATAAGTGGGTTTTGCTAGCACCTTTAGAACTAACAATACCGTAGGAAGGTATTGTGGAAGCCTTTGCTCAAACAGCATGGAGAGGAACACGCGTGAGTAGCAGCCAGGGTGTCTACTCATGAGTAAGCCAACTGGTGTCTACTCATGAGGAAGTGAAATCGGGCCTACTCAGGAGAGAGCTTAGCGGGGTCTACTCACGAGAAAGCTTAGCGGGGTCTACTCGTGAGTAAGCCCATGAGGGTCTACTCGTGAGTAAACCGTCCACGGTCGATTCGCAAGTATGGCACCTGGGGTCTACTCGTGAGTCGCTGAGGGGGTTGGTCTACCCGTCGACTTGAACCTTTTAAAGTTCTTTTTGTATTTTCTTACTTGCATGTTTTTTGCAAATGGGTAAACACAAATCTTATTGTTTGCCACCCCAATATGAGCTGGGGTGCTTTTTGACCTCTTCCTGCAACCACTGAGTATTTCTACCTGTAACTAAAAGCTGAGGGGGCTAAGATTGAAGAAGTGTGTAGCATTTGAATGAAACTCCCCCCATCTTGTTCTTTACATTTTCGAAGCTTATCCAAGCTGCTTTTTAAGTCTAGCACAGCGGGCTTTTTCTCTGGTGCAGCATGCCTGCTGTGTTCAGAAACTTCTCGTTTTATCACCAGGTGTAAGCTTGCACATGGAAGTTTTTCCTATCCTTTTCAGTTGCAATGCAAGAGAATTCCGCTGGCATTTCCACGTGTAGGGGAGATTTAAGCTCTGTCGATAAGTGGGTTTTGCTAGCACCTTTAGAACTAACAATACCGTAGGAAGGTATTGTGGAAGCCTTTGCTCAAACAGCATGGAGGGGAACACGCGTGAGTAGTGGACAGGGTGTCTACTCACGAGTAAGCCAACTGGTGTCTACTCATGAGCAAGTGAAATGGGGTCTACTCATGAGTAAGCGAAATGGGGCCTACTCAGGAGAAAGCTTAGCGGGGTCTACTCGTGAGTAAGCCCACCAGGGTCTACTCGTGAGTAAACCGTCCACGGCCGATTCGCAAGTATGGCACCTGGGGTCTACTCGTGAGTCGCTGAGGGGGTTGGTCTACCCGTCGACTTGAACCTTTTAAAGTTCTTTTTGTATTTTCTTACTTGCATGTTTTTTGCAAATGGGTAAACACAATTCTTATTGTCTGCCACCCCAATATGAGCTGGGGTGCTTTTTGACCTCTTCCTGCAACCACTGAGTATTTCTACCTGTAACTAAAAGCTGAGGGGGCTAAGATTGAAGAAGTGTGTAGCATTTGAATGAAACTCCCCCCATCTTGTTCTTTACATTTTCGAAGCTTATCCAAGCTGCTTTTTAAGTCTAGCACAGCGGGCTTTTTCTCTGGTGCAGCATGCCTGCTGTGTTCAGAAACTTCTCGTTTCATCACCAGGTGTAAGCTTGCACATGGAAGTTTTTCCTATCCTTTTCAGTTGCAATGCAAGAGAATTTCGCAGGGATTTCTACGTGTAGGGGAGATTTAAGCTCTGTCGATAAGTGGGTTTTGCTAGCACCTTTAGAACTAACAATACCGTAGGAAGGTATTGTGGAAGCCTTTGCTCAAACAGCATGGAGAGGAACACGCGTGAGTAGCAGCCAGGGTGTCTACTCATGAGTAAGCCAACTGGTGTCTACTCATGAGGAAGTGAAATCGGGCCTACTCAGGAGAGAGCTTAGCGGGGTCTACTCACGAGAAAGCTTAGCGGGGTCTACTCGTGAGTAAGCCCATGAGGGTCTACTCGTGAGTAAACCGTCCATGGCCGATTCGCAAGTATGGCACCTGGGGTCTACTCGTGAGTCGCTGAGGGGGTTGGTCTACCCGTCGACTTGAACCTTTTAAAGTTCTTTTTGTATTTTCTTACTTGCATGTTTTTTGCAAATGGGTAAACACAAATCTTATTGTTTGCCACCCCAATATGAGCTGGGGTGCTTTTTGACCTCTTCCTGCAACCACTGAGTATTTCTACCTGTAACTAAAAGCTGAGGGGGCTAAGATTGAAGAAGTGTGTAGCATTTGAATGAAACTCCCCCCATCTTGTTCTTTACATTTTCGAAGCTTATCCAAGCTGCTTTTTAAGTCTAGCACAGCGGGCTTTATCTCTGGTGCAGCATGCCTGCTGTGTTCAGAAACTTCTCGTTTCATCACCAGGTGTAAGCTTGCACATGGAAGTTTTTCCTATCCTTTTCAGTTGCAATGCAAGAGAATTCCGCTGGCATTTCCACGTGTAGTGGAGATTTAAGCTCTGTCAATAAGTGGGTTTTGCTAGCACCTTTAGAACTAACAATACCGTAGGAAGGTACTGTGGAAGCCTTTGCTCAAACAGCATGGAGGGGAACACACGTGAGTAGCGGACAGGGTGTCTACTCACGAGTAAGCCAACTGGTGTCTACTCATGAGCAAGTGAAATCGGGCCTACTCAGGAGAGAGCTTAGCGGGGTCTACTCACGAGAAAGCTTAGCGGGGTCTACTCGTGAGTAAGCCCACCAGGGTCTACTCGTGAGTAAACCGTCCACGGCCGATTCGCAAGTATGGCACCTGGGGTCTACTCGTGAGTCGCTGAGGGGGTTGGTCTACCCGTCGACTTGAACCTTTTAAAGTTCTTTTTGTATTTTCTTACTTGCATGTTTTTTGCAAATGGGTAAACACAATTCTTATTGTCTGCCACCCCAATATGAGCTGGGGTGCTTTTTGACCTCTTCCTGCAACCACTGAGTATTTCTACCTGTAACTAAAAGCTGAGGGGGCTAAGATTGAAGAAGTGTGTAGCATTTGAATGAAACTCCCCCCATCTTGTTCTTTATATTTTCGAAGCTTATCCAAGCTGCTTTTTAAGTCTAGCACAGCGGGCTTTTTCTCTGGTGCAGCATGCCTGCTGTGTTCAGAAACTTCTCGTTTTATCACCAGGTGTAAGCTTGCACATGGAAGTTTTTCCTATCCTTTTCAGTTGCAATGCAAGAGAATTCCGCTGGCATTTCCACGTGTAGGGGAGATTTAAGCTCTGTCGATAAGTGGGTTTTGCTAGCACCTTTAGAACTAACAATACCGTAGGAAGGTATTGTGGAAGCCTTTGCTCAAACAGCATGGAGAGGAACACGCGTGAGTAGCAGCCAGGGTGTCTACTCATGAGTAAGCCAACTGGTGTCTACTCATGAGGAAGTGAAATCGGGCCTACTCAGGAGAGAGCTTAGCGGGGTCTACTCACGAGAAAGCTTAGCGGGGTCTACTCGTGAGTAAGCCCATGAGGGTCTACTCGTGAGTAAACCGTCCACGGTCGATTCGCAAGTATGGCACCTGGGGTCTACTCGTGAGTCGCTGAGGGGGTTGGTCTACCCGTCGACTTGAACCTTTTAAAGTTCTTTTTGTATTTTCTTACTTGCATGTTTTTTGCAAATGGGTAAACACAAATCTTATTGTTTGCCACCCCAATATGAGCTGGGGTGCTTTTTGACCTCTTCCTGCAACCACTGAGTATTTCTACCTGTAACTAAAAGCTGAGGGGGCTAAGATTGAAGAAGTGTGTAGCATTTGAATGAAACTCCCCCCATCTTGTTCTTTACATTTTCGAAGCTTATCCAAGCTGCTTTTTAAGTCTAGCACAGCGGGCTTTTTCTCTGGTGCAGCATGCCTGCTGTGTTCAGAAACTTCTCGTTTCATCACCAGGTGTAAGCTTGCACATGGAAGTTTTTCCTATCCTTTTCAGTTGCAATGCAAGAGAATTCCGCTGGCATTTCCACGTGTAGTGGAGATTTAAGCTCTGTCAATAAGTGGGTTTTGCTAGCACCTTTAGAACTAACAATACCGTAGGAAGGTACTGTGGAAGCCTTTGCTCAAACAGCATGGAGGGGAACACACGTGAGTAGCGGACAGGGTGTCTACTCACGAGTAAGCCAACTGGTGTCTACTCATGAGAAAGTGAAATCGGGCCTACTCAGGAGAGAGCTTAGCGGGGTCTACTCACGAGAAAGCTTAGCGGGGTCTACTCGTGAGTAAGCCCACCAGGGTCTACTCGTGAGTAAACCGTCCACGGCCGATTCGCAAGTATGGCACCTGGGGTCTACTCGTGAGTCGCTGAGGGGGTTGGTCTACCCGTCGACTTGAACCTTTTAAAGTTCTTTTTGTATTTTCTTACTTGCATGTTTTTTGCAAATGGGTAAACACAATTCTTATTGTCTGCCACCCCAATATGAGCTGGGGTGCTTTTTGACCTCTTCCTGCAACCACTGAGTATTTCTACCTGTAACTAAAAGCTGAGGGGGCTAAGATTGAAGAAGTGTGTAGCATTTGAATGAAACTCCCCCCATCTTGTTCTTTACATTTTCGAAGCTTATCCAAGCTGCTTTTTAAGTCTAGCACAGCGGGCTTTTTCTCTGGTGCAGCATGCCTGCTGTGTTCAGAAACTTCTCGTTTTATCACCAGGTGTAAGCTTGCACATGGAAGTTTTTGCTATCCTTTTCAGTTGCAATGCAAGAGAATTCCGCAGGCATTTCCACGTGTAGTGGAGATTTAAGCTCTGTCAATAAGTGGGTTTTGCTAGCACCTTTAGAACTAACAATACCGTAGGAAGGTACTGTGGAAGCCTTTGCTCAAACAGCATGGAGGGGAACACGCGTGAGTAGCGGACAGGGTGTCTACTCACGAGTAAGCCAACTGGTGTCTACTCATGAGCAAGTGAAATGGGGTCTACTCATGAGTAAGCAAAATGGGGCCTACTCAGGAGAAAGACTAGCGGGGTCTACTCGTGAGTAAGCCCACCAGGGTCTACTCGTGAGTAAACCGTCCACGGCCGATTCGCAAGTATGGCACCTGGGGTCTACTCGTGAGTCGCTGAGGGGGTTGGTCTACCCGTCGACTTGAACCTTTTAAAGTTCTTTTTGTATTTTCTTACTTGCATGTTTTTTGCAAATGGGTAAACACAATTCTTATTGTCTGCCACCCCAATATGAGCTGGGGTGCTTTTTGACCTCTTCCTGCAACCACTGAGTATTTCTACCTGTAACTAAAAGCTGAGGGGGCTAAGATTGAAGAAGTGTGTAGCATTTGAATGAAACTCCCCCCATCTTGTTCTTTATATTTTCGAAGCTTATCCAAGCTGCTTTTTAAGTCTAGCACAGCGGGCTTTTTCTCTGGTGCAGCATGCCTGCTGTGTTCAGAAACTTCTCGTTTTATCACCAGGTGTAAGCTTGCACATGGAAGTTTTTGCTATCCTTTTCAGTTGCAATGCAAGAGAATTCCGCAGGCATTTCCACGTGTAGTGGAGATTTAAGCTCTGTCAATAAGTGGGTTTTGCTAGCACCTTTAGAACTAACAATACCGTAGGAAGGTATTGTGGAAGCCTTTGCTCAAACAGCATGGAGAGGAACACACGTGAGTAGCGGACAGGGTGTCTACTCATGAGTAAGCCAACTGGTGTCTACTCATTAGCAAGTGAAATCGGGCCTACTCAGGAGAGAGCTTAGCGGGGTCTACTCACGAGAAAGCTTAGCGGGGTCTACTCATGAGTAAGCCCATGAGGGTCTACTCGTGAGTAAACCGTCCACGGCCAATTCGCAAGTATGGCACCTGGGGTCTACTCGTGAGTCGCTGAGGGGGTTGGTCTACCCGTCGACTTGAACCTTTTAAAGTTCTTTTTGTATTTTCTTACTTGCATGTTTTTTGCAAATGGGTAAACACAAATCTTATTGTTTGCCACCCCAATATGAGCTGGGGTGCTTTTTGACCTCTTCCTGCAACCACTGAGTATTTCTACCTGTAACTAAAAGCTGAGGGGGCTAAGATTGAAGAAGTGTGTAGCATTTGAATGAAACTCCCCCCATCTTGTTCTTTACATTTTCGAAGCTTATCCAAGCTGCTTTTTAAGTCTAGCACAGCGGGCTTTTTCTCTGGTGCAGCATGCCTGCTGTGTTCAGAAACTTCTCGTTTTATCACCAGGTGTAAGCTTGCACATGGAAGTTTTTCCTATCCTTTTCAGTTGCAATGCAAGAGAATTCCGCTGGCATTTCCACGTGTAGGGGAGATTTAAGCTCTGTCGATAAGTGGGTTTTGCTAGCACCTTTAGAACTAACAATACCGTAGGAAGGTATTGTGGAAGCCTTTGCTCAAACAGCATGGAGGGGAACACGCGTGAGTAGTGGACAGGGTGTCTACTCACGAGTAAGCCAACTGGTGTCTACTCATGAGCAAGTGAAATGGGGTCTACTCATGAGTAAGCGAAATGGGGCCTACTCAGGAGAAAGCTTAGCGGGGTCTACTCGTGAGTAAGCCCACCAGGGTCTACTCGTGAGTAAACCGTCCATGGCCGATTCGCAAGTATGGCACCTGGGGTCTACTCGTGAGTCGCTGAGGGGGTTGGTCTACCCGTCGACTTGAACCTTTTAAAGTTCTTTTTGTATTTTCTTACTTGCATGTTTTTTGCAAATGGGTAAACACAATTCTTATTGTCTGCCACCCCAATATGAGCTGGGGTGCTTTTTGACCTCTTCCTGCAACCACTGAGTATTTCTACCTGTAACTAAAAGCTGAGGGGGCTAAGATTGAAGAAGTGTGTAGCATTTGAATGAAACTCCCCCCATCTTGTTCTTTACATTTTCGAAGCTTATCCAAGCTGCTTTTTAAGTCTAGCACAGCGGGCTTTTTCTCTGGTGCAGCATGCCTGCTGTGTTCAGAAACTTCTCGTTTCATCACCAGGTGTAAGCTTGCACATGGAAGTTTTTCCTATCCTTTTCAGTTGCAATGCAAGAGAATTTCGCAGGGATTTCTACGTGTAGGGGAGATTTAAGCTCTGTCGATAAGTGGGTTTTGCTAGCACCTTTAGAACTAACAATACCGTAGGAAGGTATTGTGGAAGCCTTTGCTCAAACAGCATGGAGAGGAACACGCGTGAGTAGCAGCCAGGGTGTCTACTCATGAGTAAGCCAACTGGTGTCTACTCATGAGGAAGTGAAATCGGGCCTACTCAGGAGAGAGCTTAGCGGGGTCTACTCACGAGAAAGCTTAGCGGGGTCTACTCGTGAGTAAGCCCATGAGGGTCTACTCGTGAGTAAACCGTCCACGGTCGATTCGCAAGTATGGCACCTGGGGTCTACTCGTGAGTCGCTGAGGGGGTTGGTCTACCCGTCGACTTGAACCTTTTAAAGTTCTTTTTGTATTTTCTTACTTGCATGTTTTTTGCAAATGGGTAAACACAAATCTTATTGTTTGCCACCCCAATATGAGCTGGGGTGCTTTTTGACCTCTTCCTGCAACCACTGAGTATTTCTACCTGTAACTAAAAGCTGAGGGGGCTAAGATTGAAGAAGTGTGTAGCATTTGAATGAAACTCCCCCCATCTTGTTCTTTACATTTTCGAAGCTTATCCAAGCTGCTTTTTAAGTCTAGCACAGCGGGCTTTTTCTCTGGTGCAGCATGCCTGCTGTGTTCAGAAACTTCTCGTTTCATCACCAGGTGTAAGCTTGCACATGGAAGTTTTTCCTATCCTTTTCAGTTGCAATGCAAGAGAATTCCGCTGGCATTTCCACGTGTAGTGGAGATTTAAGCTCTGTCAATAAGTGGGTTTTGCTAGCACCTTTAGAACTAACAATACCGTAGGAAGGTACTGTGGAAGCCTTTGCTCAAACAGCATGGAGGGGAACACACGTGAGTAGCGGACAGGGTGTCTACTCACGAGTAAGCCAACTGGTGTCTACTCATGAGAAAGTGAAATCGGGCCTACTCAGGAGAGAGCTTAGCGGGGTCTACTCACGAGAAAGCTTAGCGGGGTCTACTCATGAGTAAGCCCACCAGGGTCTACTCGTGAGTAAACCGTCCACGGCCGATTCGCAAGTATGGCACCTGGGGTCTACTCGTGAGTCGCTGAGGGGGTTGGTCTACCCGTCGACTTGAACCTTTTAAAGTTCTTTTTGTATTTTCTTACTTGCATGTTTTTTGCAAATGGGTAAACACAATTCTTATTGTCTGCCACCCCAATATGAGCTGGGGTGCTTTTTGACCTCTTCCTGCAACCACTGAGTATTTCTACCTGTAACTAAAAGCTGAGGGGGCTAAGATTGAAGAAGTGTGTAGCATTTGAATGAAACTCCCCCCATCTTGTTCTTTACATTTTCGAAGCTTATCCAAGCTGCTTTTTAAGTCTAGCACAGCGGGCTTTTTCTCTGGTGCAGCATGCCTGCTGTGTTCAGAAACTTCTCGTTTTATCACCAGGTGTAAGCTTGCACATGGAAGTTTTTGCTATCCTTTTCAGTTGCAATGCAAGAGAATTCCGCAGGCATTTCCACGTGTAGTGGAGATTTAAGCTCTGTCAATAAGTGGGTTTTGCTAGCACCTTTAGAACTAACAATACCGTAGGAAGGTACTGTGGAAGCCTTTGCTCAAACAGCATGGAGGGGAACACGCGTGAGTAGCGGACAGGGTGTCTACTCACGAGTAAGCCAACTGGTGTCTACTCATGAGCAAGTGAAATGGGGTCTACTCATGAGTAAGCAAAATGGGGCCTACTCAGGAGAAAGACTAGCGGGGTCTACTCGTGAGTAAGCCCACCAGGGTCTACTCGTGAGTAAACCGTCCACGGCCGATTCGCAAGTATGGCACCTGGGGTCTACTCGTGAGTCGCTGAGGGGGTTGGTCTACCCGTCGACTTGAACCTTTTAAAGTTCTTTTTGTATTTTCTTACTTGCATGTTTTTTGCAAATGGGTAAACACAATTCTTATTGTCTGCCACCCCAATATGAGCTGGGGTGCTTTTTGACCTCTTCCTGCAACCACTGAGTATTTCTACCTGTAACTAAAAGCTGAGGGGGCTAAGATTGAAGAAGTGTGTAGCATTTGAATGAAACTCCCCCCATCTTGTTCTTTATATTTTCGAAGCTTATCCAAGCTGCTTTTTAAGTCTAGCACAGCGGGCTTTTTCTCTGGTGCAGCATGCCTGCTGTGTTCAGAAACTTCTCGTTTTATCACCAGGTGTAAGCTTGCACATGGAAGTTTTTGCTATCCTTTTCAGTTGCAATGCAAGAGAATTCCGCTGGCATTTCCACGTGTAGGGGAGATTTAAGCTCTGTCGATAAGTGGGTTTTGCTAGCACCTTTAGAACTAACAATACCGTAGGAAGGTATTGTGGAAGCCTTTGCTCAAACAGCATGGAGAGGAACACGCGTGAGTAGCAGCCAGGGTGTCTACTCATGAGTAAGCCAACTGGTGTCTACTCATGAGGAAGTGAAATCGGGCCTACTCAGGAGAGAGCTTAGCGGGGTCTACTCACGAGAAAGCTTAGCGGGGTCTACTCGTGAGTAAGCCCATGAGGGTCTACTCGTGAGTAAACCGTCCACGGTCGATTCGCAAGTATGGCACCTGGGGTCTACTCGTGAGTCGCTGAGGGGGTTGGTCTACCCGTCGACTTGAACCTTTTAAAGTTCTTTTTGTATTTTCTTACTTGCATGTTTTTTGCAAATGGGTAAACACAAATCTTATTGTTTGCCACCCCAATATGAGCTGGGGTGCTTTTTGACCTCTTCCTGCAACCACTGAGTATTTCTACCTGTAACTAAAAGCTGAGGGGGCTAAGATTGAAGAAGTGTGTAGCATTTGAATGAAACTCCCCCCATCTTGTTCTTTACATTTTCGAAGCTTATCCAAGCTGCTTTTTAAGTCTAGCACAGCGGGCTTTTTCTCTGGTGCAGCATGCCTGCTGTGTTCAGAAACTTCTCGTTTCATCACCAGGTGTAAGCTTGCACATGGAAGTTTTTCCTATCCTTTTCAGTTGCAATGCAAGAGAATTCCGCTGGCATTTCCACGTGTAGTGGAGATTTAAGCTCTGTCAATAAGTGGGTTTTGCTAGCACCTTTAGAACTAACAATACCGTAGGAAGGTACTGTGGAAGCCTTTGCTCAAACAGCATGGAGGGGAACACACGTGAGTAGCGGACAGGGTGTCTACTCACGAGTAAGCCAACTGGTGTCTACTCATGAGAAAGTGAAATCGGGCCTACTCAGGAGAGAGCTTAGCGGGGTCTACTCACGAGAAAGCTTAGCGGGGTCTACTCGTGAGTAAGCCCACCAGGGTCTACTCGTGAGTAAACCGTCCACGGCCGATTCGCAAGTATGGCACCTGGGGTCTACTCGTGAGTCGCTGAGGGGGTTGGTCTACCCGTCGACTTGAACCTTTTAAAGTTCTTTTTGTATTTTCTTACTTGCATGTTTTTTGCAAATGGGTAAACACAATTCTTATTGTCTGCCACCCCAATATGAGCTGGGGTGCTTTTTGACCTCTTCCTGCAACCACTGAGTATTTCTACCTGTAACTAAAAGCTGAGGGGGCTAAGATTGAAGAAGTGTGTAGCATTTGAATGAAACTCCCCCCATCTTGTTCTTTACATTTTCGAAGCTTATCCAAGCTGCTTTTTAAGTCTAGCACAGCGGGCTTTTTCTCTGGTGCAGCATGCCTGCTGTGTTCAGAAACTTCTCGTTTTATCACCAGGTGTAAGCTTGCACATGGAAGTTTTTGCTATCCTTTTCAGTTGCAATGCAAGAGAATTCCGCAGGCATTTCCACGTGTAGTGGAGATTTAAGCTCTGTCAATAAGTGGGTTTTGCTAGCACCTTTAGAACTAACAATACCGTAGGAAGGTACTGTGGAAGCCTTTGCTCAAACAGCATGGAGGGGAACACGCGTGAGTAGCGGACAGGGTGTCTACTCACGAGTAAGCCAACTGGTGTCTACTCATGAGCAAGTGAAATGGGGTCTACTCATGAGTAAGCAAAATGGGGCCTACTCAGGAGAAAGACTAGCGGGGTCTACTCGTGAGTAAGCCCACCAGGGTCTACTCGTGAGTAAACCGTCCACGGCCGATTCGCAAGTATGGCACCTGGGGTCTACTCGTGAGTCGCTGAGGGGGTTGGTCTACCCGTCGACTTGAACCTTTTAAAGTTCTTTTTGTATTTTCTTACTTGCATGTTTTTTGCAAATGGGTAAACACAATTCTTATTGTCTGCCACCCCAATATGAGCTGGGGTGCTTTTTGACCTCTTCCTGCAACCACTGAGTATTTCTACCTGTAACTAAAAGCTGAGGGGGCTAAGATTGAAGAAGTGTGTAGCATTTGAATGAAACTCCCCCCATCTTGTTCTTTATATTTTCGAAGCTTATCCAAGCTGCTTTTTAAGTCTAGCACAGCGGGCTTTTTCTCTGGTGCAGCATGCCTGCTGTGTTCAGAAACTTCTCGTTTTATCACCAGGTGTAAGCTTGCACATGGAAGTTTTTCCTATCCTTTTCAGTTGCAATGCAAGAGAATTCCGCTGGCATTTCCACGTGTAGGGGAGATTTAAGCTCTGTCGATAAGTGGGTTTTGCTAGCACCTTTAGAACTAACAATACCGTAGGAAGGTATTGTGGAAGCCTTTGCTCAAACAGCATGGAGAGGAACACACGTGAGTAGCGGACAGGGTGTCTACTCATGAGTAAGCCAACTGGTGTCTACTCATTAGCAAGTGAAATCGGGCCTACTCAGGAGAGAGCTTAGCGGGGTCTACTCACGAGAAAGCTTAGCGGGGTCTACTCATGAGTAAGCCCATGAGGGTCTACTCGTGAGTAAACCGTCCACGGCCAATTCGCAAGTATGGCACCTGGGGTCTACTCGTGAGTCGCTGAGGGGGTTGGTCTACCCGTCGACTTGAACCTTTTAAAGTTCTTTTTGTATTTTCTTACTTGCATGTTTTTTGCAAATGGGTAAACACAAATCTTATTGTTTGCCACCCCAATATGAGCTGGGGTGCTTTTTGACCTCTTCCTGCAACCACTGAGTATTTCTACCTGTAACTAAAAGCTGAGGGGGCTAAGATTGAAGAAGTGTGTAGCATTTGAATGAAACTCCCCCCATCTTGTTCTTTACATTTTCGAAGCTTATCCAAGCTGCTTTTTAAGTCTAGCACAGCGGGCTTTTTCTCTGGTGCAGCATGCCTGCTGTGTTCAGAAACTTCTCGTTTTATCACCAGGTGTAAGCTTGCACATGGAAGTTTTTCCTATCCTTTTCAGTTGCAATGCAAGAGAATTCCGCTGGCATTTCCACGTGTAGGGGAGATTTAAGCTCTGTCGATAAGTGGGTTTTGCTAGCACCTTTAGAACTAACAATACCGTAGGAAGGTATTGTGGAAGCCTTTGCTCAAACAGCATGGAGGGGAACACGCGTGAGTAGTGGACAGGGTGTCTACTCACGAGTAAGCCAACTGGTGTCTACTCATGAGCAAGTGAAATGGGGTCTACTCATGAGTAAGCGAAATGGGGCCTACTCAGGAGAAAGCTTAGCGGGGTCTACTCGTGAGTAAGCCCACCAGGGTCTACTCGTGAGTAAACCGTCCATGGCCGATTCGCAAGTATGGCACCTGGGGTCTACTCGTGAGTCGCTGAGGGGGTTGGTCTACCCGTCGACTTGAACCTTTTAAAGTTCTTTTTGTATTTTCTTACTTGCATGTTTTTTGCAAATGGGTAAACACAATTCTTATTGTCTGCAACCCCAATATGAGCTGGGGTGCTTTTTGACCTCTTCCTGCAACCACTGAGTATTTCTACCTGTAACTAAAAGCTGAGGGGGCTAAGATTGAAGAAGTGTGTAGCATTTGAATGAAACTCCCCCCATCTTGTTCTTTACATTTTCGAAGCTTATCCAAGCTGCTTTTTAAGTCTAGCACAGCGGGCTTTTTCTCTGGTGCAGCATGCCTGCTGTGTTCAGAAACTTCTCGTTTCATCACCAGGTGTAAGCTTGCACATGGAAGTTTTTCCTATCCTTTTCAGTTGCAATGCAAGAGAATTTCGCAGGGATTTCTACGTGTAGGGGAGATTTAAGCTCTGTCGATAAGTGGGTTTTGCTAGCACCTTTAGAACTAACAATACCGTAGGAAGGTATTGTGGAAGCCTTTGCTCAAACAGCATGGAGAGGAACACGCGTGAGTAGCAGCCAGGGTGTCTACTCATGAGTAAGCCAACTGGTGTCTACTCATGAGGAAGTGAAATCGGGCCTACTCAGGAGAGAGCTTAGCGGGGTCTACTCACGAGAAAGCTTAGCGGGGTCTACTCGTGAGTAAGCCCATGAGGGTCTACTCGTGAGTAAACCGTCCACGGTCGATTCGCAAGTATGGCACCTGGGGTCTACTCGTGAGTCGCTGAGGGGGTTGGTCTACCCGTCGACTTGAACCTTTTAAAGTTCTTTTTGTATTTTCTTACTTGCATGTTTTTTGCAAATGGGTAAACACAAATCTTATTGTTTGCCACCCCAATATGAGCTGGGGTGCTTTTTGACCTCTTCCTGCAACCACTGAGTATTTCTACCTGTAACTAAAAGCTGAGGGGGCTAAGATTGAAGAAGTGTGTAGCATTTGAATGAAACTCCCCCCATCTTGTTCTTTACATTTTCGAAGCTTATCCAAGCTGCTTTTTAAGTCTAGCACAGCGGGCTTTTTCTCTGGTGCAGCATGCCTGCTGTGTTCAGAAACTTCTCGTTTCATCACCAGGTGTAAGCTTGCACATGGAAGTTTTTCCTATCCTTTTCAGTTGCAATGCAAGAGAATTCCGCTGGCATTTCCACGTGTAGTGGAGATTTAAGCTCTGTCAATAAGTGGGTTTTGCTAGCACCTTTAGAACTAACAATACCGTAGGAAGGTACTGTGGAAGCCTTTGCTCAAACAGCATGGAGGGGAACACACGTGAGTAGCGGACAGGGTGTCTACTCACGAGTAAGCCAACTGGTGTCTACTCATGAGAAAGTGAAATCGGGCCTACTCAGGAGAGAGCTTAGCGGGGTCTACTCACGAGAAAGCTTAGCGGGGTCTACTCGTGAGTAAGCCCACCAGGGTCTACTCGTGAGTAAACCGTCCACGGCCGATTCGCAAGTATGGCACCTGGGGTCTACTCGTGAGTCGCTGAGGGGGTTGGTCTACCCGTCGACTTGAACCTTTTAAAGTTCTTTTTGTATTTTCTTACTTGCATGTTTTTTGCAAATGGGTAAACACAATTCTTATTGTCTGCCACCCCAATATGAGCTGGGGTGCTTTTTGACCTCTTCCTGCAACCACTGAGTATTTCTACCTGTAACTAAAAGCTGAGGGGGCTAAGATTGAAGAAGTGTGTAGCATTTGAATGAAACTCCCCCCATCTTGTTCTTTATATTTTCGAAGCTTATCCAAGCTGCTTTTTAAGTCTAGCACAGCGGGCTTTTTCTCTGGTGCAGCATGCCTGCTGTGTTCAGAAACTTCTCGTTTTATCACCAGGTGTAAGCTTGCACATGGAAGTTTTTCCTATCCTTTTCAGTTGCAATGCAAGAGAATTCCGCTGGCATTTCCACGTGTAGGGGAGATTTAAGCTCTGTCGATAAGTGGGTTTTGCTAGCACCTTTAGAACTAACAATACCGTAGGAAGGTATTGTGGAAGCCTTTGCTCAAACAGCATGGAGAGGAACACACGTGAGTAGCGGACAGGGTGTCTACTCATGAGTAAGCCAACTGGTGTCTACTCATTAGCAAGTGAAATCGGGCCTACTCAGGAGAGAGCTTAGCGGGGTCTACTCACGAGAAAGCTTAGCGGGGTCTACTCATGAGTAAGCCCATGAGGGTCTACTCGTGAGTAAACCGTCCACGGCCAATTCGCAAGTATGGCACCTGGGGTCTACTCGTGAGTCGCTGAGGGGGTTGGTCTACCCGTCGACTTGAACCTTTTAAAGTTCTTTTTGTATTTTCTTACTTGCATGTTTTTTGCAAATGGGTAAACACAATTCTTATTGTCTGCCACCCCAATATGAGCTGGGGTGCTTTTTGACCTCTTCCTGCAACCACTGAGTATTTCTACCTGTAACTAAAAGCTGAGGGGGCTAAGATTGAAGAAGTGTGTAGCATTTGAATGAAACTCCCCCCATCTTGTTCTTTACATTTTCGAAGCTTATCCAAGCTGCTTTTTAAGTCTAGCACAGCGGGCTTTTTCTCTGGTGCAGCATGCCTGCTGTGTTCAGAAACTTCTCGTTTTATCACCAGGTGTAAGCTTGCACATGGAAGTTTTTCCTATCCTTTTCAGTTGCAATGCAAGAGAATTCCGCTGGCATTTCCACGTGTAGGGGAGATTTAAGCTCTGTCGATAAGTGGGTTTTGCTAGCACCTTTAGAACTAACAATACCGTAGGAAGGTATTGTGGAAGCCTTTGCTCAAACAGCATGGAGGGGAACACGCGTGAGTAGTGGACAGGGTGTCTACTCACGAGTAAGCCAACTGGTGTCTACTCATGAGCAAGTGAAATGGGGTCTACTCATGAGTAAGCGAAATGGGGCCTACTCAGGAGAAAGCTTAGCGGGGTCTACTCGTGAGTAAGCCCACCAGGGTCTACTCGTGAGTAAACCGTCCATGGCCGATTCGCAAGTATGGCACCTGGGGTCTACTCGTGAGTCGCTGAGGGGGTTGGTCTACCCGTCGACTTGAACCTTTTAAAGTTCTTTTTGTATTTTCTTACTTGCATGTTTTTTGCAAATGGGTAAACACAATTCTTATTGTCTGCCACCCCAATATGAGCTGGGGTGCTTTTTGACCTCTTCCTGCAACCACTGAGTATTTCTACCTGTAACTAAAAGCTGAGGGGGCTAAGATTGAAGAAGTGTGTAGCATTTGAATGAAACTCCCCCCATCTTGTTCTTTACATTTTCGAAGCTTATCCAAGCTGCTTTTTAAGTCTAGCACAGCGGGCTTTTTCTCTGGTGCAGCATGCCTGCTGTGTTCAGAAACTTCTCGTTTCATCACCAGGTGTAAGCTTGCACATGGAAGTTTTTCCTATCCTTTTCAGTTGCAATGCAAGAGAATTTCGCAGGGATTTCTACGTGTAGGGGAGATTTAAGCTCTGTCGATAAGTGGGTTTTGCTAGCACCTTTAGAACTAACAATACCGTAGGAAGGTATTGTGGAAGCCTTTGCTCAAACAGCATGGAGAGGAACACGCGTGAGTAGCAGCCAGGGTGTCTACTCATGAGTAAGCCAACTGGTGTCTACTCATGAGGAAGTGAAATCGGGCCTACTCAGGAGAGAGCTTAGCGGGGTCTACTCACGAGAAAGCTTAGCGGGGTCTACTCGTGAGTAAGCCCATGAGGGTCTACTCGTGAGTAAACCGTCCACGGTCGATTCGCAAGTATGGCACCTGGGGTCTACTCGTGAGTCGCTGAGGGGGTTGGTCTACCCGTCGACTTGAACCTTTTAAAGTTCTTTTTGTATTTTCTTACTTGCATGTTTTTTGCAAATGGGTAAACACAAATCTTATTGTTTGCCACCCCAATATGAGCTGGGGTGCTTTTTGACCTCTTCCTGCAACCACTGAGTATTTCTACCTGTAACTAAAAGCTGAGGGGGCTAAGATTGAAGAAGTGTGTAGCATTTGAATGAAACTCCCCCCATCTTGTTCTTTACATTTTCGAAGCTTATCCAAGCTGCTTTTTAAGTCTAGCACAGCGGGCTTTTTCTCTGGTGCAGCATGCCTGCTGTGTTCAGAAACTTCTCGTTTTATCACCAGGTGTAAGCTTGCACATGGAAGTTTTTCCTATCCTTTTCAGTTGCAATGCAAGAGAATTCCGCTGGCATTTCCACGTGTAGTGGAGATTTAAGCTCTGTCAATAAGTGGGTTTTGCTAGCACCTTTAGAACTAACAATACCGTAGGAAGGTACTGTGGAAGCCTTTGCTCAAACAGCATGGAGGGGAACACACGTGAGTAGCGGACAGGGTGTCTACTCACGAGTAAGCCAACTGGTGTCTACTCATGAGAAAGTGAAATCGGGCCTACTCAGGAGAGAGCTTAGCGGGGTCTACTCACGAGAAAGCTTAGCGGGGTCTACTCGTGAGTAAGCCCACCAGGGTCTACTCGTGAGTAAACCGTCCACGGCCGATTCGCAAGTATGGCACCTGGGGTCTACTCGTGAGTCGCTGAGGGGGTTGGTCTACCCGTCGACTTGAACCTTTTAAAGTTCTTTTTGTATTTTCTTACTTGCATGTTTTTTGCAAATGGGTAAACACAATTCTTATTGTCTGCCACCCCAATATGAGCTGGGGTGCTTTTTGACCTCTTCCTGCAACCACTGAGTATTTCTACCTGTAACTAAAAGCTGAGGGGGCTAAGATTGAAGAAGTGTGTAGCATTTGAATGAAACTCCCCCCATCTTGTTCTTTACATTTTCGAAGCTTATCCAAGCTGCTTTTTAAGTCTAGCACAGCGGGCTTTTTCTCTGGTGCAGCATGCCTGCTGTGTTCAGAAACTTCTCGTTTTATCACCAGGTGTAAGCTTGCACATGGAAGTTTTTCCTATCCTTTTCAGTTGCAATGCAAGAGAATTCCGCAGGCATTTCCACGTGTAGTGGAGATTTAAGCTCTGTCAATAAGTGGGTTTTGCTAGCACCTTTAGAACTAACAATACCGTAGGAAGGTACTGTGGAAGCCTTTGCTCAAACAGCATGGAGGGGAACACGCGTGAGTAGCGGACAGGGTGTCTACTCACGAGTAAGCCAACTGGTGTCTACTCATGAGCAAGTGAAATGGGGTCTACTCATGAGTAAGCAAAATGGGGCCTACTCAGGAGAAAGACTAGCGGGGTCTACTCGTGAGTAAGCCCACCAGGGTCTACTCGTGAGTAAACCGTCCACGGCCGATTCGCAAGTATGGCACCTGGGGTCTACTCGTGAGTCGCTGAGGGGGTTGGTCTACCCGTCGACTTGAACCTTTTAAAGTTCTTTTTGTATTTTCTTACTTGCATGTTTTTTGCAAATGGGTAAACACAATTCTTATTGTTTGCCACCCCAATATGAGCTGGGGTGCTTTTTGACCTCTTCCTGCAACCACTGAGTATTTCTACCTGTAACTAAAAGCTGAGGGGGCTAAGATTGAAAAAGTGTGTAGCATTTGAATGAAACTCCCCCCATCTTGTTCTTTACATTTTCGAAGCTTATCCAAGCTGCTTTTTAAGTCTAGCACAGCGGGCTTTTTCTCTGGTGCAGCATGCCTGCTGTGTTCAGAAACTTCTCGTTTTATCACCAGGTGTAAGCTTGCACATGGAAGTTTTTCCTATCCTTTTCAGTTGCAATGCAAGAGAATTCCGCTGGCATTTCCACGTGTAGGGGAGATTTAAGCTCTGTCGATAAGTGGGTTTTGCTAGCACCTTTAGAACTAACAATACCGTAGGAAGGTACTGTGGAAGCCTTTGCTCAAACAGCATGGAGAGGAACACGCGTGAGTAGCAGCCAGGGTGTCTACTCATGAGTAAGCCAACTGGTGTCTACTCATGAGGAAGTGAAATCGGGCCTACTCAAGAGAGAGCTTAGCGGGGTCTACTCACGAGAAAGCTTAGCGGGGTCTACTCGTGAGTAAGCCCATGAGGGTCTACTCGTGAGTAAACCGTCCACGGCCGATTCGCAAGTATGGCACCTGGGGTCTACTCGTGAGTCGCTGAGGGGGTTGGTCTACCCGTCGACTTGAACCTTTTAAAGTTCTTTTTGTATTTTCTTACTTGCATGTTTTTTGCAAATGGGTAAACACAAATCTTATTGTTTGCCACCCCAATATGAGCTGGGGTGCTTTTTGACCTCTTCCTGCAACCACTGAGTATTTCTACCTGTAACTAAAAGCTGAGGGGGCTAAGATTGAAGAAGTGTGTAGCATTTGAATGAAACTCCCCCCAACTTGTTCTTTACATTTTCGAAGCTTATCCAAGCTGCTTTTTAAGTCTAGCACAGCGGGCTTTTTCTCTGGTGCAGCATGCCTGCTGTGTTCAGAAACTTCTCGTTTCATCACCAGGTGTAAGCTTGCACATGGAAGTTTTTGCTATCCTTTTCAGTTGCAATGCAAGAGAATTCCGCTGGCATTTCCACGTGTAGTGGAGATTTAAGCTCTGTCAATAAGTGGGTTTTGCTAGCACCTTTAGAACTAACAATACCGTAGGAAGGTACTGTGGAAGCCTTTGCTCAAACAGCATGGAGGGGAACACACGTGAGTAGCGGACAGGGTGTCTACTCACGAGTAAGCCAACTGGTGTCTACTCATGAGAAAGTGAAATCGGGCCTACTCAGGAGAGAGCTTAGCGGGGTCTACTCACGAGAAAGCTTAGCGGGGTCTACTCGTGAGTAAGCCCACCAGGGTCTACTCGTGAGTAAACCGTCCACGGCCGATTCGCAAGTATGGCACCTGGGGTCTACTCGTGAGTCGCTGAGGGGGTTGGTCTACCCGTCGACTTGAACCTTTTAAAGTTCTTTTTGTATTTTCTTACTTGCATGTTTTTTGCAAATGGGTAAACACAATTCTTATTGTCTGCCACCCCAATATGAGCTGGGGTGCTTTTTGACCTCTTCCTGCAACCACTGAGTATTTCTACCTGTAACTAAAAGCTGAGGGGGCTAAGATTGAAGAAGTGTGTAGCATTTGAATGAAACTCCCCCCATCTTGTTCTTTACATTTTCGAAGCTTATCCAAGCTGCTTTTTAAGTCTAGCACAGCAGGCTTTTTCTCTGGTGCAGCATGCCTGCTGTGTTCAGAAACTTCTCGTTTTACCACCAGGTGTAAGCTTGCACATGGAAGTTTTTGCTATCCTTTTCAGTTGCAATGCAAGAGAATTCCGCAGGCATTTCCACGTGTAGTGGAGATTTAAGCTCTGTCAATAAGTGGGTTTTGCTAGCACCTTTAGAACTAACAATACCGTAGGAAGGTACTGTGGAAGCCTTTGCTCAAACAGCATGGAGGGGAACACGCGTGAGTAGCGGACAGGGTGTCTACTCACGAGTAAGCCAACTGGTGTCTACTCATGAGCAAGTGAAATGGGGTCTACTCATGAGTAAGCGAAATGGGGCCTACTCAGGAGAAAGCTTAGCGGGGTCTACTCGTGAGTAAGCCCACCAGGGTCTACTCGTGAGTAAACCGTCCACGGCCGATTCGCAAGTATGGCAGCTGGGGTCTACTCGTGAGTCGCTGAGGGGGTTGGTCTACCCGTCGACTTGAACCTTTTAAAGTTCTTTTTGTATTTTCTTACTTGCATGTTTTTTGCAAATGGGTAAACACAATTCTTATTGTCTGCCACCCCAATATGAGCTGGGGTGCTTTTTGACCTCTTCCTGCAACCACTGAGTATTTCTACCTGTAACTAAAAGCTGAGGGGGCTAAGATTGAAGAAGTGTGTAGCATTTGAATGAAACTCCCCCCATCTTGTTCTTTACATTTTCGAAGCTTATCCAAGCTGCTTTTTAAGTCTAGCACAGCGGGCTTTTTCTCTGGTGCAGCATGCCTGCTGTGTTCAGAAACTTCTCGTTTTATCACCAGGTGTAAGCTTGCACATGGAAGTTTTTGCTATCCTTTTCAGTTGCAATGCAAGAGAATTCCGCAGGCATTTCCACGTGTAGTGGAGATTTAAGCTCTGTCAATAAGTGGGTTTTGCTAGCACCTTTAGAACTAACAATACCGTAGGAAGGTACTGTGGAAGCCTTTGCTCAAACAGCATGGAGGGGAACACGCGTGAGTAGCGGACAGGGTGTCTACTCACGAGTAAGCCAACTGGTGTCTACTCATGAGCAAGTGAAATGGGGTCTACTCATGAGTAAGCAAAATGGGGCCTACTCAGGAGAAAGCTTAGCGGGGTCTACTCGTGAGTAAACCGTCCACGGCCGATTCGCAAGTATGGCAGCTGGGGTCTACTCGTGAGTCGCTGAGGGGGTTGGTCTACCCGTCGACTTGAACCTTTTAAAGTTCTTTTTGTATTTTCTTACTTGCATGTTTTTTGCAAATGGGTAAACACAATTCTTATTGTCTGCCACCCCAATATGAGCTGGGGTGCTTTTTGACCTCTTCCTGCAACCACTGAGTATTTCTACCTGTAACTAAAAGCTGAGGGGGCTAAGATTGAAGAAGTGTGTAGCATTTGAATGAAACTCCCCCCATCTTGTTCTTTATATTTTCGAAGCTTATCCAAGCTGCTTTTTAAGTCTAGCACAGCAGGCTTTTTCTCTGGTGCAGCATGCCTGCTGTGTTCAGAAACTTCTCGTTTTATCACCAGGTGTAAGCTTGCACATGGAAGTTTTTCCTATCCTTTTCAGTTGCAATGCAAGAGAATTCCGCTGGCATTTCCACGTGTAGGGGAGATTTAAGCTCTGTCGATAAGTGGGTTTTGCTAGCACCTTTAGAACTAACAATACCGTAGGAAGGTATTGTGGAAGCCTTTGCTCAAACAGCATGGAGAGGAACACACGTGAGTAGCGGACAGGGTGTCTACTCATGAGTAAGCCAACTGGTGTCTACTCATGAGGAAGTGAAATCGGGCCTACTCAGGAGAGAGCTTAGCGGGGTCTACTCACGAGAAAGCTTAGCGGGGTCTACTCATGAGTAAGCCCATGAGGGTCTACTCGTGAGTAAACCGTCCACGGCCGATTCGCAAGTATGGCACCTGGGGTCTACTCGTGAGTCGCTGAGGGGGTTGGTCTACCCGTCGACTTGAACCTTTTAAAGTTCTTTTTGTATTTTCTTACTTGCATGTTTTTTGCAAATGGGTAAACACAAATCTTATTGTTTGCCACCCCAATATGAGCTGGGGTGCTTTTTGACCTCTTCCTGCAACCACTGAGTATTTCTACCTGTAACTAAAAGCTGAGGGGGCTAAGATTGAAGAAGTGTGTAGCATTTGAATGAAACTCCCCCCATCTTGTTCTTTACATTTTCGAAGCTTATCCAAGCTGCTTTTTAAGTCTAGCACAGCGGGCTTTTTCTCTGGTGCAGCATGCCTGCTGTGTTCAGAAACTTCTCGTTTCATCACCAGGTGTAAGCTTGCACATGGAAGTTTTTGCTATCCTTTTCAGTTGCAATGCAAGAGAATTCCGCAGGCATTTCCACGTGTAGTGGAGATTTAAGCTCTGTCAATAAGTGGGTTTTGCTAGCACCTTTAGAACTAACAATACCGTAGGAAGGTACTGTGGAAGCCTTTGCTCAAACAGCATGGAGGGGAACACGCGTGAGTAGCGGACAGGGTGTCTACTCACGAGTAAGCCAACTGGTGTCTACTCATGAGGAAGTGAAATCGGGCCTACTCAGGAGAGAGCTTAGCGGGGTTTACTCAGGAGAAAGCTTAGCGAGGTCTACTCGTGAGTAAGCCCACCAGGGTCTACTCGTGAGTAAACCGTCCACGGCCGATTCGCAAGTATGGCACCTGGGGTCTACTCGTGAGTCGCTGAGGGGGTTGGTCTACCCGTCGACTTGAACCTTTTAAAGTTCTTTTTGTATTTTCTTACTTGCATGTTTTTTGCAAATGGGTAAACACAAATCTTATTGTCTGCCACCCCAATATGAGCTGGGGTGCTTTTTGACCTGTTCCTGCAACCACTGAGTATTTCTACCTGTAACTAAAAGCTGAGGGGGCTAAGATTGAAGAAGTGTGTAGCATTTGAATGAAACTCCCCCCATCTTGTTCTTTATATTTTCGAAGCTTATCCAAGCTGCTTTTTAAGTCTAGCACAGCGGGCTTTTTCTCTGGTGCAGCATGCCTGCTGTGTTCAGAAACTTCTCGTTTTATCACCAGGTGTAAGCTTGCACATGGAAGTTTTTGCTATCCTTTTCAGTTGCAATGCAAGAGAATTCCGCAGGCATTTCCACGTGTAGTGGAGATTTAAGCTCTGTCAATAAGTGGGTTTTGCTAGCACCTTTAGAACTAACAATACCGTAGGAAGGTACTGTGGAAGCCTTTGCTCAAACAGCATGGAGGGGAACACGCGTGAGTAGCGGACAGGGTGTCTACTCACGAGTAAGCCAACTGGTGTCTACTCATGAGGAAGTGAAATCGGGCCTACTCAGGAGAGAGCTTAGCAGCGTCTACTCATGAGAAAGCTTAGCGGGGTCTACTCGTGAGTAAGCCCACCAGGGTCTACTCGTGAGTAAACCGTCCACGGCCGATTCGCAAGTATGGCACCTGGGGTCTACTCGTGAGTCGCTGAGGGGGTTGGTCTACCCGTCGACTTGAACCTTTTAAAGTTCTTTTTGTATTTTCTTACTTGCATGTTTTTTGCAAATGGGTAAACACAAATCTTATTGTCTGCCACCCCAATATGAGCTGGGGTGCTTTTTGACCTCTTCCTGCAACCACTGAGTATTTCTACCTGTAACTAAAAGCTGAGGGGGCTAAGATTGAAGAAGTGTGTAGCATTTGAATGAAACTCCCCCCATCTTGTTCTTTATATTTTCGAAGCTTATCCAAGCTGCTTTTTAAGTCTAGCACAGCGGGCTTTTTCTCTGGTGCAGCATGCCTGCTGTGTTCAGAAACTTCTCGTTTTATCACCAGGTGTAAGCTTGCACATGGAAGTTTTTCCTATCCTTTTCAGTTGCAATGCAAGAGAATTCCGCTGGCATTTCCACGTGTAGGGGAGATTTAAGCTCTGTCGATAAGTGGGTTTTGCTAGCACCTTTAGAACTAACAATACCGTAGGAAGGTATTGTGGAAGCCTTTGCTCAAACAGCATGGAGAGGAACACACGTGAGTAGCGGACAGGGTGTCTACTCATGAGTAAGCCAACTGGTGTCTACTCATTAGCAAGTGAAATCGGGCCTACTCAGGAGAGAGCTTAGCGGGGTCTACTCACGAGAAAGCTTAGCGGGGTCTACTCATGAGTAAGCCCATGAGGGTCTACTCGTGAGTAAACCGTCCATGGCCGATTCGCAAGTATGGCACCTGGGGTCTACTCGTGAGTCGCTGAGGGGGTTGGTCTACCCGTCGACTTGAACCTTTTAAAGTTCTTTTTGTATTTTCTTACTTGCATGTTTTTTGCAAATGGGTAAACACAATTCTTATTGTCTGCCACCCCAATATGAGCTGGGGTGCTTTTTGACCTCTTCCTGCAACCACTGAGTATTTCTACCTGTAACTAAAAGCTGAGGGGGCTAAGATTGAAGAAGTGTGTAGCATTTGAATGAAACTCCCCCCATCTTGTTCTTTATATTTTCGAAGCTTATCCAAGCTGCTTTTTAAGTCTAGCACAGCAGGCTTTTTCTCTGGTGCAGCATGCCTGCTGTGTTCAGAAACTTCTCGTTTTATCACCAGGTGTAAGCTTGCACATGGAAGTTTTTCCTATCCTTTTCAGTTGCAATGCAAGAGAATTCCGCTGGCATTTCCACGTGTAGGGGAGATTTAAGCTCTGTCGATAAGTGGGTTTTGCTAGCACCTTTAGAACTAACAATACCGTAGGAAGGTATTGTGGAAGCCTTTGCTCAAACAGCATGGAGAGGAACACACGTGAGTAGCGGACAGGGTGTCTACTCATGAGTAAGCCAACTGGTGTCTACTCATGAGGAAGTGAAATCGGGCCTACTCAGGAGAGAGCTTAGCGGGGTCTACTCACGAGAAAGCTTAGCGGGGTCTACTCATGAGTAAGCCCATGAGGGTCTACTCGTGAGTAAACCGTCCACGGCCGATTCGCAAGTATGGCACCTGGGGTCTACTCGTGAGTCGCTGAGGGGGTTGGTCTACCCGTCGACTTGAACCTTTTAAAGTTCTTTTTGTATTTTCTTACTTGCATGTTTTTTGCAAATGGGTAAACACAAATCTTATTGTTTGCCACCCCAATATGAGCTGGGGTGCTTTTTGACCTGTTCCTGCAACCACTGAGTATTTCTACCTGTAACTAAAAGCTGAGGGGGCTAAGATTGAAGAAGTGTGTAGCATTTGAATGAAACTCCCCCCATCTTGTTCTTTACATTTTCGAAGCTTATCCAAGCTGCTTTTTAAGTCTAGCACAGCGGGCTTTTTCTCTGGTGCAGCATGCCTGCTGTGTTCAGAAACTTCTCGTTTCATCACCAGGTGTAAGCTTGCACATGGAAGTTTTTGCTATCCTTTTCAGTTGCAATGCAAGAGAATTCCGCTGGCATTTCCACGTGTAGTGGAGATTTAAGCTCTGTCAATAAGTGGGTTTTGCTAGCACCTTTAGAACTAACAATACCGTAGGAAGGTACTGTGGAAGCCTTTGCTCAAACAGCATGGAGGGGAACACGCGTGAGTAGCGGACAGGGTGTCTACTCACGAGTAAGCCAACTGGTGTCTACTCATGAGGAAGTGAAATCGGGCCTACTCAGGAGAGAGCTTAGCGGGGTTTACTCAGGAGAAAGCTTAGCGAGGTCTACTCGTGAGTAAGCCCACCAGGGTCTACTCGTGAGTAAACCGTCCACGGCCGATTCGCAAGTATGGCACCTGGGGTCTACTCGTGAGTCGCTGAGGGGGTTGGTCTACCCGTCGACTTGAACCTTTTAAAGTTCTTTTTGTATTTTCTTACTTGCATGTTTTTTGCAAATGGGTAAACACAAATCTTATTGTCTGCCACCCCAATATGAGCTGGGGTGCTTTTTGACCTGTTCCTGCAACCACTGAGTATTTCTACCTGTAACTAAAAGCTGAGGGGGCTAAGATTGAAGAAGTGTGTAGCATTTGAATGAAACTCCCCCCATCTTGTTCTTTATATTTTCGAAGCTTATCCAAGCTGCTTTTTAAGTCTAGCACAGCGGGCTTTTTCTCTGGTGCAGCATGCCTGCTGTGTTCAGAAACTTCTCGTTTTATCACCAGGTGTAAGCTTGCACATGGAAGTTTTTGCTATCCTTTTCAGTTGCAATGCAAGAGAATTCCGCAGGCATTTCCACGTGTAGTGGAGATTTAAGCTCTGTCAATAAGTGGGTTTTGCTAGCACCTTTAGAACTAACAATACCGTAGGAAGGTACTGTGGAAGCCTTTGCTCAAACAGCATGGAGGGGAACACGCGTGAGTAGCGGACAGGGTGTCTACTCACGAGTAAGCCAACTGGTGTCTACTCATGAGGAAGTGAAATCGGGCCTACTCAGGAGAGAGCTTAGCAGGGTCTACTCATGAGAAAGCTTAGCGGGGTCTACTCGTGAGTAAGCCCACCAGGGTCTACTCGTGAGTAAACCGTCCACGGCCGATTCGCAAGTATGGCACCTGGGGTCTACTCGTGAGTCGCTGAGGGGGTTGGTCTACCCGTCGACTTGAACCTTTTAAAGTTCTTTTTGTATTTTCTTACTTGCATGTTTTTTGCAAATGGGTAAACACAAATCTTATTGTCTGCCACCCCAATATGAGCTGGGGTGCTTTTTGACCTCTTCCTGCAACCACTGAGTATTTCTACCTGTAACTAAAAGCTGAGGGGGCTAAGATTGAAGAAGTGTGTAGCATTTGAATGAAACTCCCCCCATCTTGTTCTTTATATTTTCGAAGCTTATCCAAGCTGCTTTTTAAGTCTAGCACAGCGGGCTTTTTCTCTGGTGCAGCATGCCTGCTGTGTTCAGAAACTTCTCGTTTTATCACCAGGTGTAAGCTTGCACATGGAAGTTTTTCCTATCCTTTTCAGTTGCAATGCAAGAGAATTCCGCTGGCATTTCCACGTGTAGGGGAGATTTAAGCTCTGTCGATAAGTGGGTTTTGCTAGCACCTTTAGAACTAACAATACCGTAGGAAGGTATTGTGGAAGCCTTTGCTCAAACAGCATGGAGAGGAACACACGTGAGTAGCGGACAGGGTGTCTACTCATGAGTAAGCCAACTGGTGTCTACTCATTAGCAAGTGAAATCGGGCCTACTCAGGAGAGAGCTTAGCGGGGTCTACTCACGAGAAAGCTTAGCGGGGTCTACTCATGAGTAAGCCCATGAGGGTCTACTCGTGAGTAAACCGTCCATGGCCGATTCGCAAGTATGGCACCTGGGGTCTACTCGTGAGTCGCTGAGGGGGTTGGTCTACCCGTCGACTTGAACCTTTTAAAGTTCTTTTTGTATTTTCTTACTTGCATGTTTTTTGCAAATGGGTAAACACAATTCTTATTGTCTGCAACCCCAATATGAGCTGGGGTGCTTTTTGACCTCTTCCTGCAACCACTGAGTATTTCTACCTGTAACTAAAAGCTGAGGGGGCTAAGATTGAAGAAGTGTGTAGCATTTGAATGAAACTCCCCCCATCTTGTTCTTTACATTTTCGAAGCTTATCCAAGCTGCTTTTTAAGTCTAGCACAGCGGGCTTTTTCTCTGGTGCAGCATGCCTGCTGTGTTCAGAAACTTCTCGTTTTATCACCAGGTGTAAGCTTGCACATGGAAGTTTTTGCTATCCTTTTCAGTTGCAATGCAAGAGAATTCCGCAGGCATTTCCACGTGTAGTGGAGATTTAAGCTCTGTCAATAAGTGGGTTTTGCTAGCACCTTTAGAACTAACAATACCGTAGGAAGGTACTGTGGAAGCCTTTGCTCAAACAGCATGGAGGGGAACACGCGTGAGTAGCGGACAGGGTGTCTACTCACGAGTAAGCCAACTGGTGTCTACTCATGAGCAAGTGAAATGGGGTCTACTCATGAGTAAGCAAAATGGGGCCTACTCAGGAGAAAGCTTAGCGGGGTCTACTCGTGAGTAAGCCCACCAGGGTCTACTCGTGAGTAAACCGTCCACGGCCGATTCGCAAGTATGGCAGCTGGGGTCTACTCGTGAGTCGCTGAGGGGGTTGGTCTACCCGTCGACTTGAACCTTTTAAAGTTCTTTTTGTATTTTCTTACTTGCATGTTTTTTGCAAATGGGTAAACACAATTCTTATTGTCTGCCACCCCAATATGAGCTGGGGTGCTTTTTGACCTCTTCCTGCAACCACTGAGTATTTCTACCTGTAACTAAAAGCTGAGGGGGCTAAGATTGAAGAAGTGTGTAGCATTTGAATGAAACTCCCCCCATCTTGTTCTTTATATTTTCGAAGCTTATCCAAGCTGCTTTTTAAGTCTAGCACAGCAGGCTTTTTCTCTGGTGCAGCATGCCTGCTGTGTTCAGAAACTTCTCGTTTTATCACCAGGTGTAAGCTTGCACATGGAAGTTTTTCCTATCCTTTTCAGTTGCAATGCAAGAGAATTCCGCTGGCATTTCCACGTGTAGGGGAGATTTAAGCTCTGTCGATAAGTGGGTTTTGCTAGCACCTTTAGAACTAACAATACCGTAGGAAGGTATTGTGGAAGCCTTTGCTCAAACAGCATGGAGAGGAACACACGTGAGTAGCGGACAGGGTGTCTACTCATGAGTAAGCCAACTGGTGTCTACTCATTAGCAAGTGAAATCGGGCCTACTCAGGAGAGAGCTTAGCGGGGTCTACTCACGAGAAAGCTTAGCGGGGTCTACTCATGAGTAAGCCCATGAGGGTCTACTCGTGAGTAAACCGTCCACGGCCGATTCGCAAGTATGGCACCTGGGGTCTACTCGTGAGTCGCTGAGGGGGTTGGTCTACCCGTCGACTTGAACCTTTTAAAGTTCTTTTTGTATTTTCTTACTTGCATGTTTTTTGCAAATGGGTAAATACAAATCTTATTGTTTGCCACCCCAATATGAGCTGGGGTGCTTTTTGACCTCTTCCTGCAACCACTGAGTATTTCTACCTGTAACTAAAAGCTGAGGGGGCTAAGATTGAAGAAGTGTGTAGCATTTGAATGAAACTCCCCCCATCTTGTTCTTTACATTTTCGAAGCTTATCCAAGCTGCTTTTTAAGTCTAGCACAGCGGGCTTTTTCTCTGGTGCAGCATGCCTGCTGTGTTCAGAAACTTCTCGTTTCATCACCAGGTGTAAGCTTGCACATGGAAGTTTTTGCTATCCTTTTCAGTTGCAATGCAAGAGAATTCCGCTGGCATTTCCACGTGTAGTGGAGATTTAAGCTCTGTCAATAAGTGGGTTTTGCTAGCACCTTTAGAACTAACAATACCGTAGGAAGGTACTGTGGAAGCCTTTGCTCAAACAGCATGGAGGGGAACACGCGTGAGTAGCGGACAGGGTGTCTACTCACGAGTAAGCCAACTGGTGTCTACTCATGAGGAAGTGAAATCGGGCCTACTCAGGAGAGAGCTTAGCGGGGTTTACTCAGGAGAAAGCTTAGCGAGGTCTACTCGTGAGTAAGCCCACCAGTGTCTACTCGTGAGTAAACCGTCCACGGCCGATTCGCAAGTATGGCACCTGGGGTCTACTCGTGAGTCGCTGAGGGGGTTGGTCTACCCGTCGACTTGAACCTTTTAAAGTTCTTTTTGTATTTTCTTACTTGCATGTTTTTTGCAAATGGGTAAACACAAATCTTATTGTTTGCCACCCCAATATGAGCTGGGGTGCTTTTTGACCTCTTCCTGCAACCACTGATTATTTCTACCTGTAACTAAAAGCTGAGGGGGCTAAGATTGAAGAAGTGTGTAGCATTTGAATGAAACTCCCCCCATCTTGTTCTTTACATTTTCGAAGCTTATCCAAGCTGCTTTTTAAGTCTAGTACAGCGGGCTTTTTCTCTGGTGCAGCATGCCTGCTGTGTTCAGAAACTTCTCGTTTTATCACCAGGTGTAAGCTTGCACATGGAAGTTTTTGCTATCCTTTTCAGTTGCAATGCAAGAGAATTCCGCAGGCATTTCCACGTGTAGTGGAGATTTAAGCTCTGTCAATAAGTGGGTTTTGCTAGCACCTTTAGAACTAACAATACCGTAGGAAGGTACTGTGGAAGCCTTTGCTCAAACAGCATGGAGGGGAACACGCGTGAGTAGCGGACAGGGTGTCTACTCACGAGTAAGCCAACTGGTGTCTACTCATGAGGAAGTGAAATCGGGCCTACTCAGGAGAGAGCTTAGCAGGGTCTACTCATGAGAAAGCTTAGCGGGGTCTACTCGTGAGTAAGCCCACCAGGGTCTACTCGTGAGTAAACCGTCCACGGCCGATTCGCAAGTATGGCACCTGGGGTCTACTCGTGAGTCGCTGAGGGGGTTGGTCTACCCGTCGACTTGAACCTTTTAAAGTTCTTTTTGTATTTTCTTACTTGCATGTTTTTTGCAAATGGGTAAACACAAATCTTATTGTTTGCCACCCCAATATGAGCTGGGGTGCTTTTTGACCTGTTCCTGCAACCACTGAGTATTTCTACCTGTAACTAAAAGCTGAGGGGGCTAAGATTGAAGAAGTGTGTAGCATTTGAATGAAACTCCCCCCATCTTGTTCTTTACATTTTCGAAGCTTATCCAAGCTGCTTTTTAAGTCTAGCACAGCGGGCTTTTTCTCTGGTGCAGCATGCCTGCTGTGTTCAGAAACTTCTCGTTTTATCACCAGGTGTAAGCTTGCACATGGAAGTTTTTCCTATCCTTTTCAGTTGCAATGCAAGAGAATTTCGCAGGGATTTCTAGGTGTAGGGGAGATTTAAGCTCTGTCGATAAGTGGGTTTTGCTAGCACCTTTAGAACTAACAATACCGTAGGAAGGTATTGTGGAAGCCTTTGCTCAAACAGCATGGAGAGGAACACGCGTGAGTAGCAGCCAGGGTGTCTACTCATGAGTAAGCCAACTGGTGTCTACTCATGAGGAAGTGAAATCGGGCCTACTCAGGAGAGAGCTTAGCGGGGTCTACTCACGAGAAAGCTTAGCGGGGTCTACTCGTGAGTAAGCCCACCAGGGTCTACTCGTGAGTAAACCGTCCACGGCCGATTCGCAAGTATGGCACCTGGGGTCTACTCGTGAGTCGCTGAGGGGGTTGGTCTACCCGTCGACTTGAACCTTTTAAAGTTCTTTTTGTATTTTCTTACTTGCATGTTTTTTGCAAATGGGTAAACACAAATCTTATTGTTTGCCACCCCAATATGAGCTGGGGTGCTTTTTGACCTCTTCCTGCAACCACTGAGTATTTCTACCTGTAACTAAAAGCTGAGGGGGCTAAGATTGAAGAAGTGTGTAGCATTTGAATGAAACTCCCCCCATCTTGTTCTTTACATTTTCGAAGCTTATCCAAGCTGCTTTTTAAGTCTAGCACAGCGGGCTTTTTCTCTGGTGCAGCATGCCTGCTGTGTTCAGAAACTTCTCGTTTTATCACCAGGTGTAAGCTTGCACATGGAAGTTTTTCCTATCCTTTTCAGTTGCAATGCAAGAGAATTCCGCTGGCATTTCCACGTGTAGGGGAGATTTAAGCTCTGTCGATAAGTGGGTTTTGCTAGCACCTTTAGAACTAACAATACCGTAGGAAGGTATTGTGGAAGCCTTTGCTCAAACAGCATGGAGAGGAACACGCGTGAGTAGCAGCCAGGGTGTCTACTCATGAGTAAGCCAACTGGTGTCTACTCATGAGGAAGTGAAATCGGGCCTACTCAGGAGAGAGCTTAGCGGGGTCTACTCGTGAGTAAGCCCACCAGGGTCTACTCGTGAGTAAACCGTCCACGGCCGATTCGCAAGTATGGCACCTGGGGTCTACTCGTGAGTCGCTGAGGGGGTTGGTCTACCCGTCGACTTGAACCTTTTAAAGTTCTTTTTGTATTTTCTTACTTGCATGTTTTTTGCAAATGGGTAAACACAAATCTTATTGTTTGCCACCCCAATATGAGCTGGGGTGCTTTTTGACCTCTTCCTGCAACCACTGAGTATTTCTACCTGTAACTAAAAGCTGAGGGGGCTAAGATTGAAGAAGTGTGTAGCATTTGAATGAAACTCCCCCCATCTTGTTCTTTACATTTTCGAAGCTTATCCAAGCTGCTTTTTAAGTCTAGCACAGCGGGCTTTTTCCCTGGTGCAGCATGCCTGCTGTGTTCAGAAACTTCTCGTTTTATCACCAGGTGTAAGCTTGCACATGGAAGTTTTTGCTATCCTTTTCAGTTGCAATGCAAGAGAATTCCGCAGGCATTTCCACGTGTAGTGGAGATTTAAGCTCTGTCAATAAGTGGGTTTTGCTAGCACCTTTAGAACTAACAATACCGTAGGAAGGTACTGTGGAAGCCTTTGCTCAAACAGCATGGAGGGGAACACGCGTGAGTAGCGGACAGGGTGTCTACTCACGAGTAAGCCAACTGGTGTCTACTCATGAGCAAGTGAAATCGGGCCTACTCAGGAGAGAGCTTAGCGGGGTCTACTCACGAGAAAGCTTAGCGGGGTCTACTCATGAGTAAGCCCATGAGGGTCTACTCGTGAGTAAACCGTCCACGGCCGATTCGCAAGTATGGCACCTGGGGTCTACTCGTGAGTCGCTGAGGGGGTTGGTCTACCCGTCGACTTGAACCTTTTAAAGTTCTTTTTGTATTTTCTTACTTGCATGTTTTTTGCAAATGGGTAAACACAAATCTTATTGTTTGCCACCCCAATATGAGCTGGGGTGGTTTTTGACCTGTTCCTGCAACCACTGAGTATTTCTACCTGTAACTAAAAGCTGAGGGGGCTAAGATTGAAGAAGTGTGTAGCATTTGAATGAAACTCCCCCATCTTGTTCTTTACATTTTCGAAGCTTATCCAAGCTGCTTTTTAAGTCTAGCACAGCGGGCTTTTTCTCTGGTGCAGCATGCCTGCTGTGTTCAGAAACTTCTCGTTTTATCACCAGGTGTAAGCTTGCACATGGAAGTTTTTCCTATCCTTTTCAGTTGCAATGCAAGAGAATTTCGCAGGCATTTCTAGGTGTAGGGGAGATTTAAGCTCTGTCGATAAGTGGGTTTTGCTAGCACCTTTAGAACTAACAATACCGTAGGAAGGTATTGTGGAAGCCTTTGCTCAAACAGCATGAAGGGGAACACGCGTGAGTAGTGGACAGGGTGTCTACTCACGAGTAAGCCAACTGGTGTCTACTCATGAGCAAGTGAAATGGGGTCTACTCATGAGTAAGCGAAATGGGGCCTACTCAGGAGAAAGCTTAGCGGGGTCTACTCGTGAGTAAGCCCACCAGGGTCTACTCGTGAGTAAACCGTCCACGGCCGATTCGCAAGTATGGCACCTGGGGTCTACTCGTGAGTCGCTGAGGGGGTTGGTCTACCCGTCGACTTGAACCTTTTAAAGTTCTTTTTGTATTTTCTTACTTGCATGTTTTTTGCAAATGGGTAAACACAATTCTTATTGTCTGCCACCCCAATATGAGCTGGGGTGCTTTTTGACCTCTTCCTGCAACCACTGAGTAGTTCTACCTGTAACTAAAAGCTGAGGGGGCTAAGATTGAAGAAGTGTGTAGCATTTGAATGAAACTCCCCCCATCTTGTTCTTTACATTTTCGAAGCTTATCCAAGCTGCTTTTTAAGTCTAGCACAGCGGGCTTTTTCTCTGGTGCAGCATGCCTGCTTTGTTCAGAAACTTCTCGTTTCATCACCAGGTGTAAGCTTGCACATGGAAGTTTTTCCTATCCTTTTCAGTTGCAATGCAAGAGAATTTCGCAGGGATTTCTAGGTGTAGGGGAGATTTAAGCTCTGTCGATAAGTGGGTTTTGCTAGCACCTTTAGAACTAACAATACCGTAGGAAGGTATTGTGGAAGCCTTTGCTCAAACAGCATGGAGAGGAACACGCGTGAGTAGCAGCCAGGGTGTCTACTCATGAGTAAGCCAACTGGTGTCTACTCATGAGGAAGTGAAATCGGGCCTACTCAGGAGAGAGCTTAGCGGGGTCTACTCACGAGAAAGCTTAGCGGGGTCTACTCGTGAGTAAGCCCACCAGGGTCTACTCGTGAGTAAACCGTCCACGGCCGATTCGCAAGTATGGCACCTGGGGTCTACTCGTGAGTCGCTGAGGGGGTTGGTCTACCCGTCGACTTGAACCTTTTAAAGTTCTTTTTGTATTTTCTTACTTGCATGTTTTTTGCAAATGGGTAAACACAAATCTTATTGTTTGCCACCCCAATATGAGCTGGGGTGCTTTTTGACCTCTTCCTGCAACCACTGAGTATTTCTACCTGTAACTAAAAGCTGAGGGGGCTAAGATTGAAGAAGTGTGTAGCATTTGAATGAAACTCCCCCCATCTTGTTCTTTACATTTTCGAAGCTTATCCAAGCTGCTTTTTAAGTCTAGCACAGCGGGCTTTTTCCCTGGTGCAGCATGCCTGCTGTGTTCAGAAACTTCTCGTTTTATCACCAGGTGTAAGCTTGCACATGGAAGTTTTTCCTATCCTTTTCAGTTGCAATGCAAGAGAATTCCGCTGGCATTTCCACGTGTAGGGGAGATTTAAGCTCTGTCGATAAGTGGGTTTTGCTAGCACCTTTAGAACTAACAATACCGTAGGAAGGTATTGTGGAAGCCTTTGCTCAAACAGCATGGAGAGGAACACGCGTGAGTAGCGGACAGGGTGTCTACTCACGAGTAAGCCAACTGGTGTCTACTCATGAGCAAGTGAAATGGGGTCTACTCATGAGTAAGCGAAATGGGGCCTACTCAGGAGAAAGCTTAGCGGGGTCTACTCGTGAGTAAGCCCACCAGGGTCTACTCGTGAGTAAACCGTCCACGGCCGATTCGCAAGTATGGCACCTGGGGTCTACTCGTGAGTCGCTGAGGGGGTTGGTCTACCCGTCGACTTGAACCTTTTAAAGTTCTTTTTGTATTTTCTTACTTGCATGTTTTTTGCAAATGGGTAAACACAAATCTTATTGTTTGCCACCCCAATATGAGCTGGGGTGCTTTTTGACCTCTTCCTGCAACCACTGAGTATTTCTACCTGTAACTAAAAGCTGAGGGGGCTAAGATTGAAGAAGTGTGTAGCATTTGAATGAAACTCCCCCCATCTTGTTCTTTACATTTTCGAAGCTTATCCAAGCTGCTTTTTAAGTCTAGCACAGCGGACTTTTTCTCTGGTGCAGCATGCCTGCTGTGTTCAGAAACTTCTCGTTTTATCACCAGGTGTAAGCTTGCACATGGAAGTTTTCCCTATCCTTTTCAGTTGCAATGCAAGAGAATTTCGCAGGGATTTCTAGGTGTAGCGGAGATTTAAGCTCTGTCGATAAGTGGGTTTTGCTAGCACCTTTAGAACTAACAATACCGTAGGAAGGTACTGTGGAAGCCTTTGCTCAAACAGCATGGAGGGGAACACGCGTGAGTAGCGGACAGGGTGTCTACTCACGAGTAAGCCAACTGGTGTCTACTCATGAGGAAGTGAAATCGGGCCTACTCAGGAGAGAGCTTAGCGGGGTCTACTCACGAGAAAGCTTAGCGGGGTCTACTCGTGAGTAAGCCCACCAGGGTCTACTCGTGAGTAAATCGTCCACGGCCGATTCGCAAGTATGGCACCTGGGGTCTACTCGTGAGTCGCTGAGGGGGTTGGTCTACCCGTCGACTTGAACCTTTTAAAGTTCTTTTTGTATTTTCTTACTTGCATGTTTTTTGCAAATGGGTAAACACAATTCTTATTGTTTGCCACCCCAATATGAGCTGGGGTGGTTTTTGACCTGTTCCTGCAACCACTGAGTATTTCTACCTGTAACTAAAAGCTGAGGGGGCTAAGATTGAAGAAGTGTGTAGCATTTGAATGAAACTCCCCCCATCTTGTTCTTTACATTTTCGAAGCTTATCCAAGCTGCTTTTCAAGTCTAGCACAGCGGGCTTTTTCTCTGGTGCAGCATGCCTGCTGTGTTCAGAAACTTCTCGTTTTATCACCAGGTGTAAGCTTGCACATGGAAGTTTTTCCTATCCTTTTCAGTTGCAATGCAAGAGAATTCCGCTGGCATTTCCACGTGTAGGGGAGATTTAAGCTCTGTCGATAAGTGGGTTTTGCTAGCACCTTTAGAACTAACAATACCGTAGGAAGGTATTGTGGAAGCCTTTGCTCAAACAGCATGGAGAGGAACACGCGTGAGTAGCAGCCAGGGTGTCTACTCATGAGTAAGCCCATGAGGGTCTACTCGTGAGTAAACCGTCCACGGCCGATTCGCAAGTATGGCACCTGGGGTCTACTCGTGAGTCGCTGAGGGGGTTGGTCTACCCGTCGACTTGAACCTTTTAAAGTTCTTTTTGTATTTTCTTACTTGCATGTTTTTTGCAAATGGGTAAACACAATTCTTATTGTCTGCCACCCCAATATGAGCTGGGGTGCTTTTTGACCTCTTCCTGCAACCACTGAGTATTTCTACCTGTAACTAAAAGCTGAGGGGGCTAAGATTGAAGAAGTGTGTAGCATTTGAATGAAACTCCCCCCATCTTGTTCTTTACATTTTCGAAGCTTATCCAAGCTGCTTTTTAAGTCTAGCACAGCGGGCTTTTTCTCTGGTGCAGCATGCCTGCTGTGTTCAGAAACTTCTCGTTTTATCACCAGGTGTAAGCTTGCACATGGAAGTTTTTGCTATCCTTTTCAGTTGCAATGCAAGAGAATTCCGCTGGCATTTCCACGTGTAGGGGAGATTTAAGCTCTGTCAATAAGTGGGTTTTGCTAGCACCTTTAGAACTAACAATACCGTAGGAAGGTACTGTGGAAGCCTTTGCTCAAACAGCATGGAGGGGAACACGCGTGAGTAGCGGACAGGGTGTCTACTCACGAGTAAGCCAACTGGTGTCTACTCATGAGCAAGTGAAATGGGGTCTACTCATGAGTAAGCGAAATGGGGCCTACTCAGGAGAAAGCTTAGCGGGGTCTACTCGTGAGTAAGCCCACCAGGGTCTACTCGTGAGTAAACCGTCCACGGCCGATTCGCAAGTATGGCACCTGGGGTCTACTCGTGAGTCGCTGAGGGGGTTGGTCTACCCGTCGACTTGAACCTTTTAAAGTTCTTTTTGTATTTTCTTACTTGCATGTTTTTTGCAAATGGGTAAACACAAATCTTATTGTTTGCCACCCCAATATGAGCTGGGGTGCTTTTTGACCTCTTCCTGCAACCACTGAGTATTTCTACCTGTAACTAAAAGCTGAGGGGGCTAAGATTGAAGAAGTGTGTAGCATTTGAATGAAACTCCCCCCATCTTGTTCTTTACATTTTCGAAGCTTATCCAAGCTGCTTTTTAAGTCTAGCACAGCGGACTTTTTCTCTGGTGCAGCATGCCTGCTGTGTTCAGAAACTTCTCGTTTTATCACCAGGTGTAAGCTTGCACATGGAAGTTTTCCCTATCCTTTTCAGTTGCAATGCAAGAGAATTTTGCAGGGATTTCTAGGTGTAGCGGAGATTTAAGCTCTGTCGATAAGTGGGTTTTGCTAGCACCTTTAGAACTAACAATACCGTAGGAAGGTACTGTGGAAGCCTTTGCTCAAACAGCATGGAGGGGAACACGCGTGAGTAGCGGACAGGGTGTCTACTCACGAGTAAGCCAACTGGTGTCTACTCATGAGGAAGTGAAATCGGGCCTACTCAGGAGAGAGCTTAGCGGGGTCTACTCACGAGAAAGCTTAGCGGGGTCTACTCGTGAGTAAGCCCACCAGGGTCTACTCGTGAGTAAATCGTCCACGGCCGATTCGCAAGTATGGCACCTGGGGTCTACTCGTGAGTCGCTGAGGGGGTTGGTCTACCCGTCGACTTGAACCTTTTAAAGTTCTTTTTGTATTTTCTTACTTGCATGTTTTTTGCAAATGGGTAAACACAATTCTTATTGTTTGCCACCCCAATATGAGCTGGGGTGCTTTTTGACCTCTTCCTGCAACCACTGAGTATTTCTACCTGTAACTAAAAGCTGAGGGGGCTAAGATTGAAGAAGTGTGTAGCATTTGAATGAAACTCCCCCCATCTTGTTCTTTACATTTTCGAAGCTTATCCAAGCTGCTTTTCAAGTCTAGCACAGCGGGCTTTTTCTCTGGTGCAGCATGCCTGCTGTGTTCAGAAACTTCTCGTTTTATCACCAGGTGTAAGCTTGCACATGGAAGTTTTTCCTATCCTTTTCAGTTGCAATGCAAGAGAATTCCGCTGGCATTTCCACGTGTAGTGGAGATTTAAGCTCTGTCGATAAGTGGGTTTTGCTAGCACCTTTAGAACTAACAATACCGTAGGAAGGTATTGTGGAAGCCTTTGCTCAAACAGCATGGAGAGGAACACGCGTGAGTAGCAGCCAGGGTGTCTACTCATGCGTAAGCCCATGAGGGTCTACTCGTGAGTAAACCGTCCACGGCCGATTCGCAAGTATGGCACCTGGGGTCTACTCGTGAGTCGCTGAGGGGGTTGGTCTACCCGTCGACTTGAACCTTTTAAAGTTCTTTTTGTATTTTCTTACTTGCATGTTTTTTGCAAATGGGTAAACACAAATCTTATTGTTTGCCACCCCAATATGAGCTGGGGTGCTTTTTGACCTCTTCCTGCAACCACTGAGTATTTCTACCTGTAACTAAAAGCTGAGGGGGCTAAGATTGAAGAAGTGTGTAGCATTTGAATGAAACTCCCCCCATCTTGTTCTTTACATTTTCGAAGCTTATCCAAGCTGCTTTTTAAGTCTAGCACAGCGGGCTTTTTCTCTGGTGCAGCATGCCTGCTGTGTTCAGAAACTTCTCGTTTTATCACCAGGTGTAAGCTTGCACATGGAAGTTTTTGCTATCCTTTTCAGTTGCAATGCAAGAGAATTCCGCTGGCATTTCCACGTGTAGTGGAGATTTAAGCTCTGTCGATAAGTGGGTTTTGCTAGCACCTTTAGAACTAACAATACCGTAGGAAGGTACTGTGGAAGCCTTTGCTCAAACAGCATGGAGGGGAACACGCGTGAGTAGCGGACAGGGTGTCTACTCACGAGTAAGCCAACTGGTGTCTACTCATGAGGAAGTGAAATCGGGCCTACTCAGGAGAGAGCTTAGCGGGGTCTACTCACGAGAAAGCTTAGCGGGGTCTACTCGTGAGTAAGCCCACCAGGGTCTACTCGTGAGTAAACCGTCCACGGCCGATTCGCAAGTATGGCACCTGGGGTCTACTCGTGAGTCGCTGAGGGGGTTGGTCTACCCGTCGACTTGAACCTTTTAAAGTTCTTTTTGTATTTTCTTACTTGCATGTTTTTTGCAAATGGGTAAACACAATTCTTATTGTTTGCCACCCCAATATGAGCTGGGGTGCTTTTTGACCTCTTCCTGCAACCACTGAGTATTTCTACCTGTAACTAAAAGCTGAGGGGGCTAAGATTGAAGAAGTGTGTAGCATTTGAATGAAACTCCCCCCATCTTGTTCTTTACATTTTCGAAGCTTATCCAAGCTGCTTTTCAAGTCTAGCACAGCGGGCTTTTTCTCTGGTGCAGCATGCCTGCTGTGTTCAGAAACTTCTCGTTTTATCACCAGGTGTAAGCTTGCACATGGAAGTTTTTCCTATCCTTTTCAGTTGCAATGCAAGAGAATTCCGCTGGCATTTCCACGTGTAGGGGAGATTTAAGCTCTGTCGATAAGTGGGTTTTGCTAGCACCTTTAGAACTAACAATACCGTAGGAAGGTATTGTGGAAGCCTTTGCTCAAACAGCATGGAGAGGAACACGCGTGAGTAGCAGCCAGGGTGTCTACTCATGAGTAAGCCCATGAGGGTCTACTCGTGAGTAAACCGTCCACGGCCGATTCGCAAGTATGGCACCTGGGGTCTACTCGTGAGTCGCTGAGGGGGTTGGTCTACCCGTCGACTTGAACCTTTTAAAGTTCTTTTTGTATTTTCTTACTTGCATGTTTTTTGCAAATGGGTAAACACAATTCTTATTGTCTGCCACCCCAATATGAGCTGGGGTGCTTTTTGACCTCTTCCTGCAACCACTGAGTATTTCTACCTGTAACTAAAAGCTGAGGGGGCTAAGATTGAAGAAGTGTGTAGCATTTGAATGAAACTCCCCCCATCTTGTTCTTTACATTTTCGAAGCTTATCCAAGCTGCTTTTTAAGTCTAGCACAGCGGGCTTTTTCTCTGGTGCAGCATGCCTGCTGTGTTCAGAAACTTCTCGTTTTATCACCAGGTGTAAGCTTGCACATGGAAGTTTTTCCTCTCCTTTTCAGTTGCAATGCAAGAGAATTCCGCTGGCATTTCCACGTGTAGGGGAGATTTAAGCTCTGTCAATAAGTGGGTTTTGCTAGCACCTTTAGAACTAACAATACCGTAGGAAGGTACTGTGGAAGCCTTTGCTCAAACAGCATGGAGGGGAACACGCGTGAGTAGCGGACAGGGTGTCTACTCACGAGTAAGCCAACTGGTGTCTACTCATGAGCAAGTGAAATGGGGTCTACTCATGAGTAAGCGAAATGGGGCCTACTCAGGAGAAAGCTTAGCGGGGTCTACTCGTGAGTAAGCCCACCAGGGTCTACTCGTGAGTAAACCGTCCACGGCCGATTCGCAAGTATGGCACCTGGGGTCTACTCGTGAGTCGCTGAGGGGGTTGGTCTACCCGTCGACTTGAACCTTTTAAAGTTCTTTTTGTATTTTCTTACTTGCATGTTTTTTGCAAATGGGTAAACACAAATCTTATTGTTTGCCACCCCAATATGAGCTGGGGTGCTTTTTGACCTCTTCCTGCAACCACTGAGTATTTCTACCTGTAACTAAAAGCTGAGGGGGCTAAGATTGAAGAAGTGTGTAGCATTTGAATGAAACTCCCCCCATCTTGTTCTTTACATTTTCGAAGCTTATCCAAGCTGCTTTTCAAGTCTAGCACAGCGGGCTTTTTCTCTGGTGCAGCATGCCTGCTGTGTTCAGAAACTTCTCGTTTTATCACCAGGTGTAAGCTTGCACATGGAAGTTTTTCCTATCCTTTTCAGTTGCAATGCAAGAGAATTCCGCTGGCATTTCCACGTGTAGGGGAGATTTAAGCTCTGTCGATAAGTGGGTTTTGCTAGCACCTTTAGAACTAACAATACCGTAGGAAGGTACTGTGGAAGCCTTTGCTCAAACAGCATGGAGGGGAACACGCGTGAGTAGCGGACAGGGTGTCTACTCACGAGTAAGCCAACTGGTGTCTACTCATGAGGAAGTGAAATCGGGCCTACTCAGGAGAGAGCTTAGCGGGGTCTACTCACGAGAAAGCTTAGCGGGGTCTACTCGTGAGTAAGCCCACCAGGGTCTACTCGTGAGTAAATCGTCCACGGCCGATTCGCAAGTATGGCACCTGGGGTCTACTCGTGAGTCGCTGAGGGGGTTGGTCTACCCGTCGACTTGAACCTTTTAAAGTTCTTTTTGTATTTTCTTACTTGCATGTTTTTTGCAAATGGGTAAACACAATTCTTATTGTTTGCCACCCCAATATGAGCTGGGGTGCTTTTTGACCTCTTCCTGCAACCACTGAGTATTTCTACCTGTAACTAAAAGCTGAGGGGGCTAAGATTGAAGAAGTGTGTAGCATTTGAATGAAACTCCCCCCATCTTGTTCTTTACATTTTCGAAGCTTATCCAAGCTGCTTTTCAAGTCTAGCACAGCGGGCTTTTTCTCTGGTGCAGCATGCCTGCTGTGTTCAGAAACTTCTCGTTTTATCACCAGGTGTAAGCTTGCACATGGAAGTTTTTCCTATCCTTTTCAGTTGCAATGCAAGAGAATTCCGCTGGCATTTCCACGTGTAGGGGAGATTTAAGCTCTGTCGATAAGTGGGTTTTGCTAGCACCTTTAGAACTAACAATACCGTAGGAAGGTACTGTGGAAGCCTTTGCTCAAACAGCATGGAGGGGAACACGCGTGAGTAGCGGACAGGGTGTCTACTCACGAGTAAGCCAACTGGTGTCTACTCATGAGGAAGTGAAATCGGGCCTACTCAGGAGAGAGCTTAGCGGGGTCTACTCACGAGAAAGCTTAGCGGGGTCTACTCGTGAGTAAGCCCACCAGGGTCTACTCGTGAGTAAACCGTCCACGGCCGATTCGCAAGTATGGCACCTGGGGTCTACTCGTGAGTCGCTGAGGGGGTTGGTCTACCCGTCGACTTGAACCTTTTAAAGTTCTTTTTGTATTTTCTTACTTGCATGTTTTTTGCAAATGGGTAAACACAATTCTTATTGTCTGCCACCCCAATATGAGCTGGGGTGCTTTTTGACCTCTTCCTGCAACCACTGAGTATTTCTACCTGTAACTAAAAGCTGAGGGGGCTAAGATTGAAGAAGTGTGTAGCATTTGAATGAAACTCCCCCCATCTTGTTCTTTACATTTTCGAAGCTTATCCAAGCTGCTTTTCAAGTCTAGCACAGCGGGCTTTTTCTCTGGTGCAGCATGCCTGCTGTGTTCAGAAACTTCTCGTTTCATCACCAGGTGTAAGCTTGCACATGGAAGTTTTTCCTATCCTTTTCAGTTGCAATGCAAGAGAATTTCGCAGGGATTTCTAGGTGTAGGGGAGATTTAAGCTCTGTCGATAAGTGGGTTTTGCTAGCACCTTTAGAACTAACAATACCGTAGGAAGGTATTGTGGAAGCCTTTGCTCAAACAGCATGGAGAGGAACACGCGTGAGTAGCAGCCAGGGTGTCTACTCATGAGTAAGCCAACTGGTGTCTACTCATGAGGAAGTGAAATCGGGCCTACTCAGGAGAGAGCTTAGCGGGGTCTACTCACGAGAAAGCTTAGCGGGGTCTACTCGTGAGTAAGCCCACCAGGGTCTACTCGTGAGTAAACCGTCCACGGCCGATTCGCAAGTATGGCACCTGGGGTCTACTCGTGAGTCGCTGAGGGGGTTGGTCTACCCGTCGACTTTAACCTTTTAAAGTTCTTTTTGTATTTTCTTACTTGCATGTTTTTTGCAAATGGGTAAACACAATTCTTATTGTTTGCCACCCCAATATGAGCTGGGGTGCTTTTTGACCTGTTCCTGCAACCACTGAGTATTTCTACCTGTAACTAAAAGCTGAGGGGGCTAAGATTGAAGAAGTGTGTAGCATTTGAATGAAACTCCCCCCATCTTGTTCTTTACATTTTCGAAGCTTATCCAAGCTGCTTTTTAAGTCTAGCACAGCGGGCTTTTTCTCTGGTGCAGCATGCCTGCTGTGTTCAGAAACTTCTCGTTTTATCACCAGGTGTAAGCTTGCACATGGAAGTTTTTGCTATCCTTTTCAGTTGCAATGCAAGAGAATTCCGCTGGCATTTCCACGTGTAGGGGAGATTTAAGCTCTGTCAATAAGTGGGTTTTGCTAGCACCTTTAGAACTAACAATACCGTAGGAAGGTACTGTGGAAGCCTTTGCTCAAACAGCATGGAGGGGAACACGCGTGAGTAGCGGACAGGGTGTCTACTCACGAGTAAGCCAACTGGTGTCTACTCATGAGCAAGTGAAATGGGGTCTACTCATGAGTAAGCGAAATGGGGCCTACTCAGGAGAAAGCTTAGCGGGGTCTACTCGTGAGTAAGCCCACCAGGGTCTACTCGTGAGTAAACCGTCCACGGCCGATTCGCAAGTATGGCACCTGGGGTCTACTCGTGAGTCGCTGAGGGGGTTGGTCTACCCGTCGACTTGAACCTTTTAAAGTTCTTTTTGTATTTTCTTACTTGCATGTTTTTTGCAAATGGGTAAACACAAATCTTATTGTTTGCCACCCCAATATGAGCTGGGGTGCTTTTTGACCTCTTCCTGCAACCACTGAGTATTTCTACCTGTAACTAAAAGCTGAGGGGGCTAAGATTGAAGAAGTGTGTAGCATTTGAATGAAACTCCCCCCATCTTGTTCTTTACATTTTCGAAGCTTATCCAAGCTGCTTTTTAAGTCTAGCACAGCGGACTTTTTCTCTGGTGCAGCATGCCTGCTGTGTTCAGAAACTTCTCGTTTTATCACCAGGTGTAAGCTTGCACATGGAAGTTTTCCCTATCCTTTTCAGTTGCAATGCAAGAGAATTTCGCAGGGATTTCTAGGTGTAGCGGAGATTTAAGCTCTGTCGATAAGTGGGTTTTGCTAGCACCTTTAGAACTAACAATACCGTAGGAAGGTACTGTGGAAGCCTTTGCTCAAACAGCATGGAGGGGAACACGCGTGAGTAGCGGACAGGGTGTCTACTCACGAGTAAGCCAACTGGTGTCTACTCATGAGGAAGTGAAACCGGGCCTACTCAGGAGAGAGCTTAGCGGGGTCTACTCACGAGAAAGCTTAGCGGGGTCTACTCGTGAGTAAGCCCACCAGGGTCTACTCGTGAGTAAATCGTCCACGGCCGATTCGCAAGTATGGCACCTGGGGTCTACTCGTGAGTCGCTGAGGGGGTTGGTCTACCCGTCGACTTTAACCTTTTAAAGTTCTTTTTGTATTTTCTTACTTGCATGTTTTTTGCAAATGGGTAAACACAATTCTTATTGTTTGCCACCCCAATATGAGCTGGGGTGCTTTTTGACCTCTTCCTGCAACCACTGAGTATTTCTACCTGTAACTAAAAGCTGAGGGGGCTAAGATTGAAGAAGTGTGTAGCATTTGAATGAAACTCCCCCCATCTTGTTCTTTACATTTTCGAAGCTTATCCAAGCTGCTTTTCAAGTCTAGCACAGCGGGCTTTTTCTCTGGTGCAGCATGCCTGCTGTGTTCAGAAACTTCTCGTTTTATCACCAGGTGTAAGCTTGCACATGGAAGTTTTTCCTATCCTTTTCAGTTGCAATGCAAGAGAATTCCGCTGGCATTTCCACGTGTAGGGGAGATTTAAGCTCTGTCAATAAGTGGGTTTTGCTAGCACCTTTAGAACTAACAATACCGTAGGAAGGTATTGTGGAAGCCTTTGCTCAAACAGCATGGAGAGGAACACGCGTGAGTAGCAGCGAGGGTGTCTACTCATGAGTAAGCCCATGAGGGTCTACTCGTGAGTAAACCGTCCACGGCCGATTCGCAAGTATGGCACCTGGGGTCTACTCGTGAGTCGCTGAGGGGGTTGGTCTACCCGTCGACTTGAACCTTTTAAAGTTCTTTTTGTATTTTCTTACTTGCATGTTTTTTGCAAATGGGTAAACACAATTCTTATTGTCTGCCACCCCAATATGAGCTGGGGTGCTTTTTGACCTCTTCCTGCAACCACTGAGTATTTCTACCTGTAACTAAAAGCTGAGGGGGCTAAGATTGAAGAAGTGTGTAGCATTTGAATGAAACTCCCCCCATCTTGTTCTTTACATTTTCGAAGCTTATCCAAGCTGCTTTTTAAGTCTAGCACAGCGGACTTTTTCTCTGGTGCAGCATGCCTGCTGTGTTCAGAAACTTCTCGTTTTATCACCAGGTGTAAGCTTGCACATGGAAGTTTTCCCTATCCTTTTCAGTTGCAATGCAAGAGAATTTCGCAGGGATTTCTAGGTGTAGCGGAGATTTAAGCTCTGTCGATAAGTGGGTTTTGCTAGCACCTTTAGAACTAACAATACCGTAGGAAGGTACTGTGGAAGCCTTTGCTCAAACAGCATGGAGGGGAACACGCGTGAGTAGCGGACAGGGTGTCTACTCACGAGTAAGCCAACTGGTGTCTACTCATGAGGAAGTGAAATCGGGCCTACTCAGGAGAGAGCTTAGCGGGGTCTACTCACGAGAAAGCTTAGCGGGGTCTACTCGTGAGTAAGCCCACCAGGGTCTACTCGTGAGTAAATCGTCCAAGGCCGATTCGCAAGTATGGCACCTGGGGTCTACTCGTGAGTCGCTGAGGGGGTTGGTCTACCCGTCGACTTGAACCTTTTAAAGTTCTTTTTGTATTTTCTTACTTGCATGTTTTTTGCAAATGGGTAAACACAATTCTTATTGTTTGCCACCCCAATATGAGCTGGGGTGCTTTTTGACCTCTTCCTGCAACCACTGAGTATTTCTACCTGTAACTAAAAGCTGAGGGGGCTAAGATTGAAGAAGTGTGTAGCATTTGAATGAAACTCCCCCCATCTTGTTCTTTACATTTTCGAAGCTTATCCAAGCTGCTTTTCAAGTCTAGCACAGCGGGCTTTTTCTCTGGTGCAGCATGCCTGCTGTGTTCAGAAACTTCTCGTTTTATCACCAGGTGTAAGCTTGCACATGGAAGTTTTTCCTATCCTTTTCAGTTGCAATGCAAGAGAATTCCGCTGGCATTTCTACGTGTAGTGGAGATTTAAGCTCTGTCGATAAGTGGGTTTTGCTAGCACCTTTAGAACTAACAATACCGTAGGAAGGTACTGTGGAAGCCTTTGCTCAAACAGCATGGAGGGGAACACGCGTGAGTAGCGGACAGGGTGTCTACTCACGAGTAAGCCAACTGGTGTCTACTCATGAGCAAGTGAAATGGGGTCTACTCATGAGTAAGCGAAATGGGGCCTACTCAGGAAAAAGCTTAGCGGGGTCTACTCGTGAGTAAGCCCACCAGGGTCTACTCGTGAGTAAACCGTCCACGGCCGATTCGCAAGTATGGCACCTGGGGTCTACTCGTGAGTCGCTGAGGGGGTTGGTCTACCCGTCGACTTGAACCTTTTAAAGTTCTTTTTGTATTTTCTTACTTGCATGTTTTTTGCAAATGGGTAAACACAATTCTTATTGTCTGCCACCCCAATATGAGCTGGGGTGCTTTTTGACCTCTTCCTGCAACCACTGAGTATTTCTACCTGTAACTAAAAGCTGAGGGGGCTAAGATTGAAGAAGTGTGTAGCATTTGAATGAAACTCCCCCCATCTTGTTCTTTACATTTTCGAAGCTTATCCAAGCTGCTTTTTAAGTCTAGCACAGCGGGCTTTTTCTCTGGTGCAGCATGCCTGCTGTGTTCAGAAACTTCTCGTTTTATCACCAGGTGTAAGCTTGCACATGGAAGTTTTTCCTATCCTTTTCAGTTGCAATGCAAAAGAATTCCGCAGGGATTTCTACGTGTAGGGGAGATTTAAGCTCTGTCGATAAGTGGGTTTTGCTAGCACCTTTAGAACTAACAATACCGTAGGAAGGTATTGTGGAAGCCTTTGCTCAAACAGCATGGAGGGGAATATTGAACACGCGTGAGTAGCGGACAGGGTGTCTACTCACGAGTAAGCCAACTGGTGTCTACTCATGAGCAAGTGAAATCGGGCCTACTCAGGAGAGAGCTTAGCGGGGTCTACTCACGAGAAAACTTAGCGGGGTCTACTCGTGAGTAAGCCCACCAGGGTCTACTCGTGAGTAAACCGTCCACGGCCGATTCGCAAGTATGGCACCTGGGGTCTACTCGTGAGTCGCTGAGGGGGTTGGTCTACCCGTCGACTTGAACCTTTTAAAGTTCTTTTTGTATTTTCTTACTTGCATGTTTTTTGCAAATGGGTATACACAAATCTTATTGTTTGCCACCCCAATATGAGCTGGGGTGCTTTTTGACCTCTTCCTGCAACCACTGAGTATTTCTACCTGTAACTAAAAGCTGAGGGGGCTAAGATTGAAGAAGTGTGTAGCATTTGAATGAAACTCCCCCCATCTTGTTCTTTACATTTTCGAAGCTTATCCAAGCTGCTTTTTAAGTCTAGTACAGCGGGCTTTTTCTCTGGTGCAGCATGCCTGCTGTGTTCAGAAACTTCTCGTTTTATCACCAGGTGTAAGCTTGCACATGGAAGTTTTTGCTATCCTTTTCAGTTGCAATGCAAGAGAATTCCGCAGGCATTTCCACGTGTAGTGGAGATTTAAGCTCTGTCAATAAGTGGGTTTTGCTAGCACCTTTAGAACTAACAATACCGTAGGAAGGTACTGTGGAAGCCTTTGCTCAAACAGCATGGAGGGGAACACGCGTGAGTAGCGGACAGGGTGTCTACTCACGAGTAAGCCAACTGGTGTCTACTCATGAGGAAGTGAAATCGGGCCTACTCAGGAGAGAGCTTAGCGGGGTCTACTCAGGAGAAAGCTTAGCGGGGTCTACTCGTGAGTAAGCCCACCAGGGTCTACTCGTGAGTAAACCGTCCACGGCCGATTCGCAAGTATGGCACCTGGGGTCTACTCGTGAGTCGCTGAGGGGGTTGGTCTACCCGTCGACTTGAACCTTTTAAAGTTCTTTTTGTATTTTCTTACTTGCATGTTTTTTGCAAATGGGTATACACAAATCTTATTGTCTGCCACCCCAATATGAGCTGGGGTGCTTTTTGACCTCTTCCTGCAACCACTGAGTAGTTCTACCTGTAACTAAAAGCTGAGGGGGCTAAGATTGAAGAAGTGTGTAGCATTTGAATGAAACTCCCCCCATCTTGTTCTTTACATTTTCGAAGCTTATCCAAGCTGCTTTTTAAGTCTAGCACAGCGGGCTTTTTCTCTGGTGCAGCATGCCTGCTGTGTTCAGAAACTTCTCGTTTCATCACCAGGTGTAAGCTTGCACATGGAAGTTTTTCCTATCCTTTTCAGTTGCAATGCAAGAGAATTTCGCAGGGATTTCTAGGTGTAGGGGAGATTTAAGCTCTGTCGATAAGTGGGTTTTGCTAGCACCTTTAGAACTAACAATACCGTAGGAAGGTATTGTGGAAGCCTTTGCTCAAACAGCATGGAGAGGAACACGCGTGAGTAGCAGCCAGGGTGTCTACTCATGAGTAAGCCAACTGGTGTCTACTCATGAGGAAGTGAAATCGGGCCTACTCAGGAGAGAGCTTAGCGGGGTCTACTCACGAGAAAGCTTAGCGGGGTCTACTCGTGAGTAAGCCCACCAGGGTCTACTCGTGAGTAAACCGTCCACGGCCGATTCGCAAGTATGGCACCTGGGGTCTACTCGTGAGTCGCTGAGGGGGTTGGTCTACCCGTCGACTTGAACCTTTTAAAGTTCTTTTTGTATTTTCTTACTTGCATGTTTTTTGCAAATGGGTAAACACAAATCTTATTGTTTGCCACCCCAATATGAGCTGGGGTGGTTTTTGACCTGTTCCTGCAACCACTGAGTATTTCTACCTGTAACTAAAAGCTGAGGGGGCTAAGATTGAAGAAGTGTGTAGCATTTGAATGAAACTCCCCCCATCTTGTTCTTTACATTTTCGAAGCTTATCCAAGCTGCTTTTTAAGTCTAGCACAGCGGGCTTTTTCTCTGGTGCAGCATGCCTGCTGTGTTCAGAAACTTCTCGTTTCATCACCAGGTGTAAGCTTGCACATGGAAGTTTTTGCTATCCTTTTCAGTTGCAATGCAAGAGAATTCCGCTGGCATTTCCACGTGTAGGGGAGATTTAAGCTCTGTCGATAAGTGGGTTTTGCTAGCACCTTTAGAACTAACAATACCGTAGGAAGGTACTGTGGAAGCCTTTGCTCAAACAGCATGGAGGGGAACACGCGTGAGTAGCGGACAGGGTGTCTACTCACGAGTAAGCCAACTGGTGTCTACTCATGAGCAAGTGAAATGGGGTCTACTCATGAGTAAGCGAAATGGGGCCTACTCAGGAAAAAGCTTAGCGGGGTCTACTCGTGAGTAAGCCCACCAGGGTCTACTCGTGAGTAAACCGTCCACGGCCGATTCGCAAGTATGGCACCTGGGGTCTACTCGTGAGTCGCTGAGGGGGTTGGTCTACCCGTCGACTTGAACCTTTTAAAGTTCTTTTTGTATTTTCTTACTTGCATGTTTTTTGCAAATGGGTAAACACAATTCTTATTGTCTGCCACCCCAATATGAGCTGGGGTGCTTTTTGACCTCTTCCTGCAACCACTGAGTATTTCTACCTGTAACTAAAAGCTGAGGGGGCTAAGATTGAAGAAGTGTGTAGCATTTGAATGAAACTCCCCCCATCTTGTTCTTTACATTTTCGAAGCTTATCCAAGCTGCTTTTTAAGTCTAGCACAGCGGGCTTTTTCTCTGGTGCAGCATGCCTGCTGTGTTCAGAAACTTCTCGTTTTATCACCAGGTGTAAGCTTGCACATGGAAGTTTTTCCTATCCTTTTCAGTTGCAATGCAAGAGAATTCCGCAGGGATTTCTACGTGTAGGGGAGATTTAAGCTCTGTCGATAAGTGGGTTTTGCTAGAACCTTTAGAACTAACAATACCGTAGGAAGGTATTGTGGAAGCCTTTGCTCAAACAGCATGGAGGGGAATATTGAACACGCGTGAGTAGCGGACAGGGTGTCTACTCACGAGTAAGCCAACTGGTGTCTACTCATGAGCAAGTGAAATCGGGCCTACTCAGGAGAGAGCTTAGCGGGGTCTACTCACGAGAAAGCTTAGCGGGGTCTACTCGTGAGTAAGCCCACCAGGGTCTACTCGTGAGTAAACCGTCCACGGCCGATTCGCAAGTATGGCACCTGGGGTCTACTCGTGAGTCGCTGAGGGGGTTGGTCTACCCGTCGACTTGAACCTTTTAAAGTTCTTTTTGTATTTTCTTACTTGCATGTTTTTTGCAAATGGGTAAACACAATTCTTATTGTTTGCCACCCCAATATGAGCTGGGGTGCTTTTTGACCTGTTCCTGCAACCACTGAGTATTTCTACCTGTAACTAAAAGCTGAGGGGGCTAAGATTGAAGAAGTGTGTAGCATTTGAATGAAACTCCCCCCATCTTGTTCTTTACATTTTCGAAGCTTATCCAAGCTGCTTTTCAAGTCTAGCACAGCGGGCTTTTTCTCTGGTGCAGCATGCCTGCTGTGTTCAGAAACTTCTCGTTTTATCACCAGGTGTAAGCTTGCACATGGAAGTTTTTCCTATCCTTTTCAGTTGCAATGCAAGAGAATTCCGCTGGCATTTCCACGTGTAGTGGAGATTTAAGCTCTGTCGATAAGTGGGTTTTGCTAGCACCTTTAGAACTAACAATACCGTAGGAAGGTACTGTGGAAGCCTTTGCTCAAACAGCATGGAGGGGAACACGCGTGAGTAGCGGACAGGGTGTCTACTCACGAGTAAGCCAACTGGTGTCTACTCATGAGCAAGTGAAATCGGGCCTACTCAGGAGAGAGCTTAGCGGGGTCTACTCACGAGAAAGCTTAGCGGGGTCTACTCGTGAGTAAGCCCACCAGGGTCTACTCGTGAGTAAACCGTCCACGGCCGATTCGCAAGTATGGCACCTGGGGTCTACTCGTGAGTCGCTGAGGGGGTTGGTCTACCCGTCGACTTGAACCTTTTAAAGTTCTTTTTGTATTTTCTTACTTGCATGTTTTTTGCAAATGGGTATACACAAATCTTATTGTTTGCCACCCCAATATGAGCTGGGGTGCTTTTTGACCTCTTCCTGCAACCACTGAGTATTTCTACCTGTAACTAAAAGCTGAGGGGGCTAAGATTGAAGAAGTGTGTAGCATTTGAATGAAACTCCCCCCATCTTGTTCTTTACATTTTCGAAGCTTATCCAAGCTGCTTTTTAAGTCTAGTACAGCGGGCTTTTTCTCTGGTGCAGCATGCCTGCTGTGTTCAGAAACTTCTCGTTCTATCACCAGGTGTAAGCTTGCACATGGAAGTTTTTGCTATCCTTTTCAGTTGCAATGCAAGAGAATTCCGCAGGCATTTCCACGTGTAGTGGAGATTTAAGCTCTGTCAATAAGTGGGTTTTGCTAGCACCTTTAGAACTAACAATACCGTAGGAAGGTACTGTGGAAGCCTTTGCTCAAACAGCATGGAGGGGAACACGCGTGAGTAGCGGACAGGGTGTCTACTCACGAGTAAGCCAACTGGTGTCTACTCATGAGGAAGTGAAATCGGGCCTACTCAGGAGAGAGCTTAGCGGGGTCTACTCAGGAGAAAGCTTAGCGGGGTCTACTCGTGAGTAAGCCCACCAGGGTCTACTCGTGAGTAAACCGTCCACGGCCGATTCGCAAGTATGGCACCTGGGGTCTACTCGTGAGTCGCTGAGGGGGTTGGTCTACCCGTCGACTTGAACCTTTTAAAGTTCTTTTTGTATTTTCTTACTTGCATGTTTTTTGCAAATGGGTAAACACAATTCTTATTGTCTGCCACCCCAATATGAGCTGGGGTGCTTTTTGACCTCTTCCTGCAACCACTGAGTAGTTCTACCTGTAACTAAAAGCTGAGGGGGCTAAGATTGAAGAAGTGTGTAGCATTTGAATGAAACTCCCCCCATCTTGTTCTTTACATTTTCGAAGCTTATCCAAGCTGCTTTTTAAGTCTAGCACAGCGGGCTTTTTCTCTGGTGCAGCATGCCTGCTGTGTTCAGAAACTTCTCGTTTCATCACCAGGTGTAAGCTTGCACATGGAAGTTTTTCCTATCCTTTTCAGTTGCAATGCAAGAGAATTTCGCAGGGATTTCTAGGTGTAGGGGAGATTTAAGCTCTGTCGATAAGTGGGTTTTGCTAGCACCTTTAGAACTAACAATACCGTAGGAAGGTACTGTGGAAGCCTTTGCTCAAACAGCATGGAGAGGAACACGCGTGAGTAGCAGCCAGGGTGTCTACTCATGAGTAAGCCAACTGGTGTCTACTCATGAGGAAGTGAAATCGGGCCTACTCAGGAGAGAGCTTAGCGGGGTCTACTCACGAGAAAGCTTAGCGGGGTCTACTCGTGAGTAAGCCCACCAGGGTCTACTCGTGAGTAAACCGTCCACGGCCGATTCGCAAGTATGGCACCTGGGGTCTACTCGTGAGTCGCTGAGGGGGTTGGTCTACCCGTCGACTTTAACCTTTTAAAGTTCTTTTTGTATTTTCTTACTTGCATGTTTTTTGCAAATGGGTAAACACAAATCTTATTGTTTGCCACCCCAATATGAGCTGGGGTGGTTTTTGACCTGTTCCTGCAACCACTGAGTATTTCTACCTGTAACTAAATGCTGAGGGGGCTAAGATTGAAGAAGTGTGTAGCATTTGAATGAAACTCCCCCCATCTTGTTCTTTACATTTTCGAAGCTTATCCAAGCTGCTTTTTAAGTCTAGCACAGCGGGCTTTTTCTCTGGTGCAGCATGCCTGCTGTGTTCAGAAACTTCTCGTTTTATCACCAGGTGTAAGCTTGCACATGGAAGTTTTTGCTATCCTTTTCAGTTGCAATGCAAGAGAATTCCGCTGGCATTTCCACGTGTAGGGGAGATTTAAGCTCTGTCGATAAGTGGGTTTTGCTAGCACCTTTAGAACTAACAATACCGTAGGAAGGTACTGTGGAAGCCTTTGCTCAAACAGCATGGAGGGGAACACGCGTGAGTAGCGGACAGGGTGTCTACTCACGAGTAAGCCAACTGGTGTCTACTCATGAGCAAGTGAAATGGGGTCTACTCATGAGTAAGCGAAATGGGGCCTACTCAGGAAAAAGCTTAGCGGGGTCTACTCGTGAGTAAGCCCACCAGGGTCTACTCGTGAGTAAACCGTCCACGGCCGATTCGCAAGTATGGCACCTGGGGTCTACTCGTGAGTCGCTGAGGGGGTTGGTCTACCCGTCGACTTGAACCTTTTAATGTTCTTTTTGTATTTTCTTACTTGCATGTTTTTTGCAAATGGGTAAACACAATTCTTATTGTCTGCCACCCCAATATGAGCTGGGGTGCTTTTTGACCTCTTCCTGCAACCACTGAGTATTTCTACCTGTAACTAAAAGCTGAGGGGGCTAAGATTGAAGAAGTGTGTAGCATTTGAATGAAACTCCCCCCATCTTGTTCTTTACATTTTCGAAGCTTATCCAAGCTGCTTTTTAAGTCTAGCACAGCGGGCTTTTTCTCTGGTGCAGCATGCCTGCTGTGTTCAGAAACTTCTCGTTTTATCACCAGGTGTAAGCTTGCACATGGAAGTTTTTCCTATCCTTTTCAGTTGCAATGCAAGAGAATTCCGCTGGCATTTCCACGTGTAGGGGAGATTTAAGCTCTGTCGATAAGTGGGTTTTGCTAGCACCTTTAGAACTAACAATACCGTAGGAAGGTATTGTGGAAGCCTTTGCTCAAACAGCATGGAGAGGAACACGCGTGAGTAGCAGCCAGGGTGTCTACTCATGAGTAAGCCAACTGGTGTCTACTCATGAGGAAGTGAAATCGGGCCTACTCAGGAGAGAGCTTAGCGGGGTCTACTCACGAGAAAGCTTAGCGGGGTCTACTCGTGAGTAAGCCCACCAGGGTCTACTCGTGAGTAAACCGTCCACGGCCGATTCGCAAGTATGGCACCTGGGGTCTACTCGTGAGTCGCTGAGGGGGTTGGTCTACCCGTCGACTTGAACCTTTTAAAGTTCTTTTTGTATTTTCTTACTTGCATGTTTTTTGCAAATGGGTAAACACAAATCTTATTGTTTGCCACCCCAATATGAGCTGGGGTGCTTTTTGACCTCTTCCTGCAACCACTGAGTATTTCTACCTGTAACTAAAAGCTGAGGGGGCTAAGATTGAAGAAGTGTGTAGCATTTGAATGAAACTCCCCCCATCTTGTTCTTTACATTTTCGAAGCTTATCCAAGCTGCTTTTCAAGTCTAGCACAGCGGGCTTTTTCTCTGGTGCAGCATGCCTGCTGTGTTCAGAAACTTCTCGTTTTATCACCAGGTGTAAGCTTGCACATGGAAGTTTTTGCTATCCTTTTCAGTTGCAATGCAAGAGAATTCCGCAGGCATTTCCACGTGTAGTGGAGATTTAAGCTCTGTCAATAAGTGGGTTTTGCTAGCACCTTTAGAACTAACAATACCGTAGGAAGGTACTGTGGAAGCCTTTGCTCAAACAGCATGGAGGGGAACACGCGTGAGTAGCGGACAGGGTGTCTACTCACGAGTAAGCCAACTGGTGTCTACTCATGAGGAAGTGAAATCGGGCCTACTCAGGAGAGAGCTTAGCGGGGTCTACTCACGAGAAAGCTTAGCGGGGTCTACTCGTGAGTAAGCCCACCAGGGTCTACTCGTGAGTAAACCGTCCACGGCCGATTCGCAAGTATGGCACCTGGGGTCTACTCGTGAGTCGCTGAGGGGGTTGGTCTACCCGTCGACTTGAACCTTTTAAAGTTCTTTTTGTATTTTCTTACTTGCATGTTTTTTGCAAATGGGTAAACACAAATCTTATTGTTTGCCACCCCAATATGAGCTGGGGTGCTTTTTGACCTCTTCCTGCAACCACTGAGTATTTCTACCTGTAACTAAAAGCTGAGGGGGCTAAGATTGAAGAAGTGTGTAGCATTTGAATGAAACTCCCCCCATCTTGTTCTTTACATTTTCGAAGCTTATCCAAGCTGCTTTTTAAGTCTAGCACAGCGGGCTTTTTCTCTGGTGCAGCATGCCTGCTGTGTTCAGAAACTTCTCGTTTTATCACCAGGTGTAAGCTTGCACATGGAAGTTTTTGCTATCCTTTTCAGTTGCAATGCAAGAGAATTCCGCTGGCATTTCCACGTGTAGTGGAGATTTAAGCTCTGTCGATAAGTGGGTTTTGCTAGCACCTTTAGAACTAACAATACCGTAGGAAGGTACTGTGGAAGCCTTTGCTCAAACAGCATGGAGGGGAACACGCGTGAGTAGCGGACAGGGTGTCTACTCACGAGTAAGCCAACTGGTGTCTACTCATGAGCAAGTGAAATGGGGTCTACTCATGAGTAAGCGAAATGGGGCCTACTCAGGAAAAAGCTTAGCGGGGTCTACTCGTGAGTAAGCCCACCAGGGTCTACTCGTGAGTAAACCGTCCACGGCCGATTCGCAAGTATGGCACCTGGGGTCTACTCGTGAGTCGCTGAGGGGGTTGGTCTACCCGTCGACTTGAACCTTTTAAAGTTCTTTTTGTATTTTCTTACTTGCATGTTTTTTGCAAATGGGTAAACACAATTCTTATTGTCTGCCACCCCAATATGAGCTGGGGTGCTTTTTGACCTCTTCCTGCAACCACTGAGTATTTCTACCTGTAACTAAAAGCTGAGGGGGCTAAGATTGAAGAAGTGTGTAGCATTTGAATGAAACTCCCCCCATCTTGTTCTTTACATTTTCGAAGCTTATCCAAGCTGCTTTTTAAGTCTAGCACAGCGGGCTTTTTCTCTGGTGCAGCATGCCTGCTGTGTTCAGAAACTTCTCGTTTTATCACCAGGTGTAAGCTTGCACATGGAAGTTTTTCCTATCCTTTTCAGTTGCAATGCAAGAGAATTCCGCAGGCATTTCCACGTGTAGTGGAGATTTAAGCTCTGTCAATAAGTGGGTTTTGCTAGCACCTTTAGAACTAACAATACCGTAGGAAGGTATTGTGGAAGCCTTTGCTCAAACAGCATGGAGGGGAATATTGAACACGCGTGAGTAGCGGACAGGGTGTCTACTCACGAGTAAGCCAACTGGTGTCTACTCATGAGCAAGTGAAATCGGGCCTACTCAGGAGAGAGCTTAGCGGGGTCTACTCACGAGAAAGCTTAGCGGGGTCTACTCGTGAGTAAGCCCACCAGGGTCTACTCGTGAGTAAACCGTCCATGGCCGATTCGCAAGTATGGCACCTGGGGTCTACTCGTGAGTCGCTGAGGGGGTTGGTCTACCCGTCGACTTGAACCTTTTAAAGTTCTTTTTGTATTTTCTTACTTGCATGTTTTTTGCAAATGGGTAAACACAAATCTTATTGTTTGCCACCCCAATATGAGCTGGGGTGCTTTTTGACCTCTTCCTGCAACCACTGAGTATTTCTACCTGTAACTAAAAGCTGAGGGGGCTAAGATTGAAGAAGTGTGTAGCATTTGAATGAAACTCCCCCCATCTTGTTCTTTACATTTTCGAAGCTTATCCAAGCTGCTTTTTAAGTCTAGTACAGCGGGCTTTTTCTCTGGTGCAGCATGCCTGCTGTGTTCAGAAACTTCTCGTTTTATCACCAGGTGTAAGCTTGCACATGGAAGTTTTTTGCTATCCTTTTCAGTTGCAATGCAAGAGAATTCCGCAGGCATTTCCACGTGTAGTGGAGATTTAAGCTCTGTCAATAAGTGGGTTTTGCTAGCACCTTTAGAACTAACAATACCGTAGGAAGGTACTGTGGAAGCCTTTGCTCAAACAGCATGGAGAGGAACACGCGTGAGTAGCAGCCAGGGTGTCTACTCATGAGTAAGCCAACTGGTGTCTACTCATGAGGAAGTGAAATCGGGCCTACTCAGGAGAGAGCTTAGCGGGGTCTACTCACGAGAAAGCTTAGCGGGGTCTACTCGTGAGTAAGCCCACCAGGGTCTACTCGTGAGTAAACCGTCCACGGCCGATTCGCAAGTATGGCACCTGGGGTCTACTCGTGAGTCGCTGAGGGGGTTGGTCTACCCGTCGACTTTAACCTTTTAAAGTTCTTTTTGTATTTTCTTACTTGCATGTTTTTTGCAAATGGGTAAACACAAATCTTATTGTTTGCCACCCCAATATGAGCTGGGGTGCTTTTTGACCTGTTCCTGCAACCACTGAGTATTTCTACCTGTAACTAAAAGCTGAGGGGGCTAAGATTGAAGAAGTGTGTAGCATTTGAATGAAACTCCCCCCATCTTGTTCTTTACATTTTCGAAGCTTATCCAAGCTGCTTTTTAAGTCTAGCACAGCGGGCTTTTTCTCTGGTGCAGCATGCCTGCTGTGTTCAGAAACTTCTCGTTTTATCACCAGGTGTAAGCTTGCACATGGAAGTTTTTGCTATCCTTTTCAGTTGCAATGCAAGAGAATTCCGCTGGCATTTCCACGTGTAGGGGAGATTTAAGCTCTGTTGATAAGTGGGTTTTGCTAGCACCTTTAGAACTAACAATACCGTAGGAAGGTACTGTGGAAGCCTTTGCTCAAACAGCATGGAGGGGAACACGCGTGAGTAGCGGACAGGGTGTCTACTCACGAGTAAGCCAACTGGTGTCTACTCATGAGCAAGTGAAATGGGGTCTACTCATGAGTAAGCGAAATGGGGCCTACTCAGGAAAAAGCTTAGCGGGGTCTACTCGTGAGTAAGCCCACCAGGGTCTACTCGTGAGTAAACCGTCCACGGCCGATTCGCAAGTATGGCACCTGGGGTCTACTCGTGAGTCGCTGAGGGGGTTGGTCTACCCGTCGACTTGAACCTTTTAAAGTTCTTTTTGTATTTTCTTACTTGCATGTTTTTTGCAAATGGGTAAACACAATTCTTATTGTTTGCCACCCCAATATGAGCTGGGGTGCTTTTTGACCTGTTCCTGCAACCACTGAGTATTTCTACCTGTAACTAAAAGCTGAGGGGGCTAAGATTGAAGAAGTGTGTAGCATTTGAATGAAACTCCCCCCATCTTGTTCTTTACATTTTCGAAGCTTATCCAAGCTGCTTTTTAAGTCTAGCACAGCGGGCTTTTTCTCTGGTGCAGCATGCCTGCTGTGTTCAGAAACTTCTCGTTTTATCACCAGGTGTAAGCTTGCACATGGAAGTTTTTGCTATCCTTTTCAGTTGCAATGCAAGAGAATTCCGCTGGCATTTCCACGTGTAGGGGAGATTTAAGCTCTGTTGATAAGTGGGTTTTGCTAGCACCTTTAGAACTAACAATACCGTAGGAAGGTACTGTGGAAGCCTTTGCTCAAACAGCATGGAGGGGAACACGCGTGAGTAGCGGACAGGGTGTCTACTCACGAGTAAGCCAACTGGTGTCTACTCATGAGCAAGTGAAATGGGGTCTACTCATGAGTAAGCGAAATGGGGCCTACTCAGGAAAAAGCTTAGCGGGGTCTACTCGTGAGTAAGCCCACCAGGGTCTACTCGTGAGTAAACCGTCCACGGCCGATTCGCAAGTATGGCACCTGGGGTCTACTCGTGAGTCGCTGAGGGGGTTGGTCTACCCGTCGACTTGAACCTTTTAAAGTTCTTTTTGTATTTTCTTACTTGCATGTTTTTTGCAAATGGGTAAACACAATTCTTATTGTCTGCCACCCCAATATGAGCTGGGGTGCTTTTTGACCTCTTCCTGCAACCACTGAGTATTTCTACCTGTAACTAAAAGCTGAGGGGGCTAAGATTGAAGAAGTGTGTAGCATTTGAATGAAACTCCCCCCATCTTGTTCTTTACATTTTCGAAGCTTATCCAAGCTGCTTTTTAAGTCTAGCACAGCGGGCTTTTTCTCTGGTGCAGCATGCCTGCTGTGTTCAGAAACTTCTCGTTTTATCACCAGGTGTAAGCTTGCACATGGAAGTTTTCCCTATCCTTTTCAGTTGCAATGCAAGCGAATTTCGCAGGGATTTCTAGGTGTAGCGGAGATTTAAGCTCTGTCGATAAGTGGGTTTTGCTAGCACCTTTAGAACTAACAATACCGTAGGAAGGTATTGTGGAAGCCTTTGCTCAAACAGCATGGAGAGGAACACGCGTGAGTAGCAGCCAGGGTGTCTACTCATGAGTAAGCCCACCAGGGTCTACTCGTGAGTAAACCGTCCACGGCCGATTCGCAAGTATGGCACCTGGGGTCTACTCGTGAGTCGCTGAGGGGGTTGGTCTACCCGTCGACTTGAACCTTTTAAAGTTCTTTTTGTATTTTCTTACTTGCATGTTTTTTGCAAATGGGTAAACACAAATCTTATTGTTTGCCACCCCAATATGAGCTGGGGTGCTTTTTGACCTCTTCCTGCAACCACTGAGTATTTCTACCTGTAACTAAAAGCTGAGGGGGCTAAGATTGAAGAAGTGTGTAGCATTTGAATGAAACTCCCCCCATCTTGTTCTTTACATTTTCGAAGCTTATCCAAGCTGCTTTTTAAGTCTAGCACAGCGGGCTTTTTCTCTGGTGCAGCATGCCTGCTGTGTTCAGAAACTTCTCGTTTTATCACCAGGTGTAAGCTTGCACATGGAAGTTTTTGCTATCCTTTTCAGTTGCAATGCAAGAGAATTCCGCTGGCATTTCCACGTGTAGTGGAGATTTAAGCTCTGTCGATAAGTGGGTTTTGCTAGCACCTTTAGAACTAACAATACCGTAGGAAGGTACTGTGGAAGCCTTTGCTCAAACAGCATGGAGGGGAACACGCGTGAGTAGCGGACAGGGTGTCTACTCACGAGTAAGCCAACTGGTGTCTACTCATGAGCAAGTGAAATGGGGTCTACTCATGAGTAAGCGAAATGGGGCCTACTCAGGAAAAAGCTTAGCGGGGTCTACTCGTGAGTAAGCCCACCAGGGTCTACTCGTGAGTAAACCGTCCACGGCCGATTCGCAAGTATGGCACCTGGGGTCTACTCGTGAGTCGCTGAGGGGGTTGGTCTACCCGTCGACTTGAACCTTTTAAAGTTCTTTTTGTATTTTCTTACTTGCATGTTTTTTGCAAATGGGTAAACACAATTCTTATTGTCTGCCACCCCAATATGAGCTGGGGTGCTTTTTGACCTCTTCCTGCAACCACTGAGTATTTCTACCTGTAACTAAAAGCTGAGGGGGCTAAGATTGAAGAAGTGTGTAGCATTTGAATGAAACTCCCCCCATCTTGTTCTTTACATTTTCGAAGCTTATCCAAGCTGCTTTTTAAGTCTAGCACAGCGGGCTTTTTCTCTGGTGCAGCATGCCTGCTGTGTTCAGAAACTTCTCGTTTTATCACCAGGTGTAAGCTTGCACATGGAAGTTTTTCCTATCCTTTTCAGTTGCAATGCAAGAGAATTCCGCAGGCATTTCCACGTGTAGTGGAGATTTAAGCTCTGTCAATAAGTGGGTTTTGCTAGCACCTTTAGAACTAACAATACCGTAGGAAGGTATTGTGGAAGCCTTTGCTCAAACAGCATGGAGGGGAATATTGAACACGCGTGAGTAGCGGACAGGGTGTCTACTCACGAGTAAGCCAACTGGTGTCTACTCATGAGCAAGTGAAATCGGGCCTACTCAGGAGAGAGCTTAGCGGGGTCTACTCACGAGAAAGCTTAGCGGGGTCTACTCGTGAGTAAGCCCACCAGGGTCTACTCGTGAGTAAACCGTCCATGGCCGATTCGCAAGTATGGCACCTGGGGTCTACTCGTGAGTCGCTGAGGGGGTTGGTCTACCCGTCGACTTGAACCTTTTAAAGTTCTTTTTGTATTTTCTTACTTGCATGTTTTTTGCAAATGGGTAAACACAAATCTTATTGTTTGCCACCCCAATATGAGCTGGGGTGCTTTTTGACCTCTTCCTGCAACCACTGAGTATTTCTACCTGTAACTAAAAGCTGAGGGGGCTAAGATTGAAGAAGTGTGTAGCATTTGAATGAAACTCCCCCCATCTTGTTCTTTACATTTTCGAAGCTTATCCAAGCTGCTTTTTAAGTCTAGTACAGCGGGCTTTTTCTCTGGTGCAGCATGCCTGCTGTGTTCAGAAACTTCTCGTTTTATCACCAGGTGTAAGCTTGCACATGGAAGTTTTTTGCTATCCTTTTCAGTTGCAATGCAAGAGAATTCCGCAGGCATTTCCACGTGTAGTGGAGATTTAAGCTCTGTCAATAAGTGGGTTTTGCTAGCACCTTTAGAACTAACAATACCGTAGGAAGGTACTGTGGAAGCCTTTGCTCAAACAGCATGGAGAGGAACACGCGTGAGTAGCAGCCAGGGTGTCTACTCATGAGTAAGCCAACTGGTGTCTACTCATGAGGAAGTGAAATCGGGCCTACTCAGGAGAGAGCTTAGCGGGGTCTACTCACGAGAAAGCTTAGCGGGGTCTACTCGTGAGTAAGCCCACCAGGGTCTACTCGTGAGTAAACCGTCCACGGCCGATTCGCAAGTATGGCACCTGGGGTCTACTCGTGAGTCGCTGAGGGGGTTGGTCTACCCGTCGACTTTAACCTTTTAAAGTTCTTTTTGTATTTTCTTACTTGCATGTTTTTTGCAAATGGGTAAACACAAATCTTATTGTTTGCCACCCCAATATGAGCTGGGGTGCTTTTTGACCTGTTCCTGCAACCACTGAGTATTTCTACCTGTAACTAAAAGCTGAGGGGGCTAAGATTGAAGAAGTGTGTAGCATTTGAATGAAACTCCCCCCATCTTGTTCTTTACATTTTCGAAGCTTATCCAAGCTGCTTTTTAAGTCTAGCACAGCGGGCTTTTTCTCTGGTGCAGCATGCCTGCTGTGTTCAGAAACTTCTCGTTTTATCACCAGGTGTAAGCTTGCACATGGAAGTTTTTGCTATCCTTTTCAGTTGCAATGCAAGAGAATTCCGCTGGCATTTCCACGTGTAGGGGAGATTTAAGCTCTGTTGATAAGTGGGTTTTGCTAGCACCTTTAGAACTAACAATACCGTAGGAAGGTACTGTGGAAGCCTTTGCTCAAACAGCATGGAGGGGAACACGCGTGAGTAGCGGACAGGGTGTCTACTCACGAGTAAGCCAACTGGTGTCTACTCATGAGCAAGTGAAATGGGGTCTACTCATGAGTAAGCGAAATGGGGCCTACTCAGGAAAAAGCTTAGCGGGGTCTACTCGTGAGTAAGCCCACCAGGGTCTACTCGTGAGTAAACCGTCCACGGCCGATTCGCAAGTATGGCACCTGGGGTCTACTCGTGAGTCGCTGAGGGGGTTGGTCTACCCGTCGACTTGAACCTTTTAAAGTTCTTTTTGTATTTTCTTACTTGCATGTTTTTTGCAAATGGGTAAACACAATTCTTATTGTCTGCCACCCCAATATGAGCTGGGGTGCTTTTTGACCTCTTCCTGCAACCACTGAGTATTTCTACCTGTAACTAAAAGCTGAGGGGGCTAAGATTGAAGAAGTGTGTAGCATTTGAATGAAACTCCCCCCATCTTGTTCTTTACATTTTCGAAGCTTATCCAAGCTGCTTTTTAAGTCTAGCACAGCGGGCTTTTTCTCTGGTGCAGCATGCCTGCTGTGTTCAGAAACTTCTCGTTTTATCACCAGGTGTAAGCTTGCACATGGAAGTTTTTCCTATCCTTTTCAGTTGCAATGCAAGAGAATTCCGCTGGCATTTCCACGTGTAGGGGAGATTTAAGCTCTGTCGATAAGTGGGTTTTGCTAGCACCTTTAGAACTAACAATACCGTAGGAAGGTATTGTGGAAGCCTTTGCTCAAACAGCATGGAGGGGAATATTGAACACGCGTGAGTAGCGGACAGGGTGTCTACTCACGAGTAAGCCAACTGGTGTCTACTCATGAGCAAGTGAAATCGGGCCTACTCAGGAGAGAGCTTAGCGGGGTCTACTCACGAGAAAGCTTAGCGGGGTCTACTCGTGAGTAAGCCCACCAGGGTCTACTCGTGAGTAAACCGTCCACGGCCGATTCGCAAGTATGGCACCTGGGGTCTACTCGTGAGTCGCTGAGGGGGTTGGTCTACCCGTCGACTTGAACCTTTTAAAGTTCTTTTTGTATTTTCTTACTTGCATGTTTTTTGCAAATGGGTAAACACAAATCTTATTGTTTGCCACCCCAATATGAGCTGGGGTGCTTTTTGACCTCTTCCTGCAACCACTGAGTATTTCTACCTGTAACTAAAAGCTGAGGGGGCTAAGATTGAAGAAGTGTGTAGCATTTGAATGAAACTCCCCCCATCTTGTTCTTTACATTTTCGAAGCTTATCCAAGCTGCTTTTTAAGTCTAGCACAGCGGACTTTTTCTCTGGTGCAGCATGCCTGCTGTGTTCAGAAACTTCTCGTTTTATCACCAGGTGTAAGCTTGCACATGGAAGTTTTTCCTATCCTTTTCAGTTGCAATGCAAGAGAATTCCGCAGGGATTTCTACGTGTAGGGGAGATTTAAGCTCTGTCGATAAGTGGGTTTTGCTAGCACCTTTAGAACTAACAATACCGTAGGAAGGTATTGTGGAAGCCTTTGCTCAAACAGCATGGAGAGGAACACGCGTGAGTAGCAGCCAGGGTGTCTACTCATGAGTAAGCCAACTGGTGTCTACTCATGAGGAAGTGAAATCGGGCCTACTCAGGAGAGAGCTTAGCGGGGTCTACTCACGAGAAAGCTTAGCGGGGTCTACTCGTGAGTAAGCCCACCAGGGTCTACTCGTGAGTAAACCGTCCACGGCCGATTCGCAAGTATGGCACCTGGGGTCTACTCGTGAGTCGCTGAGGGGGTTGGTCTACCCGTCGACTTGAACCTTTTAAAGTTCTTTTTGTATTTTCTTACTTGCATGTTTTTTGCAAATGGGTAAACACAAATCTTATTGTTTGCCACCCCAATATGAGCTGGGGTGCTTTTTGACCTGTTCCTGCAACCACTGAGTATTTCTACCTGTAACTAAAAGCTGAGGGGGCTAAGATTGAAGAAGTGTGTAGCATTTGAATGAAACTCCCCCCATCTTGTTCTTTACATTTTCGAAGCTTATCCAAGCTGCTTTTTAAGTCTAGCACAGCGGGCTTTTTCTCTGGTGCAGCATGCCTGCTGTGTTCAGAAACTTCTCGTTTTATCACCAGGTGTAAGCTTGCACATGGAAGTTTTTGCTATCCTTTTCAGTTGCAATGCAAGAGAATTCCGCTGGCATTTCCACGTGTAGTGGAGATTTAAGCTCTGTCGATAAGTGGGTTTTGCTAGCACCTTTAGAACTAACAATACCGTAGGAAGGTACTGTGGAAGCCTTTGCTCAAACAGCATGGAGGGGAACACGCGTGAGTAGCGGACAGGGTGTCTACTCACGAGTAAGCCAACTGGTGTCTACTCATGAGCAAGTGAAATGGGGTCTACTCATGAGTAAGCGAAATGGGGCCTACTCAGGAAAAAGCTTAGCGGGGTCTACTCGTGAGTAAGCCCACCAGGGTCTACTCGTGAGTAAACCGTCCACGGCCGATTCGCAAGTATGGCACCTGGGGTCTACTCGTGAGTCGCTGAGGGGGTTGGTCTACCCGTCGACTTGAACCTTTTAAAGTTCTTTTTGTATTTTCTTACTTGCATGTTTTTTGCAAATGGGTAAACACAATTCTTATTGTCTGCCACCCCAATATGAGCTGGGGTGCTTTTTGACCTCTTCCTGCAACCACTGAGTATTTCTACCTGTAACTAAAAGCTGAGGGGGCTAAGATTGAAGAAGTGTGTAGCATTTGAATGAAACTCCCCCCATCTTGTTCTTTACATTTTCGAAGCTTATCCAAGCTGCTTTTTAAGTCTAGCACAGCGGGCTTTTTCTCTGGTGCAGCATGCCTGCTGTGTTCAGAAACTTCTCGTTTTATCACCAGGTGTAAGCTTGCACATGGAAGTTTTTCCTATCCTTTTCAGTTGCAATGCAAGAGAATTCCGCAGGCATTTCCACGTGTAGTGGAGATTTAAGCTCTGTCAATAAGTGGGTTTTGCTAGCACCTTTAGAACTAACAATACCGTAGGAAGGTATTGTGGAAGCCTTTGCTCAAACAGCATGGAGGGGAATATTGAACACGCGTGAGTAGCGGACAGGGTGTCTACTCACGAGTAAGCCAACTGGTGTCTACTCATGAGCAAGTGAAATCGGGCCTACTCAGGAGAGAGCTTAGCGGGGTCTACTCACGAGAAAGCTTAGCGGGGTCTACTCGTGAGTAAGCCCACCAGGGTCTACTCGTGAGTAAACCGTCCATGGCCGATTCGCAAGTATGGCACCTGGGGTCTACTCGTGAGTCGCTGAGGGGGTTGGTCTACCCGTCGACTTGAACCTTTTAAAGTTCTTTTTGTATTTTCTTACTTGCATGTTTTTTGCAAATGGGTAAACACAAATCTTATTGTTTGCCACCCCAATATGAGCTGGGGTGCTTTTTGACCTCTTCCTGCAACCACTGAGTATTTCTACCTGTAACTAAAAGCTGAGGGGGCTAAGATTGAAGAAGTGTGTAGCATTTGAATGAAACTCCCCCCATCTTGTTCTTTACATTTTCGAAGCTTATCCAAGCTGCTTTTTAAGTCTAGCACAGCGGGCTTTTTCTCTGGTGCAGCATGCCTGCTGTGTTCAGAAACTTCTCGTTTTATCACCAGGTGTAAGCTTGCACATGGAAGTTTTTTGCTATCCTTTTCAGTTGCAATGCAAGAGAATTCCGCAGGCATTTCCACGTGTAGTGGAGATTTAAGCTCTGTCAATAAGTGGGTTTTGCTAGCACCTTTAGAACTAACAATACCGTAGGAAGGTACTGTGGAAGCCTTTGCTCAAACAGCATGGAGAGGAACACGCGTGAGTAGCAGCCAGGGTGTCTACTCATGAGTAAGCCAACTGGTGTCTACTCATGAGGAAGTGAAATCGGGCCTACTCAGGAGAGAGCTTAGCGGGGTCTACTCACGAGAAAGCTTAGCGGGGTCTACTCGTGAGTAAGCCCACCAGGGTCTACTCGTGAGTAAACCGTCCACGGCCGATTCGCAAGTATGGCACCTGGGGTCTACTCGTGAGTCGCTGAGGGGGTTGGTCTACCCGTCGACTTTAACCTTTTAAAGTTCTTTTTGTATTTTCTTACTTGCATGTTTTTTGCAAATGGGTAAACACAAATCTTATTGTTTGCCACCCCAATATGAGCTGGGGTGCTTTTTGACCTGTTCCTGCAACCACTGAGTATTTCTACCTGTAACTAAAAGCTGAGGGGGCTAAGATTGAAGAAGTGTGTAGCATTTGAATGAAACTCCCCCCATCTTGTTCTTTACATTTTCGAAGCTTATCCAAGCTGCTTTTTAAGTCTAGCACAGCGGGCTTTTTCTCTGGTGCAGCATGCCTGCTGTGTTCAGAAACTTCTCGTTTTATCACCAGGTGTAAGCTTGCACATGGAAGTTTTTGCTATCCTTTTCAGTTGCAATGCAAGAGAATTCCGCTGGCATTTCCACGTGTAGGGGAGATTTAAGCTCTGTTGATAAGTGGGTTTTGCTAGCACCTTTAGAACTAACAATACCGTAGGAAGGTACTGTGGAAGCCTTTGCTCAAACAGCATGGAGGGGAACACGCGTGAGTAGCGGACAGGGTGTCTACTCACGAGTAAGCCAACTGGTGTCTACTCATGAGCAAGTGAAATGGGGTCTACTCATGAGTAAGCGAAATGGGGCCTACTCAGGAAAAAGCTTAGCGGGGTCTACTCGTGAGTAAGCCCACCAGGGTCTACTCGTGAGTAAACCGTCCACGGCCGATTCGCAAGTATGGCACCTGGGGTCTACTCGTGAGTCGCTGAGGGGGTTGGTCTACCCGTCGACTTGAACCTTTTAAAGTTCTTTTTGTATTTTCTTACTTGCATGTTTTTTGCAAATGGGTAAACACAATTCTTATTGTCTGCCACCCCAATATGAGCTGGGGTGCTTTTTGACCTCTTCCTGCAACCACTGAGTATTTCTACCTGTAACTAAAAGCTGAGGGGGCTAAGATTGAAGAAGTGTGTAGCATTTGAATGAAACTCCCCCCATCTTGTTCTTTACATTTTCGAAGCTTATCCAAGCTGCTTTTTAAGTCTAGCACAGCGGGCTTTTTCTCTGGTGCAGCATGCCTGCTGTGTTCAGAAACTTCTCGTTTTATCACCAGGTGTAAGCTTGCACATGGAAGTTTTTCCTATCCTTTTCAGTTGCAATGCAAGAGAATTCCGCTGGCATTTCCACGTGTAGGGGAGATTTAAGCTCTGTCGATAAGTGGGTTTTGCTAGCACCTTTAGAACTAACAATACCGTAGGAAGGTATTGTGGAAGCCTTTGCTCAAACAGCATGGAGGGGAATATTGAACACGCGTGAGTAGCGGACAGGGTGTCTACTCACGAGTAAGCCAACTGGTGTCTACTCATGAGCAAGTGAAATCGGGCCTACTCAGGAGAGAGCTTAGCGGGGTCTACTCACGAGAAAGCTTAGCGGGGTCTACTCGTGAGTAAGCCCACCAGGGTCTACTCGTGAGTAAACCGTCCACGGCCGATTCGCAAGTATGGCACCTGGGGTCTACTCGTGAGTCGCTGAGGGGGTTGGTCTACCCGTCGACTTGAACCTTTTAAAGTTCTTTTTGTATTTTCTTACTTGCATGTTTTTTGCAAATGGGTAAACACAAATCTTATTGTTTGCCACCCCAATATGAGCTGGGGTGCTTTTTGACCTCTTCCTGCAACCACTGAGTATTTCTACCTGTAACTAAAAGCTGAGGGGGCTAAGATTGAAGAAGTGTGTAGCATTTGAATGAAACTCCCCCCATCTTGTTCTTTACATTTTCGAAGCTTATCCAAGCTGCTTTTTAAGTCTAGCACAGCGGACTTTTTCTCTGGTGCAGCATGCCTGCTGTGTTCAGAAACTTCTCGTTTTATCACCAGGTGTAAGCTTGCACATGGAAGTTTTTCCTATCCTTTTCAGTTGCAATGCAAGAGAATTCCGCAGGGATTTCTACGTGTAGGGGAGATTTAAGCTCTGTCGATAAGTGGGTTTTGCTAGCACCTTTAGAACTAACAATACCGTAGGAAGGTATTGTGGAAGCCTTTGCTCAAACAGCATGGAGAGGAACACGCGTGAGTAGCAGCCAGGGTGTCTACTCATGAGTAAGCCAACTGGTGTCTACTCATGAGGAAGTGAAATCGGGCCTACTCAGGAGAGAGCTTAGCGGGGTCTACTCACGAGAAAGCTTAGCGGGGTCTACTCGTGAGTAAGCCCACCAGGGTCTACTCGTGAGTAAACCGTCCACGGCCGATTCGCAAGTATGGCACCTGGGGTCTACTCGTGAGTCGCTGAGGGGGTTGGTCTACCCGTCGACTTGAACCTTTTAAAGTTCTTTTTGTATTTTCTTACTTGCATGTTTTTTGCAAATGGGTAAACACAAATCTTATTGTTTGCCACCCCAATATGAGCTGGGGTGCTTTTTGACCTGTTCCTGCAACCACTGAGTATTTCTACCTGTAACTAAAAGCTGAGGGGGCTAAGATTGAAGAAGTGTGTAGCATTTGAATGAAACTCCCCCCATCTTGTTCTTTACATTTTCGAAGCTTATCCAAGCTGCTTTTTAAGTCTAGCACAGCGGGCTTTTTCTCTGGTGCAGCATGCCTGCTGTGTTCAGAAACTTCTCGTTTTATCACCAGGTGTAAGCTTGCACATGGAAGTTTTTGCTATCCTTTTCAGTTGCAATGCAAGAGAATTCCGCTGGCATTTCTACGTGTAGTGGAGATTTAAGCTCTGTCGATAAGTGGGTTTTGCTAGCACCTTTAGAACTAACAATACCGTAGGAAGGTACTGTGGAAGCCTTTGCTCAAACAGCATGGAGGGGAACACGCGTGAGTAGCGGACAGGGTGTCTACTCACGAGTAAGCCAACTGGTGTCTACTCATGAGCAAGTGAAATGGGGTCTACTCATGAGTAAGCGAAATGGGGCCTACTCAGGAAAAAGCTTAGCGGGGTCTACTCGTGAGTAAGCCCACCAGGGTCTACTCGTGAGTAAACCGTCCACGGCCGATTCGCAAGTATGGCACCTGGGGTCTACTCGTGAGTCGCTGAGGGGGTTGGTCTACCCGTCGACTTGAACCTTTTAAAGTTCTTTTTGTATTTTCTTACTTGCATGTTTTTTGCAAATGGGTAAACACAATTCTTATTGTCTGCCACCCCAATATGAGCTGGGGTGCTTTTTGACCTCTTCCTGCAACCACTGAGTATTTCTACCTGTAACTAAAAGCTGAGGGGGCTAAGATTGAAGAAGTGTGTAGCATTTGAATGAAACTCCCCCCATCTTGTTCTTTACATTTTCGAAGCTTATCCAAGCTGCTTTTTAAGTCTAGCACAGCGGGCTTTTTCTCTGGTGCAGCATGCCTGCTGTGTTCAGAAACTTCTCGTTTTATCACCAGGTGTAAGCTTGCACATGGAAGTTTTCCCTATCCTTTTCAGTTGCAATGCAAGCGAATTTCGCAGGGATTTCTAGGTGTAGCGGAGATTTAAGCTCTGTCGATAAGTGGGTTTTGCTAGCACCTTTAGAACTAACAATACCGTAGGAAGGTATTGTGGAAGCCTTTGCTCAAACAGCATGGAGAGGAACACGCGTGAGTAGCAGCCAGGGTGTCTACTCATGAGTAAGCCCACCAGGGTCTACTCGTGAGTAAACCGTCCACGGCCGATTCGCAAGTATGGCACCTGGGGTCTACTCGTGAGTCGCTGAGGGGGTTGGTCTACCCGTCGACTTGAACCTTTTAAAGTTCTTTTTGTATTTTCTTACTTGCATGTTTTTTGCAAATGGGTAAACACAAATCTTATTGTTTGCCACCCCAATATGAGCTGGGGTGCTTTTTGACCTCTTCCTGCAACCACTGAGTATTTCTACCTGTAACTAAAAGCTGAGGGGGCTAAGATTGAAGAAGTGTGTAGCATTTGAATGAAACTCCCCCCATCTTGTTCTTTACATTTTCGAAGCTTATCCAAGCTGCTTTTTAAGTCTAGCACAGCGGGCTTTTTCTCTGGTGCAGCATGCCTGCTGTGTTCAGAAACTTCTCGTTTTATCACCAGGTGTAAGCTTGCACATGGAAGTTTTTGCTATCCTTTTCAGTTGCAATGCAAGAGAATTCCGCTGGCATTTCCACGTGTAGTGGAGATTTAAGCTCTGTCAATAAGTGGGTTTTGCTAGCACCTTTAGAACTAACAATACCGTAGGAAGGTACTGTGGAAGCCTTTGCTCAAACAGCATGGAGGGGAACACGCGTGAGTAGCGGACAGGGTGTCTACTCACGAGTAAGCCAACTGGTGTCTACTCATGAGCAAGTGAAATGGGGTCTACTCATGAGTAAGCGAAATGGGGCCTACTCAGGAAAAAGCTTAGCGGGGTCTACTCGTGAGTAAGCCCACCAGGGTCTACTCGTGAGTAAACCGTCCACGGCCGATTCGCAAGTATGGCACCTGGGGTCTACTCGTGAGTCGCTGAGGGGGTTGGTCTACCCGTCGACTTGAACCTTTTAAAGTTCTTTTTGTATTTTCTTACTTGCATGTTTTTTGCAAATGGGTAAACACAATTCTTATTGTCTGCCACCCCAATATGAGCTGGGGTGCTTTTTGACCTCTTCCTGCAACCACTGAGTATTTCTACCTGTAACTAAAAGCTGAGGGGGCTAAGATTGAAGAAGTGTGTAGCATTTGAATGAAACTCCCCCCATCTTGTTCTTTACATTTTCGAAGCTTATCCAAGCTGCTTTTTAAGTCTAGCACAGCGGGCTTTTTCTCTGGTGCAGCATGCCTGCTGTGTTCAGAAACTTCTCGTTTTATCACCAGGTGTAAGCTTGCACATGGAAGTTTTTGCTATCCTTTTCAGTTGCAATGCAAGAGAATTCCGCAGGCATTTCCACGTGTAGTGGAGATTTAAGCTCTGTCAATAAGTGGGTTTTGCTAGCACCTTTAGAACTAACAATACCGTAGGAAGGTATTGTGGAAGCCTTTGCTCAAACAGCATGGAGAGGAACACGCGTGAGTAGCAGCCAGGGTGTCTACTCATGAGTAAGCCAACTGGTGTCTACTCATGAGGAAGTGAAATCGGGCCTACTCAGGAGAGAGCTTAGCGGGGTCTACTCACGAGAAAGCTTAGCGGGGTCTACTCGTGAGTAAGCCCACCAGGGTCTACTCGTGAGTAAACCGTCCACGGCCGATTCGCAAGTATGGCACCTGGGGTCTACTCGTGAGTCGCTGAGGGGGTTGGTCTACCCGTCGACTTTAACCTTTTAAAGTTCTTTTTGTATTTTCTTACTTGCATGTTTTTTGCAAATGGGTAAACACAAATCTTATTGTTTGCCACCCCAATATGAGCTGGGGTGCTTTTTGACCTGTTCCTGCAACCACTGAGTATTTCTACCTGTAACTAAAAGCTGAGGGGGCTAAGATTGAAGAAGTGTGTAGCATTTGAATGAAACTCCCCCCATCTTGTTCGTTACATTTTCGAAGCTTATCCAAGCTGCTTTTTAAGTCTAGCACAGCGGGCTTTTTCTCTGGTGCAGCATGCCTGCTGTGTTCAGAAACTTCTCGTTTTATCACCAGGTGGAAGCTTGCACATGGAAGTTTTTCCTATCCTTTTCAGTTGCAATGCAAGAGAATTTCGCAGGGATTTCTACGTGTATTTAAGCTCTGTCGAAAAGTGGGTTTTGCTAGCACCTTTAGTCTCAGATGCTAGGCAAGACTCTCAGAACCCAGGCAAGACTCTCAGATGCTAGGCAAGACTCTCAGACCCCAGGCAAGACTCTCAGATGCTAGGCAACACTCTCAGACCCCAGACAAGACTCTCAGATGCTAGGCAAGACTCTCAGATGCTAGGCAAGACTCTCAGACCCCAGGCAAGACTCTCAGATGCTAGGCAAGACTCTCAGATGCTAGGCAAGACTCTCAGACCCCAGGCAAGACTCTCAGATGCTAGGCAACACTCTCAGACCCCAGGCAAGACTCTCAGATGCTAGGCAAGACTCTCAGACCATAAGCAAGACTCTCAGACCCCAGGCAAGACTCTCAGATGTTAGGCAAGACTCCCAGACCACAGGCAAGACTCTCAGACCCCAGGCAAGACTCTCAGACCCCAGGCAAGACTCTCAGACTCCAGGCAAGACTCTAAAATGCTAGGCAAGTATCTCACACCATAAGCAAGACTCTCAGACCCCAGGCAAGACTCTCAGATGCTAGGCAAGTCTCTCAGACCCCAGGCAAGACTTTCAGATGCTAGGCAAGACTCTCAGACCCCAGGCAAGACTCTCAGATGCGAGGCAAGACTCTCAGACCCCAGGCAAGACTCTCAGATGCTAGGCAAGACTCTCAGACCCCAGGCAAGACATTCAGATGCTAGGCAAGACTCTCAGACCCCAGGCAAGACTCTCAGACCCCAGGCAAGACTCTCAGACCCCAGGCAAGACTCTCAGATGCTAGGCAAGACTCTCAGACCCCAGGAAAGACTCTCAGATGCTAGGCAAGACTCTCAGACTCCAGGCAAGACTCTCAGATGCTAGGCAAGACTTTCAGACCCCAGGCAAGACTCTCAGATGCTAGGCAACACTCTCAGACACCAGGCAAGACTCTCAGACCCCAGGCAAGACTTTCAGATGCTAGGCAAGACTCTCAGACCCCAGGCAAGACTCTCAGATGCTAGGCAAGACTCTCAGACCCCAGGCAAGACTCTCAGATGCTAGGCAACACTCTCAGACCCCAGACAAGACTCTCAGATGCTAGGCAAGACTCTCAGATGCTAGGCAAGACTCTCAGACCCCAGGCAAGACTCTCAGATGCTAGGCAAGACTCTCAGATGCTAGGCAAGACTCTCAGACCCCAGGCAAGACTCTCAGATGCTAGGCAACACTCTCAGACCCCAGGCAAGACTCTCAGATGCTAGGCAAGACTCTCAGACCATAAGCAAGACTCTCAGACCCCAGGCAAGACTCTCAGATGTTAGGCAAGACTCCCAGACCCCAGGCAAGACTCTCAGACTACAGGCAAGACTCTCAGACCCCAGGCAAGACTCTCAGATGCTAGGCAACACTCTCAGACACCAGGCAAGACTCTCAGACCCCAGGCAAGACTTTCAGATGCTAGGCAAGACTCTCAGACCCCAGGCAAGACTCTCAGATGCTAGGCAACACTCTCAGACTCCAGGCAAGACTCTCAGATCCTAGGCAACACACTCAGACTCCAGGCAAGACTCTCAGATGCTAGGCAACACTCTCAGACACCAGGCAAGACTCTCAGACCCCAGGCAAGACTCTCAGATGCTAGGCAAGACTCTCAGACCCTAGGCAAGACTATCAGATGCTAGGCAAGACTCTCAGACCCCAGGCAAGACTCTCAGATGCTAGGCAAGACTCTCAGACCCCAGGCAAGACTCCCAGATGCTAGGCAAGACTCTCAGACCCCAGGCAAGACTCTCAGATGCTAGGCAAGAATCTCAGACCCCAGGCAAGACTCTCAGATGCTAGGCAACACTCTCAGACCCCAGGCAAGAGTCTCAGATGCTAGGCAAGACTCTCAGACCCCAGGAAAGACTCTCAGATGCTAGGCAAGACTCTCAGACCCCAGGCAAGACTCTCAGATACTAGGCAACACTCTCAGACTCCAGGCAAGACTCTCAGATCCTAGGCAACACACTCAGACTCCAGGCAAGACTCTCAGATGCTAGGCAACACTCTCAGACACCAGGCAAGACTCTCAGACCCCAGGCAAGACTTTCAGATGCTAGGCAAGACTCTCAGAACCCAGGCAAGACTCTCAGGTGCGAGGCAAGACTCTCAGACGACAGGCAGAACTCTCAGATGCTAGGCAAGACTCTCAGACCCCAGGCAAGACTCTCAGATGCTAGGCAAGACTCTCAGACCCCAGGAAAGACTCTCAGATGCTAGGCAAGACTCTCAGACTCCAGGCAAGATTCTCAGATGCTAGGCAAGACTCTCAGACCCCAGGCAAGACTCTCAGATGCTAGGCAAGACTCTCAGACCCCAGGCAAGACTCTCAGATGCTAGGCAAGACTCTCAGACCCCAGGCAAGACTCTCAGATGCTAGGCAAGACTCTCAGACCCCAGGCAAGACTCTCAGATGCTAGGCAAGACTCTCAGACCCCGGGCAAGACTCTCAGATGCTAGGCAAGACTCTCAGACCCCGGGCAAGACTCTCAGATGCTAGGCGAGACTCTCAGACCCCGGGCAAGACTCTCAGACTCTAGGCAAGACTCTCAGACCCCGGGCAAGACTCTCAGATGCTAGGCGAGACTCTCAGACCCCAGGCAAGACTCCCAGATGCTAGGCAAGACTCTCAGACCCCAGGCAAGACTCTCAGATGCTAGGCAAGAATCTCAGACCCCAGGCAAGACTCTCAGATGCTAGGCAACACTCTCAGACCCCAGGCAAGACTCTCAGATGCTAGGCAAGACTCTCAGACCCCAGGAAAGACTCTCAGATGCTAGGCAAGTCTCTCAGACCCCAGGCAAGACTTTCAGATGCTAGGCAAGACTCTCAGACCCCGGGCAAGACTCTCAGACTCTAGGCAAGACTCTCAGACCCCAGGCAAGACTCCCAGATGCTAGGCAAGACTCTCAGACCCCAGGCAAGACTCTCAGATGCTAGGCAAGAATCTCAGACCCCAGGCAAGACTCTCAGATGCTAGGCAACACTCTCAGACCCCAGGCAAGACTCTCAGATGCTAGGCAAGACTCTCAGACCCCAGGAAAGACTCTCAGATGCTAGGCAAGTCTCTCAGACCCCAGGCAAGACTTTCAGATGCTAGGCAAGACTCTCAGAACCCAGGCAAGACTCTCAGATGCGAGGCAAGACTCTCAGACCCCAGGCAAGACTCTCAGATGCTAGGCAAGACTCTCAGACCCCAGGCAAGACTCTCAGATGCTAGGCAAGATTCTCAGACCCCAGGAAAGACTCTCAGATGCTAGGCAAGACTCTCAGACTCCAGGCAAGATTCTCAGATGCTAGGCAAGACTCTCAGACTCCAGGCAAGACTCTCAGATGCTAGGCAAGACTTTCAGACCCCAGGCAAGACTCTCAGATGCTAGGCAAGACTCTCAGACACCAGGCAAGACTCTCAGACCCCAGGCAAGACTCTCAGATGCTAGGCAAGACTCTCAGACCCCAGGCAAGACTCTCCGATGCTAGGCAAGACTCTCAGACCCCAGGCAAGACTCTCAGATGCTAGGCAACACTCTCAGACTACAGGCAAGACTCTCAGATCCTAGGCAAAACACTCAGACTCCAGGCAAGACTCCCAGATGCTAGGCAAGACTCTGAGACCCCAGGCAAGACTCTCAGATGCTAGGCAAGACTCTCAGACCCCAGGCAGGACTCTCAGATGCTAGGCAACACTCTCAGACCCCAGGCAGGACTCTCAGATGCTAGGCAAGACTCTCAGACCCCAGGCAAGACTCTCAGATGCTAGGCAAGACTCTCAGACTCCAGGCAAGACTCTCAGATGCTAGGCAAGACTCTCAGACTCCAGGCAAGACTCTCAGATGCTAGGCAAGACTCTCAGACCCCAGGGAAGACTCTCAGATGCTTGGCAAAACTCTCAGATGCTAGGCAAGACTCTCAGACCCCAGGCAAGACTCTCAGATGCTAGGCAAGACTCTCAGACACCAGGCAAGACTCTCAGATGCTAGGCAAGTCTCTCAGACCCCAGGCAAGACTCTCAGATGCTAGGCAAGACTCTCAGACCCCAGGCAAGACTCTCAGATGGTAGGCAAGACTCTCAGACCCCAGGCAAGACTCTCAGATGCTAGGCAACACTCTCAGACCCCAGGCAAGACTCTCAGATGCTAGGCAAGACTCTCCGACTCCAGGCAAGACTCTCAGATGCTAGGCAAGACTCTCTGACCCCAGGCAAGACTCTCAGATGCTAGGCAAGACTCTCTGACCCCAGGCAAGACTCTCAGATGCTAGGCAAGACTCTCTGACCCCAGGCAGGACTCTCAGATGCTAGGCAAGACTCTCAGACCCCAGGCAAGACTCTCAGATGCTAGGCAAGACTCTCAGAAACCAGGCAAGACTCTCAGATGCTAGGCAAGACTCTCAGAACCCAGGCAAGACTCTCAGATGCTAGGCAAGACTCTCAGACCCCAGGCAAGACTCTCAGATGCTAGGCAAGACTCTCAGACCCCAGGCAAGACTCTCTGATGCTAGGCAAGACTCTCAGACCCCAGGCAAGACTCTCTGATGCTAGGCAAGACTCTCAGACCCCAGGCAAGACTCTCAGATGCTAGGCAAGACTCTCAGACCCCAGGCAAGACTCCCAGATGCTAGGCAAGACTCTCAGACTCCAGGCAAGATTCTCAGATGCTAGGCAAGACTCTCAGACTCCAGGCAAGACTCTCAGATGCTAGGCAAGACTCTCAGACCCCAGGCAAGACTCTCAGATGCTAGGCAACACTCTCAGACGCCAGGCAAGACTCTCAGACCCCAGGCAAGACTCTCAGATGCTAGGCAAGACTCTCAGACTCCAGGCAAGACTCTCAGATGCTAGGCAAGACTCTCAGACCCCAGGCAAGACTCTCAGATGCTAGGCAACACTCTCAGACGCCAGGCAAGACTCTCAGACCCCAGGCAAGACTCTCAGATGCTAGGCAAGACTCTCAGACCCCAGGCAAGACTCTCAGATGCTAGGCAAGACTCTCAGACCCCAGGCAAGACTCTCAGATGCTAGGCAACAATCTCAGACTCCTGGCAAGACTCTCAGATGCTAGGCAAGACTCTCAGACTCTAGGCAAGACTCTCAGACTCCAGGCAAGACTCTCAGATGCTAGGCAAGACTCTCAGACCCCAGGGAAGACTCTCAGATGCTTGGCAAAACTCTCAGATGCTAGGCAAGACTCTCAGACCCCAGGCAAGACTCTCAGATGCTAGGCAAGACTCTCACATGCTATGCAAGACTCTCAGACCCCAAGCAAGACTCTCAGATGCTAGGCAAGACTCTCAGACCCCAGGCAAGACTCTCAGATGCTAGGCAAGACTCTCAGATGCTAGGCAAGACTCTCAGATGCTAGGCAAGACTCTCAGACTCCAGGCAAGACTCTCAGATGCTAGGCAAGACTCTCAGACTCCAGGCAAGACTCTCAGATGCTAGGCAAGACTCTCAGACCCCAGGGAAGACTCTCAGATGCTTGGCAAAACTCTCAGATGCTAGGCAAGACTCTCAGACCTTAGGCAAGACGCGCAGATGCTAGGCAAGACTCTCAGACTTCAGGGAAGACTCTCAGATGCTAGGCAAGACTCTCAGACCCCAGGCAAGACTCCCAGATGGTAGGCAAGACTCTCAGACCCCAGGCAAGACTCTCAGATGCTAGGCAAGAATCTCAGACCCCAGGCAAGACTCTCAGATGCTAGGCAACACTCTCAGACCCCAGGCAAGACTCTCAGATGCTAGGCAAGACTCTCAGACCCCAGGAAAGACTCTCAGATGCTAGGCAAGTCTCTCAGACCCCAGGCAAGACTTTCAGATGCTAGGCAAGACTCTCAGACCCCAGGCAAGACTCTCAGATGCGAGGCAAGACTCTCAGACTCCAGGCAAGACTCTCAGATGCTAGGCAAGACTCTCAGACTCCAGGCAAGACTCTCAGATGCTAGGCAAGACTCTCAGACCCCAGGGAAGACTCTCAGATGCTTGGCAAAACTCTCAGATGCTAGGCAAGACTCTCAGACCTTAGGCAAGACGCGCAGATGCTAGGCAAGACTCTCAGACTTCAGGGAAGACTCTCAGATGCTAGGCAAGACTCTCAGACCCCAGGCAAGACTCCCAGATGGTAGGCAAGACTCTCAGACCCCAGGCAAGACTCTCAGATGCTAGGCAAGAATCTCAGACCCCAGGCAAGACTCTCAGATGCTAGGCAACACTCTCAGACCCCAGGCAAGACTCTCAGATGCTAGGCAAGACTCTCAGACCCCAGGAAAGACTCTCAGATGCTAGGCAACACTCTCAGACTCCAGGCAAGACTCTCAGATCCTAGGCAACACACTCAGACCCGAGGCAAGACTCTCAGATGCTAGGCAACACTCTCAGACCCCATGCAAGACTCTCAGATGCTAGGCAAGACTCTCCGACCGCAGGCAAGACTCTCAGATGCTAGGCAAGACTCTCTGACCCCAGGCAAGACTCTCAGATGCTAGGCAAGACTCTCTGACCCCAGGCAAGACTCTCAGATGCTAGGCAAGATTCTCAGACCCCAGGCAAGACTCTCAGATGCTAGGCAAGACTCTCAGACCCCAGGCAAGACTCTCAGATGCTAGGCAAGACTCTCAGACCCCAGGCAAGACTCTCAGATGCTAGGCAAGACTCTCAGACCCCGGGCAAGACTCTCAGATCCTAGGCAAGACTCTCAGACTCCAGGCAAGACTCTCAGATGCTAGGCAAGACTTTCAGACCCCAGGCAAGACTCTCAGATGCTATGCAACACTCTCAGACACCAGGCAAGACTCTCAGACCCCAGCCAAGACTCTCAGATGCTAGGCAAGACTCTCAGACCCCAGGCAAGACTCTCAGATGCTAGGAAAGACTCTCAGACCCCAGGCAAGACTCTCAGATACTAGGCAACACTCTCAGACTCCAGGCAAGACTCTCAGATCCTAGGCAACACACTCAGACTCCAGGGAAGACTCTCAGATGCTAGGCAACACTCTCAGACACCAGGCAAGACTCTCAGACCCCAGGCAAGACTCTCAGATGCTAGGCAAGACTCTCAGACCCTAGGCAAGACTATCAGATGCTAGGCAAGACTCTCAGACCCCAGGCAAGACTCTCAGATGCTAGGCAAGACTCTCAGACCCCAGGCAAGACTCCCAGATGCTAGGCAAGACTCTCAGACCCCAGGCAAGACTCTCAGATGCTAGGCAAGAATCTCAGACCCCAGGCAAGACTCTCAGATGCTAGGCAACACTCTCAGACCCCAGGCAAGACTCTCAGATGCTAGGCAAGACTCTCAGACCCCAGGAAAGACTCTCAGATGCTAGGCAACACTCTCAGACTCCAGGCAAGACTCTCAGATCCTAGGCAACACACTCAGACCCGAGGCAAGACTCTCAGATGCTAGGCAACACTCTCAGACCCCATGCAAGACTCTCAGATGCTAGGCAAGACTCTCCGACCGCAGGCAAGACTCTCAGATGCTAGGCAAGACTCTCTGACCCCAGGCAAGACTCTCAGATGCTAGGCAAGACTCTCTGACCCCAGGCAAGACTCTCAGATGCTAGGCAAGATTCTCAGACCCCAGGCAAGACTCTCAGATGCTAGGCAAGACTCTCAGACCCCAGGCAAGACTCTCAGATGCTAGGCAAGACTCTCAGACCCCAGGCAAGACTCTCAGATGCTAGGCAAGACTCTCAGACCCCGGGCAAGACTCTCAGATCCTAGGCAAGACTCTCAGACTCCAGGCAAGACTCTCAGATGCTAGGCAAGACTTTCAGACCCCAGGCAAGACTCTCAGATGCTATGCAACACTCTCAGACACCAGGCAAGACTCTCAGACCCCAGCCAAGACTCTCAGATGCTAGGCAAGACTCTCAGACCCCAGGCAAGACTCTCAGATGCTAGGAAAGACTCTCAGACCCCAGGCAAGACTCTCAGATACTAGGCAACACTCTCAGACTCCAGGCAAGACTCTCAGATCCTAGGCAACACACTCAGACTCCAGGGAAGACTCTCAGATGCTAGGCAACACTCTCAGACACCAGGCAAGACTCTCAGACCCCAGGCAAGACTCTCAGATGCTAGGCAAGACTCTCAGACCCTAGGCAAGACTATCAGATGCTAGGCAAGACTCTCAGACCCCAGGCAAGACTCTCAGATGCTAGGCAAGACTCTCAGACCCCAGGCAAGACTCCCAGATGCTAGGCAAGACTCTCAGACCCCAGGCAAGACTCTCAGATGCTAGGCAAGAATCTCAGACCCCAGGCAAGACTCTCAGATGCTAGGCAACACTCTCAGACCCCAGGCAAGACTCTCAGATGCTAGGCAAGACTCTCAGACCCCAGGAAAGACTCTCAGATGCTAGGCAAGTCTCTCAGACCCCAGGCAAGACTTTCAGATGCTAGGCAAGACTCTCAGAACCCAGGCAAGACTCTCAGATGCTAGGCAAGACTCTCAGACCCCAGGCAAGACTCTCAGATGCTAGGCAAGACTCTCAGACTGCAGGCAAGACTCTCAGATGCTAGGCAAGACTCTCAGACCCCAGGAAAGACTCTCAGATGCTTGGCAAAACTCTCAGATGCTAGGCAAGACTCTCAGATGCTAGGCAAGACTCTCACATGCTATGCAAGACTCTCAGACCCCAAGCAAGACTCTCAGATGCTAGGCAAGACTCTCAGACCCCAGGCAAGACTCTCAGATGCTAGGCAAGACTCTCAGATGCTAGGCAAGACTCTCAGATGCTAGGCAAGACTCTCAGACTCCAGGCAAGACTCTCAGATGCTAGGCAAGACTCTCAGACCCCAGGAAAGACTCTCAGATGCTTGGCAAAACTCTCAGATGCTAGGCAAGACTCTCAGATGCTAGGCAAGACTCTCACATGCTATGCAAGACTCTCAGACCCCAAGCAAGACTCTCAGATGCTAGGCAAGACTCTCAGACCCCAGGCAAGACTCTCAGATGCTAGGCAAGACTCTCAGATGCTAGGCAAGACTCTCAGATGCTAGGCAAGACTCTCAGACTCCAGGCAAGACTCTCAGATGCTAGGCAAGACTCTCAGACTCCAGGCAAGACTCTCAGATGCTAGGCAAGACTCTCAGACCCAAGGGAAGACTCTCAGATGCTTGGCAAAACTCTCAGATGCTAGGCAAGACTCTCAGACCTTAGGCAAGACGCGCAGATGCTAGGCAAGACTCTCAGACTTCAGGGAAGACTCTCAGATGCTAGGCAAGACTCTCAGACCCCAGGGAAGACTCCCAGATGGTAGGCAAGACTCTCAGACCCCAGGCAAGACTCTCAGATGCTAGGCAAGAATCTCAGACCCCAGGCAAGACTCTCAGATGCTAGGCAACACTCTCAGACCCCAGGCAAGACTCTCAGATGCTAGGCAAGTCTCTTAGACCCCAGGCAAGACTTTCAGATGCTAGGCAAGACTCTCAGACCCCAGGCAAGACTCTCAGATGCGAGGCAAGACACTCAGACCCCAGGCAAGACTCTCAGATGCTAGGCAAGACTCTCAGACCCCAGGCAAGACTTTCAGATGCTAGGCAAGACTCTCAGACCCCAGGCAAGACTCTCAGATGCGAGGCAAGACTCTCAGACCCCAGGCAAGACTCTCAGATGCGAGGCAAGACTCTCAGACCCCAGGCAAGACTCTCAGACCCCAGGCAAGACTCTCAGACCCCAGGCAACACTCTCAGACTCCAGGCAAGACTCTCAGATCCTAGGCAACACACTCAGACCCGAGGCAAGACTCTCAGATGCTAGGCAACACTCTCAGACCCCATGCAAGACTCTCAGATGCTAGGCAAGACTCTCCGACCGCAGGCAAGACTCTCAGATGCTAGGCAAGACTCTCTGACCCCAGGCAAGACTCTCAGATGCTAGGCAAGACTCTCTGACCCCAGGCAAGACTCTCAGATGCTAGGCAAGATTCTCAGACCCCAGGCAAGACTCTCAGATGCTAGGCAAGACTCTCAGACCCCAGGCAAGACTCTCAGATGCTAGGCAAGACTCTCAGACCCCAGGCAAGACTCTCAGTTGCTAGGCAAGACTCTCAGACCCCGGGCAAGACTCTCAGATCCTAGGCAAGACTCTCAGACTCCAGGCAAGACTCTCAGATGCTAGGCAAGACTTTCAGACCCCAGGCAAGACTCTCAGACCCCAGGCAAGACTCTCAGATGCTAGGCAAGACTCTCAGACCCCAGGCAAGACTCTCAGATGCTAGGCAAGACTCTCAGACCCCAGGCAAGACTCTCAGATACTAGGCAACACTCTCAGACTCCAGGCAAGACTCTCAGATCCTAGGCAACACACTCAGACTCCAGGCAAGACTCTCAGATGCTAGGCAACACTCTCAGACACAAGGCAAGACTCTCAGACCCCAGGCAAGACTCTCAGATGCTAGGCAAGACTCTCAGACCCTAGGCAAGACTATCAGATGCTAGGCAAGACTTTCAGACCCCAGGCAAGACTCTCAGATGCTAGGCAAGACTCTCAGACTCCAGGCAAGACTCTCAGATGCTAGGCAAGACTTTCAGACCCCAGGCAAGACTCTCAGACTCCAGGCAAGATTCTCAGATGCTAGGCAAGACTCTCAGACTCCAGGCAAGATTCTCAGATGCTAGGCAAGACTCTCAGACTCCAGGCAAGACTCTCAGATGCTAGGCAAGACTCTCAGACCCCAGGCAAGACTCTCAGATGCTAGGCAACACTCTCAGACGCCAGGCAAGACTCTCAGACCCCAGGCAAGACTCTCAGATGCTAGGCAAGACTCTCAGACCCCAGGCAAGACTCTCAGATGCTAGGCAAGACTCTCAGACCCCAGGCAAGACTCTCAGATGCTAGGCAACACTCTCAGACTCCAGGCAAGACTCTCAGATGCTAGGCAAGACTCTCAGACTGCAGGCAGGACTCTCAGATGCTAGGCAAGACTCTCAGACCCCAGGGAAGACTCTCAGATGCTTGGCAAAACTCTCAGATGCTAGGCAAGACTCTCAGACCCCAGGCAAGACTCTCAGATGCTAGGCAAGACTCTCACATGCTATGCAAGACTCTCAGACCCCAAGCAAGACTCTCAGATGCTAGGCAAGACTCTCAGACCCCAGGCAAGACTCTCAGATGCTAGGCAAGACTCTCAGATGCTAGGCAAGACTCTCAGATGCTAGGCAAGACTCTCAGATGCTAGGCAAGATTCTCAGACCCCAGGCAATACTCTCAGATGCAAGGCAAGACTCTCAGATGCTAGGCAAGACTCTCACATGCTATGCAAGACTCTCAGACCCCAAGCAAGACTCTCAGATGCTAGGCAAGATTCTCAGATGCTAGGCAAGACTCTCAGACCCCAGGCAAGACTCTCAGATGCTAGGCAAGACTCTCAGACCCCAGGCAAGACTCTCAGATGCTAGGCAACACTCTCAGACTCCAGGCAAGACTCTCAGATGCTAGGCAAGAATCTCAGACCCCAGGCTAGACTCTCAGATGCTAGGCAAGACTCTCAGATGCTAGGCAACACTCTCAGACGCCAGGCAAGACTCTCAAACCCCAGGCAAGACTCTCAGATGCTAGGCAAGACTCTCAGACCCCAGGCAAGACTCTCAGATGCTAGGCAAGACTCTCAGACCCCAGGCAAGACTCTCAGATGCTAGGCAACACTCTCAGACTCCAGGCAAGACTCTCAGATGCTAGGCAAGACTCTCAGACTGCAGGCAAGACTCTCAGATGCTAGGCAAGACTCTCAGACCCCAGGGAAGACTCTCAGATGCTTGGCAAAACTCTCAGATGCTAGGCAAGACTCTCAGACCCCAGGCAAGACTCTCAGATGCTAGGCAAGACTCTCACATGCTATGCAAGACTCTCAGACCCCAAGCAAGACTCTCAGATGCTAGGCAAGACTCTCAGACCCCAGGCAAGACTCTCAGATGCTAGGCAAGACTCTCAGATGCTAGGCAAGACTCTCAGATGCTAGGCAAGATTCTCAGACCCCAGGCAATACTCTCAGATGCAAGGCAAGACTCTCAGATGCTAGGCAAGACTCTCAGACCCCAGGCAAGACTCTCAGATGCTAGGCAAGACTCTCACATGCTATGCAAGACTCTCAGACCCCAAGCAAGACTCTCAGATGCTAGGCAAGATTCTCAGATGCTAGGCAACACTCTCAGACCCCAGGCAAGACTCTCAGATGCTAGGCAAGACTCTCAGACCCCAGGCAAGACTCTCAGATGCTAGGCAACACTCTCAGACTCCAGGCAAGACTCTCAGATGCTAGGCAAGAATCTCAGACCCCAGGCTAGACTCTCAGATGCTAGGCAAGACTCTCAGATGCTAGGCAAGACTCTCAGATGCTAGGCAAGACTCTCAGACCCCATGGAAGACTCTCAGATGCTAGGCAACACTCTCAGACTCCAGGCAAGTCTCTCAGATGCTAGGCAACACTCTCAGACCCCAGGCAAGACTCTCAGATGCTAGGCAAGACTCTCAGACCACAGGTAAGAATCTCAGATGCTAGGCAACACTCTCAGACCCCAGGCAAGAATCTCAGATGCTAGGCAAGACTCTCAGACTCCAGGCAAGACTCTCAGATGTTAGGCAAGACTCTCAGACCCCAGGCAAGACTCTCAGATGCTAGGCAAGACTCTCAGACCCTAGGCAAGACTCTCAGATGCTAGGCAAGACTCTCAGACCCCAGGCAAGACTCTCAGATGCTAGGCAAGACTCTCATACTCCAGGTAAGACTCCCAGATGCTAGGCAAGACTCTCAGACTCCAGGCAAGACTCCCAGATGCTAGGCAAGACTCTCAGACCCCAGCCAAGACTCTCAGATGCTAGGCAAGACTCTCAGACCCCAGGCAAGACTCTCAGATGCTAGGCAAGACTCTCAGACCCCAGGCAAGACTCTCAGATGCTAGGCAAGACTCTCAGACCCCAGGCAAGACTCTGAGACCCCAGGCAAGACTCTCAGATGCTAGGCAAGACTCTGAGACCCCAGGCAAGACTCTCAGATGCTAGGCAAGACTCTCAGATGCTAGGCAAGACTCTCAGACCCCATGGAAGACTCTCAGATGATAGGCAACACTCTCAGACTCCAGGCAAGTCTCTCAGATGCTAGGCAACACTCCCAGACCCCAGGCAAGACTCTCAGTTGCTAGGCAAGACTCTCAGACCACAGGTAAGAATCTCAGGTGCGAGGCAAGACTCTCAGACCCCAGGTAAGACTCTCAGATGCTAGGCAAGACTCTCATACTCCAGGTAAGACTCCCAGATGCTAGGCAAGACTCTCAGACTCCAGGCAAGACTCTCAGATGCTAGGCAAGACTCTCAGACTCCAGGCAAGACTCTCAGATGCTAGGCAAGACTCTCAGACCCCAGGGAAGACTCTCAGATGCTAGGCAAGACTCTCAGACACCAGGCAAGACTCTCAGATGCTAGGCAAGTCTCTCAGACCACAGGCAAGACTCTCAGATGCTAGGCAAGACTCTCAGACCCCAGGCAAGACTCTCAGATGCTAGGCAACACTCTCAGAATCCAGGCAAGACTCTCAGATGCTAGGCAACACTCTCAGACCCCAGGCAAGACTCTCAGATGCTAGGCAAGACTCTCCGACTCCAGGCAAGACTCTCTGATGCTAGGCAAGACTCTCAGACCCCAGGCAAGACTCTCAGATGCTAGGCAAGACTCTCAGACCCCAGGCAAGACTCCCAGATGCTAGGCAAGACTCTCAGACTCCAGGCAAGATTCTCAGATGCTAGGCAAGACTCTCAGACTCCAGGCAATATTCTCAGATGCTAGGCAAGACTCTCAGACTCCAGGCAAGACTCTCAGATGCTAGGCAAGATTCTCAGACCCCAGGCAAGACTCTCAGATGCTAGGCAACACTCTCAGACGCCAGGCAAGACTCTCAGACACCAGGCAAGACTCTCAGATGCTAGGCAAGACTCTCAGACCCCAGGCAAGACTCTCTGATGCTAGGCAAGACTCTCAGACCCCAGGCAAGACTCTCAGATGCTAGGAAACACTCTCAGACTCCAGGCAAGACTCTCAGATGCTAGGCAAGACTCTCAGACTGCAGGCAAGACTCTCAGATGCTAGGCAAGACTCTCAGACCCCAGGGAAGACTCTCAGATGCTTGGCAAAACTCTCAGATGCTAGGCAAGACTCTCAGACCCCAGGCAAGACTCTCAGATGCTAGGCAAGACTCTCACATGCTATGCAAGACTCTCAGACCCCAAGCAAGACTCTCAGATGCTAGGCAAGACTCTCAGACCCCAGGCAAGACTCTCAGATGCTAGGCAAGACTCTCAGATGCTAGGCAAGACTCTCAGATGCTAGGCAAGATTCTCAGACCCCAGGCAACACTCTCAGATGCAAGGCAAGACTCTCAGATGCTAGGCAAGACTCTCAGACCCCAGGCAAGACTGTCAGATGCTAGGCAAGACTCTCACATGCTATGCAAGACTCTCAGACCCCAAGCAAGACTCTCAGATGCTAGGCAAGACTCTCAGATGCTAGGCAACACTCTCAGACCCCAGGCAAGACTCTCAGATGCTAGGCAAGACTCTCAGACCCCAGGCAAGACTCTCAGATGCTAGGCAACACTCTCAGACTCCAGGCAAGACTCTCAGATGCTAGGCAAGAATCTCAGACCCCAGGCTAGACTCTCAGATGCTAGGCAAGACTCTCAGATGCTAGGCAAGACTCTCAGATGCTAGGCAAGACTCTCAGACCCCATGGAAGACTCTTAGATGCTAGGCAACACTCTCAGACTCCAGGCAAGTCTCTCAGATGCTAGGCAAGACTCTCAGACCCCAGGCAAGACTCTCAGATGCTAGGCAAGACTCTCAGACCACAGGTAAGAATCTCAGGTGCGAGGCAAGACTCTCAGCCCCCAGGCAAGACTCTCAGATGCTAGGCAACACTCTCAGACCCCAGGCAAGAATCTCAGATGCTAGGCAAGACTCTCAGACTCCAGGCAAGACTCTCAGATGTTAGGCAAGACTCTCAGACCCCAGGCAAGACTCTCAGATGCTAGGCAAGACTCTCAGACCCTAGGCAAGACTCTCAGATGCTAGGCAAGACTCTCAGACCCCAGGCAAGACTCTCAGATGCTAGGCAAGACTCTCATACTCCAGGTAAGACTCCCAGATGCTAGGCAAGACTCTCAGACTCCAGGCAAGACTCCCAGATGCTAGGCAAGACTCTCAGACCCCAGCCAAGACTCTCAGATGCTAGGCAAGACTCTCAGACCCCAGGCAAGAATCTCAGATGCTAGGCAAGACTCTCAGACCCCAGGCAAGACTCTCAGATGCTAGGCAAGACTCTCAGACCCCAGGCAAGACTCTCAGATGCTAGGCAAGACTCTGAGACCCCAGGCAAGACTCTCAGATGCTAGGCAAGACTCTCAGATGGTAGGCAAGACTCTCAGACCCCATGGAAGACTCTCAGATGCTAGGCAACACTCTCAGACTCCAGGCAAGTCTCTCAGATGCTAGGCAACACTCCCAGACCCCAGGCAAGACTCTCAGTTGCTAGGCAAGACTCTCAGACCACAGGTAAGAATCTCAGGTGCGAGGCAAGACTCTCAGACCCCAGGCAAGACTCTCAGATGCTAGGCAAGACTCTCATACTCCAGGTAAGACTCCCAGATGCTAGGCAAGACTTTCAGACTCCAGGCAAGACTCCCAGATGCTAGGCAAGACTCTCAGACCCCAGCCAAGACTCTCAGATGCTAGGCAAGACTCTCAGACCCCAGGCAAGACTCTCAGATGCTAGGCAAGACTCTCAGACCCCAGGCAAGACTCTCAGATGCTAGGCAAGACTCTCAGACCCCAGGCAAGACTCTCAGATGCTAGGCAAGACTCTCAGACCCCGGGCAAGACTCTCAGATCCTAGGCAAGACTCTCAGACTCCAGGCAAGACTCTCAGATGCTAGGCAAGACTTTCAGACCCCAGGCAAGACTCTCAGATGCTAGGCAACACTCTCAGACACCAGGCAAGACTCTCAGACCCCAGGCAAGACTCTCAGATGCTAGGCAAGACTCTCAGACCCCAGGCAAGACTCTCAGATGCTAGGCAAGACTCTCAGACCCCAGGCAAGACTCTCAGATACTAGGCAACACTCTCAGACTCCAGGCAAGACTCTCAGATCCTAGGCAACACACTCAGACTCCAGGCAAGACTCTCAGATGCTAGGCAACACTCTCAGACACCAGGCAAGACTCTCAGACCCCAGGCAAGACTCTCAGATGCTAGGCAAGACTCTCAGACCCTAGGCAAGACTATCAGATGCTAGGCAAGACTCTCAGACCCCAGGCAAGACTCTCAGATGCTAGGCAAGACTCTCAGACCCCAGGCAAGACTCCCAGATGCTAGGCAAGACTCTCAGACCCCAGGCAAGACTCTCAGATGCTAGGCAAGAATCTCAGACCCCAGGCAAGACTCTCAGATGCTAGGCAACACTCTCAGACCCCAGGCAAGACTCTCCGATGCTAGGCAAGACTCTCAGACCCCAGGCAAGACTCTCAGATGCTAGGCAACACTCTCAGACTAGAGGCAAGACTCTCAGATCCTAGGCAAAACACTCAGACTCCAGGCAAGACTCCCAGATGCTAGGCAAGACTCTGAGACCCCAGGCAAGACTCTCAGATGCTAGGCAAGACTCTCAGACCCCAGGCAGGACTCTCAGATGCTAGGCAACACTCTCAGACCCCAGGCAAGACTCTCAGATGCTAGGCAAGACTCTCAGACCCCAGGCAAGACTCTCAGATGCTAGGCAACACTCTCAGACTCCAGGCAAGACTCTCAGATGCTAGGCAAGACTCTCAGACTCCAGGCAAGACTCTAAGATGCTAGGCAAGACTCTCAGACCCCAGGGAAGACTCTCAGATGCTAGGCAAGACTCTCAGACACCAGGCAAGACTCTCAGATGCTAGGCAAGTCTCTCAGACCCCAGGCAAGACTCTCAGATGCTAGGCAAGACTCTCAGACCCCAGGCAAGACTCTCAGATGCTAGGCAACACTCTCAGACTCCAGGCAAGACTCTCAGATGCTAGGCAACACTCTCAGACCCCAGGCAAGACTCTCAGATGCTAGGCAAGACTCTCCGACTCCAGGCAAGACTCTCTGATGCTAGGCAAGACTCTCAGACCCCAGGCAAGACTCTCAGATGCTAGGCAAGACTCTCAGACCCCAGGCAAGACTCCCAGATGCTAGGCAAGACTCTCAGACTCCAGGCAAGATTCTCAGATGCTAGGCAAGACTCTCAGACTCCAGGCAAGATTCTCAGATGCTAGGCAAGACTCTCAGACTCCAGGCAAGACTCTCAGATGCTAGGCAAGACTCTCAGACCCCAGGCAAGACTCTCAGATGCTAGGCAACACTCTCAGACGCCAGGCAAGACTCTCAGACCCCAGGCAAGACTCTCAGATGCTAGGCAAGACTCTCAGACCCCAGGCAAGACTCTCAGATGCTAGGCAAGACTCTCAGACCCCAGGCAAGACTCTCAGATGCTAGGCAACACTCTCAGACTCCTGGCAAGACTCTCAGATGCTAGGCAAGACTCTCAGACTCCAGGCAAGACTCTCAGATGCTAGGCAAGACTCTCAGACTGCAGGCAAGACTCTCAGATGCTAGGCAAGACTCTCAGACCCCAGGGAAGACTCTCAGATGCTTGGCAAAACTCTCAGATGCTAGGCAAGACTCTCAGACCCCAGGCAAGACTCTCAGATGCTAGGCAAGACTCTCACATGCTATGCAAGACTCTCAGACCCCAAGCAAGACTCTCAGATGCTAGGCAAGACTCTCAGACCCCAGGCAAGACTCTCAGATGCTAGGCAAGACTCTCAGATGCTAGGCAAGACTCTCAGATGCTAGGCAAGATTCTCAGACCCCAGGCAACACTCTCAGATGCAAGGCAAGACTCTCAGATGCTAGGCAAGACTCTCAGACCCCAGGCAAGACTCTCAGATGCTAGGCAAGACTCTCACATGCTATGCAAGACTCTCAGACCCCAAGCAAGACTCTCAGATGCTAGGCAAGACTCTCAGACCCCAGGCAAGACTCTCAGATGCTAGGCAACACTCTCAGACTCCAGGCAAGACTCTCAGATGCTAGGCAAGAATCTCATACCCCAGGCTAGACTCTCAGATGCTAGGCAAGACTCTCAGATGCTAGGCAAGACTCTCAGATGCTAGGCAAGACTCTCAGACCCCATGGAAGACTCTCAGATGCTAGGCAACACTCTCAGACTCCAGGCAAGTCTCTCAGATGCTAGGCAACACTCTCAGACCCCAGGCAAGACTCTCAGATGCTAGGCAAGACTCTCAGACCACAGGTAAGAATCTCAGGTGCGAGGCAAGACTCTCAGCCCCCAGGCAAGACTCTCAGATGCTAGGCAACACTCTCAGATGCTAGGCAACACTCTCAGATGCTAGGCAAGACTCTCAGACTCCAGGCAAGACTCTCAGATGTTAGGGAAGACTCTCAGACCCCAGGCAAGACTCTCAGATGCTACGCAACACTCTAAGACCCCAGGCAAGACTCTCAGATGCTAGGCAAGACTCTCAGACCCTAGGCAAGACTCTCAGATGCTAGGCAAGACTCTCAGACCCCAGGCAAGACTCTCAGATGCTAGGCAAGAGTCTCATACTCCAGGTAAGACTCCCAGATGCTAGGCAAGACTCTCAGACTCCAGGCAAGACTCCCAGATGCTAGGCAAGACTCTCAGACCCCAGCCAAGACTCTCAGATGCTAGGCAAGACTCTCAGACCCCAGGCAAGACTCTCAGATGCTAGGCAAGACTCTCAGACCCCAGGCAAGACTCTCAGATGCTAGGCAAGACTCTCAGACCCCAGGCAAGACTGTCCTCCAGCAGCAGCACTTGTTTTGGAGCTCCTGGAGGGATCACCCAAAAATGACTGTTATGCCCCTTTGGGGGGCTTATCTGGACTTCTAATGGATCAGAAGCGGTTGGAGACCTCATCTGGAGTAGAAGGAGACCACCCCCGCGTTTCTAGTCCAACGGGGGCAACTCCTTCAGACCCATCCTTGGTCGGGCCTACGCAGGATGTTGAGAAAATGAAGCCTGTGAGTAATATGGAGCTAGATTTTCAGGGGACTGTCTCTTCATCGCTTAATGATTCAGAAACTGTTAGCCCTAGAGCTTCAGGGGCTGCACCGATAGTTCCTAAAGAGCTTAGTGCACAAGATGTCCAACACAGGATAGAGGGGACCCAGTGGGGAGGACCCCAAAACAGTGATGAAAGTGAAGCTCTTCTCCCCCCAAGTTTCCTTTTGCAGCCCAGGCTGGGAAAACAGACAAAAGAAAATCTGTTGCAATCCGTGGTGGATTCTGCAAGTAAACCTATTCTGATACTTGATACTGATCCCCCATCACCCAGGGCAGCTACCAACACCAATATTGGGAGTGGATGTGAAAGAAGAACTGAATTATCAAGGAGGATGTCTCTCAGGGGATCAAGCCCACTTGTTAGGACTCAGAGTTTGGAATTATTCACAGATGAAGGCAGGGACAGGTCCCCAATTAAAAGCCCAGGTCAGACGGCCCGTTTCCATGCCCAGGATTTCGGGGGTGAAGAAGACCAGAGGCCACAATTATCGGGGAAAATGCTAAAGTCTCTATCTGCAGGTCAGATAACTGATTCTGCAATCATTGCTGCATTAAATTCAACAGACGGCCAATCTCCTCCTTTGCCAGTAGACGGCAGTGATTTACAAGGAATAGAAGTGACTATTGAAACAACCGGAAATATCCAACTGGATGATGATGAATCTAGCTGGTCAGACATACAATCCCTAGAAGATGACAATAACTCTGGCCTTTTCTCTTCGGATGAAGGGGAAGTGGAAAGGGTTGCTGAAAAGGAAAAAGTAGTATCCACACCGTTACAGGAGGACCAGCACTCATTTGCAAGAGGTGAAGTGAGAGTAGAAGATTTTCTGAGTAACCCTACCTATTTAGAATCAGAAGCTTTGCAAGTAGTGAAGCAGGAGGGGAAGTACTCTACCTCTGAATGGCAAGAATTTCTACAAAAAGAGGTCAAAGAGGTAGCAAATATCCTCTTAACAACGGACTTGCATCCAATAGAATTGTTTGAATTCTGGGCCTTTTTGTTAGCCCATATAACCTTACCTAAGCTGAATATTGCCATGACTACCTGGAAAAAGAAAAGTACAGCTGAACAATGGAACAGGCTGGAAAAAGATCATGACCTGATTTTTCGATGGCTTATGGGAGCAGAAATCAAGTCGGAACACAAGGTAGCTGTGGCAGTAGCAACGAGCTCAATCATCTTGACCAAAATGATGACCCATAGAATGACCAAAATGCGGAAGCCTCTCACGAAACCCCTCCAATTTCCGGAGTGGCTGACTGAAATAAATCTACTGAAAAAGATTCAGGGCCTAAATCGTTTTTTACAAGAAAAATCTTCCTCTGGAATTACAGGCAGCCTATTAGAGACCCGAGAAGAGGAATGTAACTAAAGAACCTACGGAGGGAGTAATTCCTGCTGTCCCACCCTCTCAAATTGAACCAACCACAACCCTCCAGGGGAACCAGGAGGAACCTAGCCACCATATAACAGCACAGGACGGTGGGGAGAATTTTTCTCCTGACCACAGAGGGAGTGCAGCCAAAAAGGCTCGGATAGAACCAACGCATGAGCCTATAGAAGGACCAAAGTCGGAGGCAAAGGCCAGCACACCCGAGCTGGTTTCCCCAAACCCCCTTTTGAGGGCTCTGGATCGGGAAGGAATAGACGTTATCGTAGCTGCTCACCAGCATCTCCAAAGTGCACCAGAGACCCCGACTGTAGCAACAGTAGGACAAGAGAACCAAGCACCACCAAAAAGATATGAAGTAGAAGGCGCGAGGCCTAAGACTCTTACAACAACCATGGAACAAAGTGCAACGTCCCTGCCCCCTTCTGGGACTACTTCTAAAAGAAAAATGGACTTAATGGCTTTATCCTCCGCTCTTGAGCAAAGGGGGACTAACCGACAAGGGCAATCCGCAATCCCACTGAATCCGGGTCAACAGGAAAAACTGACCATGGCAGCGAGGGAGACTTTGGCTCCTCGTTCCTTTGCCTCAGTAGCGAATCCGGACAAGAACAGACGCCCTAATGCGATGAGGAAAGGGAAAGGTGCTATGGCGATGACAGGGGATGGACTTTCTGATCCACAAGTCCAGTTTGAAATGGAGGATGAAGTAATGGCAGCAATCCCTGATGCCATTTCTGAAGAAGAAGACCCCAAGAAAAGGTTAGTCATCAGGATGAGATATGTAGGAAATGACGAAAGCAAGGCGACTAGGGACTATGTAATTAAAAAAGTAATTTTGGAAGCCATGGACTTCCCAATCCCATGGCTGAGGGCAGTTATACAATTAGATACATCTAATGAAATCGATGTCTGTCTGAAGCACCAGGTGGCATACCACCGGTACTGGTCCAATTGTAGAATTGTGGAGAAGACGATGCCAAACCTCTTAACGGGTTTCCAGCTTGTTCCGTTGTTTAAGGCGGACACGCGAGTCTTAACCATTACCTTCAGAACAACCGTAGTCCCGGCAGAAGATGTGTCCCTCTGGCTTGGAAGACACGTGAAGGTCCTGATGGAACCACATGAAAGGAAAGATCAATACGGTATTTGGACTGGAGAGTATCGGAGCATCGTATCGCTTCGCACTGACCCTCAGACGGGAGCTATTCAACATCTCCTGAAGTATTTCTTCCTTGGTTCTGATAGAGCTAGCCTGAGATATAGCGGTCAACCGCCCGCCTGCTACCATTGTGGGGCGTATGATCATCTCAGAAGAAATTGCCACACCTCCCTTTGTTCTAAGTGTGGGGTACGCGGCCACAGTACGGTCAATTGCCATAAGAGCATCCGCCGCAATCTCTGCCTCGGGATCGGACACACCTATTTTTGGTGTCCCGAAGCCCACTATAATAAAACTAATCAGGAAAGGGCAGCTAAAGCGGCGAAAGTGGCTGAAACGGGCAAGGCACGGGCACAGCGGCAGGAACAGAGGCAAGAAATGCTACAAAACAGACAGAGGAGAATGAGTGGCGACTTGAACATGGAACAGACTACAGAAAGCGCTTCACTACCAACCACAGAACGACTGGACACAAGCTCCGAAAGAACTGAAGCAGAGGACCCAGGTGGGACATCCTGGGTACAAGTGTCCTCCCGTAAGCACGGGAATAAAAAGCACTCGGGGGGAGGGAAGCAAGATATGCTTATGACCCATCCACGAGGGAGCCAATCGGGGTCCCTGGCAACCGTTGCAAAGGGCTTGAACCGATTTGAAGTATTAAACAATTTGCAGCAGCCTCTAAACGAGGAACTTGTTGAAATCACAAATGATTCTGTTGGGGTAGAACAGAGGATCTCTTCACCTCCCAAAGAACAAAGGAGGCAAAAGAAACACGAAAAGCCATCTGTGTGCGCAGCTTCGCGGACACTGGAAGATCGGAGTTTTCAGGAGGTCTTGGAAAAGGTGGAAGCTGACCTAATAGTAGAAAGAGACAGACAGGGGGAAATGTGGGGAATTCGTAACTATCATAAAGATAGAGTGAAGTATTTGGAAAATGAAAAGAAAAAATTATGCGATGTAATTCAAGAGAAGGGTCTGTCACAAGGAAATAATGACAACAAGTCCCCTGAAGTAGAAAAATTAGATAAAGTGATTGAAGAGCTCAGGGGAGCGATGGCAGAATATAAATCGATAGATTATAAATACTGTCGTCAGTTGAGCATAGTCGCCAACCTTGTGGAGGATAGTGAGGGACTGAGGAAAGCCCTGGGGGAGCAAAACGTAGGTGATAGTTGTAACCGTGCCACTATACTGGCGCATGATGAATGTAATGTATCACGAGCAAAACTATCAGAGAAGGAAATTCCGGTCATAGGTCTTTCCAAGGAAGCCACTGAGTATGAAACTCCTATGGAACCTGTGGTAGTAGTAGGGAAGGATGTTTCTGACAAGTACACTGGGACAGTGCAGAACCAAATGGGGACAGGAGCACACTCCGCATGGGGTGACCAGGTGGAGAAAGAATTCCCTTTGGAATCAAAACGGGAAGCTGGCCAGGAATCAGGGCCTAGTCTCTGTCAGTCCCCCCCCTCCCTCAGCCCGGCCTCCCCCACCCCGGTTCTCCCTGAGAAACCTCACCCACCTGATCCTACCCAGAAACAACCCCCCTTACTCGGGGCAGAGCCCGAAGGCTCAACTTGTAAGGCTACACTCCCCACCAACCTCGATGGGAGAGAGGTAGAAAGTACAACCTTCCCCTTAAAAGGAAGAGATGTAGAAAGTACCACTTAGGATATGTACATTCTTTTACACTTTGGGTATAATGTATAGTATCTATACTTTTTGTCTGATAATGAAGATTATGTGTTTCCTGTTACCACCCCTGCCGTTCTTTCCCGTCGACCTCCTATCGGTGGCACATTTGTGAAAACGTGAAATTTTTTCATTACCTTTAAATTTGTATTTTCACTATTTTAGTTCCACAGAGAACAGTTGTTTTTATTCACATTTCGGCCCCTTTTCTCTTATATTGACTCATAGCTTCACTTTTGTCAGTTTTGTATATATACCCAATTCGATGTTCTCTTCTTTCACTAAAATTTATTTCTTTTATGGCTGCACCTTTTAATTTATTAACCTGGAACGTTCATGGCCTACGTATGGCCAGCAGGCGTCGTGAAATTCTCCATTTTTTGTCCTATTCAAATTATCACATATGTGTCTTACAAGAAACACATTTTGCAAATGAGAGTCACCGATGGGCGGCTCAAAGGCAGTGGACGATGGGCCCATCTTTCTGGTCCCATGATGGCAGTGGGAATGCGGGCCTGGCTGTTCTTTTTAAAGAGCGTTCTGACCTGAGAGTGGAGACAGTGGTTGAAATGGTACAGGGTCGCTTGATGTATGTAGACTTTACTTTCGCCTGTGAAAGGAGCATTGGCTCCAACACCCGTGCGTTAAATCTCTCTTTTCGTTTGTGTGCGATCTACGCCCCGGTTAAAGTTGCTCAAAGGAAGTCCCTTTGGGCTAAACTCAAAGATGTCACCAACACGAAACGTAACCTCTTGATAATTGGCGACTTTAACAACCGTGCGCAGCCAAACGATAGGAGACACTATACGCACGGACGACCGATCTCTACACCTAGCTCGCCTCTGACGGAGGAGGAAAGCGACTTGCAGCGTTTCTTATCTGAAACTTTGGGCTTAAGGGATAAGGCCCTTGAGGCCCCGAATTCTCTAATTTTTTTCCCAATCTCGCACAAGGTTTTATTTGATTCTACATATCAAACGAGATTTAATTCTGAGACGAAATTCACTTTTTACCATCCCAGAATAGTCAGTCGTCTGGATAGACTGTGGGCCCCGGCCTCTTTACAAGTATACGGCTGCAAGTTGACTCTCACCCCCTGCTCAGACCATGCAATTGTGGGCTTTGTTTGTAACTATGGAGACGTCCAACCACGCGGACGCCCCTTATGGAGGTTACATCGAAAACTTCTGAGCAACGAACAATTGAGGGATGTTCTGTTTTTGGAATTAGATTTGCAAGTAAAAATTTTCATGAGTGAGGATAGAGATGTGTTAGGGGGATGGGAGAGATTGAAAAAAAGGATCCGCAACAGGATGCGGATGGTTATGCAACGAGCCCACAAGAAGGAAATAAGGGACTACCAAAGTGCAGTAGCCAGCCTGTTGTATATTACAGACGCAATGAACAATGGAGAGGCATTTGATGACTCATTGCGAAAACGCTGCCTGGGAACCATCAAACATTTCCAGACGGACTTGAGACGACAACGTTTAAATAATAAGACTTTTCGGGCGAGGGGACCCATCAATGAAAAGGACGATTGGGCAAAGAGCAAGCTGCCTAGAACGCAACTGTTTTTCCATGGACTGAGAGAAAAGGAAGGGGCCCCCCTAGTGTCTGACCCTAACGATATGCTGCGAATAATGACTATTTTTTATGAACAGCTATACGCCAGAAAGGACATCATAGGGGAGGAAGTGGAAGCCTACTTGGAAAGCGAAAGCAAAGAGGAAGGAACGAGAAGGGCTCAGGCATTGTCAGATGCAGAAAGCGAGGGCCTGGTCCGGAAGATTACCCCGGAAGATTTGAAGAGGGCGATAACTGGAGGGAAGGCAACATCGGCCCCGGGGCCTGACGGGCTCCCATGGAGTTTTTACAAAGACTTCGCGGAAGTCTTAATTCCGGCCTTGGTAAAATTGTACAACTTCTGTCTTCGGATCGGACGCCTGGGCCAATCCTTTGGAGAAGGCCTGCTGCTTTTTTTCCCAAAGAAGGGCGACAACACCCTGCCCCAAAATTGGAGACCTATAACGCTAACCAATATCGATTATAGGATTCTGGCCAAGATACTTAACGATCGCCTGGCATCCGTGGCACACAAACTGGTCCACGGCTTCCAGACCAGCGCTGTGCCGGGTCGTAAGATGACGGACTCTCTCTGCCTTCTGCGGGAGTGTTTCCACTCACTGCAGAAGAAGAGATGGAAGGGCCACCTCCTCCTGATCGACCAGGTGAAGGCATTCGATAGGATACACCATGACTTCCTATGGCAAGTACTGAAGACGAGAGGCATCCCCTCCCTTTTCGTCTCCTGGATCCAGTTACTCTATGCCGAGGCGACGGCCACGCCCCAGGTGAATGGTTGGCGAGGAGACCCGATCCCTCTTCGATCGGGGGTCAGGCAAGGCTGTCCCCTTAGTCCCCTGCTGTATGTTCTTGGTCTGGACCCCATCCTGGTCAGGATACAGAGGGAGCCTAGACTGACGGGAATGATGTTGCCGCTGATCACCGGCCTAACCTACCAGTCGGCGAAGTTCGTGGCCCACGCAGACGACATTACACTCTTGTTGGCTAGCAAAGAAGAAATTGGAGTGGTGGTGGAACTTTTCACCGAATATGGTAAAGTATCAGGTTCCAAATTAAATTCGGACAAGAGTGTACTCGTCTGTGTGGATCAAGAACGTCAGTCCCTCACGCGCCAGGCGATCGTGACTGGGACGGTGACGGGGAACACAGAACGAGCTACGGAGAACGAATGGGAAGACACCATTTCCATCTTGGGAATTGCATTTGGATTGAAGAGACGCGCCTGGGAGAAAAATTGGATGGAGTGGGAGGAGAAATTGAATAAGAAACTAGCCACCTGGAAGCAGTGGGATCTGACCATGTATCAGCGTGCTGCGTATGTGCGGACTTACCTGATTCCGATGGCATCCAATTTGGCGGTGGTGTACCCCCCACCCACGGACCTCGTAAGGAGGGTAACGGGTCAGCTCTTCGGATTCCTGTGGAAGAGGAAGTTCTTCCCACTACCCAGAGCGGAGGCCTACAGGCAAGTGGAGATGGGTGGGCTGGCGATGCCAGCCCTGCAACCATTGTTGATCGCGAAGTTCGTCTCCTACAACTTTGGCGCATGGGCCCAGCACTCCGTCCATGGCACGGGCAACATACTCCAGAGAACGTGGACCTCCCTCTTCGCCTCTGGGTGGTGCACGTCCGTGTGGGGGAGGGCGTGGTGGGACGGAGGACTCTTTACCGGAAATGTAACCCGGGCAGTGAGAAGCGAATTGCCGGATTATATGGAGGAACTCCCGGTACAGCTCAAAAAGTGGAAGGTGGAGTCGGTAGCTGTAAAAGAACCTAGACCCGCCAAGGAAACCGGGAAAGCCCTGTACGAAACGATCCTTGAAGAAGGACCGTACCGACAGGCTGCGAAACGCAAATCGGAAAGACAAGGAATCTCTGGATATCTACGTGTCCAAGGCGAGGTGATCGCGCTGTTTGAGGAGCGGGAGATCCCTTTTCGTCTCTGGGAAACGAGATGGAGGCTTTACCACCAAGCCCTGCCTTTAAACACACGTAGGCATTGGCTCCCACCCGACCAAAGGCTCTGCCCGCGAAGCATATGCCAGCAGGAAGCGTGGGCGCTAAACGAGGAATACCCGGAAACCCACTCACACTTCCTGACCGACTGTACCGTCGCAAAGGGAGTGTGGGCGGGTATGGCGAGGACTCTGAATTGGCCTGAACTGAGCGGCCAAGGCTGGGAGGCCATAGCGTCGGGGGCAACCGAACCCCACCCGCTGCCAGGTCCTAAGAGGAAACTTGCTGGCAAACGTGATGCCTCGGGGAACAGTGTTTTTTCGAGGTGGAGAGTACCCATGTGTGTGGTATGGACCGTTAATCTTTATGTAACCTATGCCTTGTTCTTGCACAGGAACCTCGAAATAAGGAAGAATAGTGAGATTCCCCCAAATAAAACAGTCTTATTAGCGTGGAAACTCCTGCTGGGTTTTGTTCAAAAGGAGAAATGTATTCTGCCTAGAGGGAAATGGGAACAGAGGTGGAAATGGACCATGGACGTAGACCCACCTATTACGTGAAGGCATGCGGGACACATCTCTATCCACACTAGAGGGTACTGACCATTGTTTTAAACTACGAGATATATTAGATGGTATTTACTGTAAAGGGTATTCCTGTGTAAAAAGTTCTGTATGCCTTTATTGAATCGTAATGTAAAATTTTAGTAGTTTGCAAACTGAATAAAGAAACCCTGACCAGAAACCCTGACCAGGCAAGACTCTCAGATGCTAGGCAACACTCTCAGACCCCAGGCAAGACTCCCAGATGCTAGGCAAGACTCTCAGACCCCAGGCAAGACTCTCAGATGCTAGGAAACACTCTCAGACCCCAGGCAAGACTCTCAGATGCTAGGAAACACTCTCAGACACCAGGCAAGACTCCCAGATGCTAGGCAACACTCTCAGACACCAGGCAAGACTCTCAGATGCTAGGAAACACTCTCAGACACCAGGCAAGACTCCCAGATGCTAGGAAACACTCTCAGACACCAGGCAAGACTCTCAGATGCTAGGAAACACTCTCAGACACCAGGCAAGACTCCCAGATGCTAGGCAACACTCTCAGACACCAGGCAAGACTCTCAGATGCTAGGCAACACTCTCAGACCCCAGGCAAGACTCTCAGATGCTAGGAAACACTCTCAGACACCAGGCAAGACTCTCAGATGCTAGGCAACACTCTCAGACCCCAGGCAAGACTCTCAGATGCTAGGCAAGACTCTCAGACCCCAGGCAAGACTCTCAGATGCAAGGCAAGACTCTCAGATGCTAGGCAAGAATCTCAGACCCCAGGGAAGACTCTCAGATGCTAGGCAACACTCTCAGACTCCAGGCAAGACTCTCAGATGCTAGGCAACACTCTCAGACCCCAGGCAAGACTCTCAGATGCTAGGCAATACTCTCAGACCACAGGCAAGACTCTCAGATGCTAGGCAAGACTCTCAGACCCCAGGCAAGACTCTCAGATGCTAGGCAAGACTCTCAGACCCCAGGCAAGACTCCCAGATGCTAGGCAAGACTCTCAGACCCCAGGCAAGACTCTCAGATGGAAGGCCAGATTCTCAGATCCCAGGCAAGACTCTCAGATGCCAGGCAAGTATCTCAGACCCCAGGCAAGACTCTCAGATGCCAGGCAAGACTCTCAGACCCCAGGCAAGACTCTCAGATGCCAGGCAAAACTCTCAGACCCCAGGCAAGACTCTCAGATGCTAGGCAAGTATCTCAGACTCCAGGCAAGACTCTCAGATGCTAGGCAAGACTCTCAGACCCCAGGCAAGACTTTCAGATGCTAGGCAACACTCTCAGACCCCAGGCAAGACTCTCAGATGCTAGGCAAGACTCTCAGACCCCAGGCAAGACTCTCAGATGCTAGGCAAGACTCTCAGACCCCAGGCAAGACTCTCAGATGCTAGGCAAGACTCTGAGACCCCAGGCAAGACTCTCAGATGCTAGGCAAGACTCTCAGATGCTAGGCAAGACTCTCAGACCCCATGGAAGACTCTCAGATGCTAGGCAACACTCTCAGACTCCAGGCAAGTCTCTCAGATGCTAGGCAACACTCCCAGACCCCAGGCAAGACTCTCAGTTGCTAGGCAAGACTCTCAGACTACAGGTAAGAATCTCAGGTGCGAGGCAAGACTCTCAGACCCCAGGCAAGACTCTCAGATGCTAGGCAAGATTCTCATACTCCAGGTAAGACTCCCAGATGCTAGGCAAGACTCTCAGACTCCAGGCAAGACTCCCAGATGCTAGGCAAGACTCTCAGACCCCAGCCAAGACTCTCAGATGCTAGGCAAGACTCTCAGACCCCAGGCAAGACTCTCAGATGCTAGGCAAGACTCTCAGACCCCAGGCAAGACTCTCAGATGCTAGGCAACACTCTCAGACCCCAGGCAAGACTGTCCTCCAGCAGCAGCACTTGTTTTGGAGCTCCTGGAGGGATCACCCAAAAATGACTGTTATGCCCCTTTGGGGGGCTTATCTGGACTTCTAATGGATCAGAAGCGGTTGGAGACCTCATCTGGAGTAGAAGGAGACCACCCCCGCGTTTCTAGTCCAACGGGGGCAACTCCTTCAGACCCATCCTTGGTCGGGCCTACGCAGGATGTTGAGAAAATGAAGCCTGTGAGTAATATGGAGCTAGATTTTCAGGGGACTGTCTCTTCATCGCTTAATGATTCAGAAACTGTTAGCCCTAGAGCTTCAGGGGCTGCACCGATAGTTCCTAAAGAGCTTAGTGCACAAGATGTCCAACACAGGATAGAGGGGACCCAGTGGGGAGGACCCCAAAACAGTGATGAAAGTGAAGCTCTTCTCCCCCCAAGTTTCCTTTTGCAGCCCAGGCTGGGAAAACAGACAAAAGAAAATCTGTTGCAATCCGTGGTGGATTCTGCAAGTAAACCTATTCTGATACTTGATACTGATCCCCCATCACCCAGGGGAGCTACCAACACCAATATTGGGAGTGGATGTGAAAGAAGAACTGAATTATCAAGGAGGATGTCTCTCAGGGGATCAAGCCCACTTGTTAGGACTCAGAGTTTGGAATTATTCACAGATGAAGGCAGGGACAGGTCCCCAATTAAAAGCCCAGGTCAGACGGCCCGTTTCCATGCCCAGGATTTCGGGGGTGAAGAAGACCAGAGGCCACAATTATCGGGGAAAATGCTAAAGTCTCTATCTGCAGGTCACATAACTGATTCTGCAATCATTGCTGCATTAAATTCAACAGACGGCCAATCTCCTCCTTTGCCAGTAGACGGCAGTGATTTACAAGGAATAGAAGTGACTATTGAAACAACCGGAAATATCCAACTGGATGATGATGAATCTAGCTGGTCAGACATACAATCCCTAGAAGATGATGATAACTCTGGCCTTTTCTCTTCGGATGAAGGTGTTGGAAATTCTCTGTGGTGAGAGAATCCCTTTTTCAATATAGCAGAGTGCACAGAGGCACAAACACAGCGGATTTAGTTATGCATGCATGTGTGCTAAGAGTAAAGTAACTTGGAGCCAATTGCTAGTTTCAAATCAATATAAAAAGGTATTTATTAAGGAACTCCATTCTAGATAGGAAAGTGAGGATTTAGGATCTCTAATCTATCTATCTAAATGGATGCAGATGGATTCACCATCTTCTCTGCACATATGGTGCAGGGCAAGAGACTTGCCATGTTGCAAGGTCAACAGCCAGGTAGGAAGAGAGAGGAGGAGGAAGGAAGTTGAATCCCCTAAGATTAGCAATCTACATTTCAAAGGGATAGCATCAGAGCAGCAGGAAGTGATGACCAAATGTCTTTGACCTTCTAGCCCTCTGACTTACTAGTCTGTCCTCCACTGTCTGAGGCAAAGAGGACAGCGCAAAGTCCTTTCCTTCCAACACCCCCTCTCGTTGTCTCGTGACTCAGTTCACAATATTCATTTTCTCTCTCAGCTTTTCAAAGCAGGGTCTTGGTAGTGGCTTAGTGAGTAAGTCTGCGAGCATTTCATTTGTCGGGCAGTAGAGCAACTTGATTAGTCCATCTTTCTGCAGACTTCTCACTACATGGTACTTCACATCAATATGTCTGGTACTCCTCTTTACATCTTCTTGTTTGGAGAGTTGAATGCAGCTTTGGTTGTCTTCATACACTGGTATGGGCTGTGGTACCTCTGTACCTAGGTCCTTCAGTAGTTGACACAGCCATTGTATCTCGTGACAGCCCTGTGCAGCTGATACATATTCCGCTTCAGTGGTTGATGATGCTACTATGTCTTGTTTTCTGCTTGACCAGCTTATCGCTCCATCTCCATAGAAAATTATGTGACCACTGGTGGATTTCCTGTCTGTTATATCTCCACCCCAGTCTGCATCTACGTATGCTTCTAGTTTTGGTTCACTATTAGCTGGCAGCTTGAGCTTAAAGTGTGCAGTACCCTTTAGGTACCTAACAAGTCTTTTCATTGCATTCCAGTCCTTGACTGTTGGTGATGCAGTCTTTCTACAAAGTAAACCAACTGCTGTACTAATATCTGGCCTAGTGAGTGTACTAATGTATAAAAGCTTACCCAATGCTTCACGATATCTATGGTTGTCAGATAGTGGCTCAGTTTGATCTTCTTGCTTTATGTAGTTCACTTCCATTGGAGTTGGTGTAGGATTTGCATTTTCCAGTCTGAGCAAGTTTATCAAGTCTTTAATTTTCTGTTCTTGGTTGATCAGGAAACTTCCATCTTTCTCTCTTTGTACTTGAATGCCCAAGTAGTGTGCAATGTTGCCAAGTTGCTTGACTTCCACTTCTTTGTTCAGATGATCCATTATTTCCTTGCTGTCATCTGGATTTTCATAGGCAAAAATCAAATCATCAACATACGCCAAAATGTAAGTCCATTTCCCATCTCTGCATCTCGTGTACAGGCAGGGATCAGCTTCACTTCTTTTGAAGTTTGCTTGAAGCAGCATATCATTCAGTTTTATATTCCATGCTCTGGCAGCTTGTTTTAAACCATAAATGCTCCTTTGCAGTTTGCATACATAGTCCTCTTTGCCTTCCTGTACGAAACCTGGTGGTTGTTGCATGTAAATGTCCTCTTCTAGTTCACCATGCAAGAATGCAGTTTTCACGTCTAGGTGCTCAACATGCATTCCTTTGCTAGCAGCAATACTTAACAGAGTCCTTACTGTGGTATGTTTAACCACTGGTGCAAAGGTTTCATCATAATCTTCTCCATATTTTTGTGAATATCCTTTTGCTACTAATCTGGCTTTGTAGCGCTGAATCTCACCATCAGCATCATGTCTGAGTTTGAAAACCCATTTGCAGCCAATAACTTTTCTTCCTTGTGGTAACTTAGTAAGAGTCCAGGTTTTGTTTTTCTGTAGAGCCTCAAGCTCTTCAATTGCAGCCTGTTTCCACTTCTGGGCTTCTGGTTGTGGTAGCTGGGATATTTCCTCCCATGATGAAGGTTCTGGTTGTTCCGCTGTTCTTGCGAGGTAGGACAGCCTCGGAGCTGGAACACCTCTGTTTGAGCGCGTTGATCGCCTCACCTCACCCTCTGTGGTCCCTTCTATCACCTCAGGTGCGTCTGGTGGATCGCTGGGGGTCTCTGTGTCAAGTGTGGTTGGATCTGGATCTGCTGTCTCCTCCTCCTCCTCAGTTCCTCTGAGATCAGGAAGCATAATCCAGTCATCAGGGTGCTTGGTCTGGTTGCTTGCTTCAGTGTAGGCCCCCTCTGAAGGTGTAGCTCTTTCATCCTCTTCAAAACACACTGCTCTGCTTATGGTTATCCTGTTGGTGTCAGGATCCAGAATTCTGTAGGCTTTGGATTGTGCTGCGTAGCCTACAAAAATCCCTTTTGTGGCCCTAGGCCCTAACTTAGTCCTTTTTTCCTTTGGGATGTATGAGTAAGCCGTGCTTCCAAAGACACGCAGATGCGTCATGGACGGCTTATGACCATGCCAAAGTTCATAAGGTGTTGTTTCAATAGGTTTTGTGTTCATTCTGTTGTGTATGTATGTAGCAGTCATGATGCCTTCTCCCCAGAATTTCTGTGGGAGGTGTGCGTCAGCAAGCATGCATCTTACCATGTCCAGTAGAGTTCTGTTCATTCTTTCTGCGATTCCATTTTGGGGCGGGCAGTAAGGCACCGTAGTTTGATGCACGATTCCATGTTCTCTCAAGAACTGCTGTGTAGCATTGGACATGTATTCTCCTCCATTGTCTGTGCGCAGGATCTTTGGCTTCGAGCCAAATTTGTTGCTTGCCATCGCCACATATTGTTTTAATTTCTCCAGCATCTCTGATTTTTCCTTCAGTAAATAAACACACGTGTATCGTGAGAAATCATCTGTTATAGTTAGAAAATATTTATGATTACCTATGGTTGCTGGTAGTGGTCCAGATATGTCACTGTGGATCAGATCCAAGGGTCCTTTCGTCTTCCTTTCACTCTGCTTTGGGAATGGCTTGTTTACTGCTTTGAACTCGAGACAAGAAACACAGTTAGTTACAGTGTCACATGGTACAAAATCAATGCCATTAGCTAATCCCTGTTCCTTCATGTTTTGAATTGATTCAAAACTTCTGTGTCCTAGTCTTCTGTGCCATAATTGTAAGCAGTTTCCATGCTGACACAACTTGGCTAGGTTCATTACATTAGGCTGGTATGCCTCAGGTCTGGACTGGGCTGGTCTTTCTCTGTCTGTAAATTGCTCTTCCACATGATAAAGACCTTGAAATTCCGAGCCCACAAGGCAAACTTTTCCATTCTGGGTAACAACACATTGTCCATTTTTAATATACAATTCACAGCCTTGTTGCTCTAGCTTGGATATTGAAATCAAGGAGCTTGAGAATTCAGGGATATACAAAACATCTCTCAGAAAAAATGGTTTAACAGATCCATCCAGCAATTTGCAATATAAAATTCCTTCGCCCTTTTTCTTTGCTTTAATTGTAGTATTATTGCCCAAATAAACGGTCTCTTCAGGAATATCAAACAGTTCAGTATAGAAACTTAGATTTTTAGAAATATGGACAGATGACCCAGAATCTAAAATCAGCTTTTCATTATTTTTCATTAAATTAACACTATAGTTCTTGTTGAAATGTCTGTCTGTATACTTGGAATCTCTATTTTCATTCTCCTTTGTTTGACTGATATTCCCAGACCTCCTGGTCTGATTCTTGGGACAATGCGCCACCCGGTGGCCAAATTCGTTACATAGGAAACACCTGAAGGCTTTGTTTCCAGCTGACCTCATTTCAGCACTGGCGGTCATGTGACCTCTCTCTCTGGGCTGAGTTTCTCTGGTGTAATCGGCTCTCTTTGTATGCAAATGTGAGGTGCCCATGCGGTTCCCTCTTGCAGCATTTCCTCCAGCATTCCCTCCCCATCTCGGGTTACGTCTGGAATGATCAATTGTTGCTTTAAGAGCAAAGTTGCTAGCCAGTTCACTTTCATAGCGTGAGTTTAAAAGGTTTCTTCGGTTTGCCTCCGAAGACAATGTTTCTACAGCCTTTTCAAAGTTTAGATTGGTGTGGGTTTCCAATTGCCCAATTATAGTGCTATAGGAAGCAGGCAAGCTCAAGAACAGAGTCTCCAGCTTTTGACTCTCTGTAAATTCCTCTCCTGCTTGTCTAAATTGAAAAAAGAAATCTTCCAAAGTCCCAATAAAAGTAGAGAAACAGTCCCCATCTTTATATTGGAGATCTTGCAATTTTCGGCGTAAATTAAACGTGTATGCCCATCCTTTCCTCATATGCATAGAATCTAGCTTGTTTAGCATCTCCTTTGAGGTTCCAAGATCACAAATAGCATAAAGGAAAGTTTTACTCACGGAAGCTGCAATCATCGCTTGTGATTTTCGGTCCTTAATTAGCCAGAGTTCCTTCTCCTTTTTCTCAGCATCCGAGGTTCCATCTGGCGGGGGGTCTTCCTCAGTAACTTGGTGGAGTCCCTCTGCTTTCAGTGCAATCTTCAGTCGAGTCTTCCATTCCAAGTAATTATCCGCTTCCAGGATGGTAAGCCTGAGTTTTCCTTCCAGGTATGCAGCCATGCTCACCGGCTCCAAAAGGCAGTTGCTGTAGATTAGCAATTCAAAGTGTCCACGCTAGATCTCAATGGATCTCCTGGAACAAACCTAACTATCTAGTTGCAGCACACGCAGCTCAAAATACTGCTCCCATAACTTGCTGGAGCCCATAACCTGTTGGAAATTCTCTGTGGTGAGAGAATCCCTTTTTCAATATAGCAGAGTGCACAGAGGCACAAACACAGCGGATTTAGTTATGCATGCATGTGTGCTAAGAGTAAAGTAACTTGGAGCCAATTGCTAGTTTCAAATCAATATAAAAAGGTATTTATTAAGGAACTCCATTCTAGATAGGAAAGTGAGGATTTAGGATCTCTAATCTATCTATCTAAATGGATGCAGATGGATTCACCATCTTCTCTGCACATATGGTGCAGGGCAAGAGACTTGCCATGTTGCAAGGTCAACAGCCAGGTAGGAAGAGAGAGAAGGAGGAAGGAAGTTGAATCCCCTAAGATTAGCAATCTACATTTCAAAGGGATAGCATCAGAGCAGCAGGAAGTGATGACCAAATGTCTTTGACCTTCTAGCCCTCTGACTTACTAGTCTGTCCTCCACTGTCTGAGGCAAAGAGACAGCGCAAAGTCCTTTCCTTCCAACAGAATCTAGCTGGTCAGACATACAATCCCTAGAAGATGATGATAATTCTGGCCTTTTCTCTTCGGATGAAGGGGAAGTGGAAAGGGTTGCTGAAAAGGAAAAAGTAGTATCCACACCATTACAGGAGGACCAGCACTCATTTGCAAGAGGTGAAGTGAGAGTAGAAGATTTTCTGAGTAACCCTACCTATTTAGAATCAGAAGCTTTGCAAGTAGTGAAGCAGGAGGGGAAGTACTCTACCTCTGAATGGCAAGAATTTCTACAAAAAGAGGTCAAAGAGGTAGCAAATATCCTCTTGACAACGGACTTGCATCCAATAGAATTGTTTGAATTCTGGGCCTTTTTGTTAGCCCATATAACCTTACCTAAGCTGAATATTGCCATGACTACCTGGAAAAAGAAAAGTACAGCTGAACAATGGAACAGGCTGGAAAAAGATCATGACCTGATTTTTCGATGGCTTATGGGAGCAGAAATCAAGTCGGAACACAAGGTAGCTGTGGCAGTAGCAACGAGCTCAATCATCTTGACCAAAATGATGACCCATAGAATGACCAAAATGCGGAAGCCTCTCACGAAACCCCTCCAATTTCCGGAGTGGCTGACTGAAATAAATCTACTGAAAAAGATTCAGGGCCTAAATCGTTTTTTACAAGAAAAATCTTCCTCTGGAATTACAGGCAGCCTATTAGTGGCTCCCTTTTCAACTGGGATAGAAGGAAATGACCTTCCAATGTCAATTAACCAGTGTGTGGATTGGTTGTACACAATCACCACCTATTTAAAACAACGCTTAAGAAAGAAGAAGGAAGCTTTTTCGCAACTCCGTGAAGTACATCTTAAAGAGAGACCCGAGAAGAGGAATGTAACTAAAGAACCTACGGAGGGAGTAATTCCTGCTGTCCCACCCTCTCAAATTGAACCAACCACAACCCTCCAGGGGAACCAGGAGGAACCTAGCCACCATATAACAGCACAGGACGGTGGGGAGAATTTTTATCCTGACCACAGAGGGAGTGCAGCCAAAAAGGCTCGGATAGAACCAACGCATGAGCCTATAGAAGGACCAAAGTCGGAGGCAAAGGCCAGCACACCCGAGCTGGTTTCCCCAAACCCCCTTTTGAGGGCTCTGGATCGGGAAGGAATAGACGTTATCGTAGCTGCTCACCAGCATCTCCAAAGTGCACCAGAGACCCCAACCGTAGCAACAGTAGGACAAGAGAACCAAGCACCACCAAAAAGATATGAAGTAGAAGGCGCGAGGCCTAAGACTCTTACAACAACCATGGAACAAAGTGCAACGTCCCTGCCCCCTTCTGGGACTACTTCTAAAAGAAAAATGGACTTAATGGCTTTATCCTCCGCTCTTGAGCAAAGGGGGACTAACCGACAAGGGCAATCCGCAATCCCACTGAATCTGGGTCAACAGGAAAAACTGACCATGGCAGCGAGGGAGACTTTGGCTCCTCGTTCCTTTGCCTCAGTAGCGAACCCGGACAAGAACAGACGCCCTAATGCGATGAGGAAAGGGAAAGGTGCTATGGCGATGACAGGGGATGGACTTTCTGATCCACAAGTCCAGTTTGAAATGGAGGATGAAGTAATGGCAGCAATCCCTGATGCCATTTCTGAAGAAGAAGACCCCAAGAAAAGGTTAGTCATCAGGATGAGATATGTAGGAAATGACGAAAGCAAGGCGACTAGGGACTATGTAATTAAAAAAGTAATTTTGGAAGCCATGGACTTCCCAATCCCATGGCTGAGGGCAGTTATACAATTAGATACATCTAATGAAATCGATGTCTGTCTGAAGCACCAGGTGGCATACCACCGGTACTGGTCCAATTGTAGAATTGTGGAGAAGACGATGCCAAACCTCTTAACGGGTTTCCAGCTTGTTCCGTTGTTTAAGGCGGACACGCGAGTCTTAACCATTACCTTCAGAACAACCGTAGTCCCGGCAGAAGACGTATCCCTCTGGCTTGGAAGACACGTGAAGGTCCTGATGGAACCACATGAAAGGAAAGATCAATACGGTATTTGGACTGGAGAGTATCGGAGCATCGTATCGCTTCGCACTGACCCTCAGACGGGAGCTATTCAACATCTCCCGAAGTATTTCTTCCTTGGTTCTGATAGAGCTAGCCTGAGATATAGCGGTCAACCGCCCGCCTGCTACCATTGTGGGGCGTATGATCATCTCAGAAGAAATTGCCACACCTCCCTTTGTTCTAAGTGTGGGGTACGCGGCCACAGTACGGTCAATTGCCATAAGAGCATCCGCCGCAATCTCTGCCTCGGGATCGGACACACCTATTTTTGGTGTCCCGAAGCCCACTATAATAAAACTAATCAGGAAAGGGCAGCTAAAGCGGCGAAAGTGGCTGAAACGGGCAAGGCACGGGCACAGCGGCAGGAACAGAGGCAAGAAATGCTACAAAACAGACAGAGGAGAATGAGTGGCGACTTGAACATGGAACAGACTACAGAAAGCGCTTCACTACCAACCACAGAACGACTGGACACAAGCTCCGAAAGAACTGAAGCAGAGGACCCAGGTGGGACATCCTGGGTACAAGTGTCCTCCCGTAAGCACGGGAATAAAAAGCACTCGGGGGGAGGGAAGCAAGATATGCTTATGACCCATCCACGAGGGAGCCAATCGGGGTCCCTGGCAACCGTTGCAAAGGGCTTGAACCGATTTGAAGTATTAAACAATTTGCAGCAGCCTCTAAACGAGGAACTTGTTGAAATCACAAATGATTCTGTTGGGGTAGAACAGAGGATCTCTTCACCTCCCAAAGAACAAAGGAGGCAAAAGAAACACGAAAAGCCATCTGTGTGCGCAGCTTCGCGGACACTGGAAGATCGGAGTTTTCAGGAGGTCTTGGAAAAGGTGGAAGCTGACCTAATAGTAGAAAGAGACAGACAGGGGGAAATGTGGGGAATTCGTAACTATCATAAAGATAGAGTGAAGTATTTGGAAAATGAAAAGAAAAAATTATGCGATGTAATTCAAGAGAAGGGTCTGTCACAAGGAAACAATGACAAGTCCCCTGAGGTAGAAAAATTAGATAAAGTGATTGAAGAGCTCAGGGGAGCGATGGCAGAGTATAAATCGATAGATTATAAATACTGTCGTCAGTTGAGCATAGTCGCCAACCTTGTGGAAGATAGTGAGGGACTGAGGAAAGCCCTGGGGGAGCAAAACGTAGGTGATAGTTGTAACCGTGCCACTATACTGGCGCATGATGAATGTAATGTATCACGAGCAAAACTATCAGAGAAAATTCCGGTCATAGATCTTTCCAAGGAAGCCACTGAGTATGAAACTCCTATGGAACCTGTGGTAATAGTGGGGAAGGTTGTTTCTGACAAGTACACTGTGACAGTGCAGAACCAAATGGGGACAGGAGCACACTCCGCATGGGGTGACCAGGTGGAGAAAGAATTCCCTTTGGAATCAAAACGGGAAGCTGGCCAGGAATCAGGGCCTAGTCTCGGTCAGTCCCCCCCCTCCCTCAGCCCGGCCTCCCCCACCCCGGTTCTCCCCGAGAAACCTCACCCACCTGATCCTACACAGAAACAACCCCCCTTACTCGGGGCAGAGCCCGAAGGCTCAACTTGTAAGGCTACACTCCCCACCAACCTCGATGGGAGAGGGGTAGAAAGTACAACCTTCCCCTTAAAAGGAAGAGATGTAGAAAGTACCACTTAGGATATGTACATTCTTTTACACTTTGGGTATAATGTATAGTATCTATACTTTTTGTCTGATAATGAAGATTATGTGTTTCCTGTTACCACCCCTGCCGTTCTTTCCCGTCGACCTCCTATCGGTGGCACATTTGTGAAAACGTGAAATTTTTCCATTACCTTTAAATTTGTATTTTCACTATTTTAGTTCCACAGAGAACAGTTGTTTTTATTCACATTTCGGCCCCTTTTCTCTTATATTGACTCATAGCTTCACTTTTGTCAGTTTTGTATATATACCCAATTTGATGTTCTCTTCTTTCACTAAAATTTATTTCTTTTATGGCTGCACCTTTTAATTTATTAACCTGGAACGTTCATGGCCTACGTATGGCCAGCAGGCGTCGTGAAATTCTCCATTTTTTGTCCTATTCAAATTATCACATATGTGTCTTACAAGAAACACATTTTGCAAATGAGAGTCACCGATGGGCGGCTCAAAGGCAGTGGACCATGGGCCCATCTTTCTGGTCCCATGATGGCAGTGGGAATGCGGGCCTGGCTGTTCTTTTTAAAGAGCGTTCTGACCTGAGAGTGGAGACAGTGGTTGAAATGGTACAGGGTCGCTTGATGTATGTAGACTTTACTTTCGCTTGTGAAAGGAGCATTGGCTCCAACACCCGTGCGTTAAATCTCTCTTTTCGTTTGTGTGCGATCTACGCCCCGGTTAAAGTTGCTCAAAGGAAGTCCCTTTGGGCTAAACTCAAAGATGTCACCAACACGAAGCGTAACCTCTTGATAATTGGCGACTTTAACAACCGTGCGCAGCCAAACGATAGGAGACACTATACGCACGGACGACCGATCTCTACACCTAGCTCGCCTCTGACGGAGGAGGAAAGCGACCTGCAGCGTTTCTTATCTGAAACTTTGGGCTTAAGGGATAAGGCCCTTGAGGCCCCGAATTCTCTAATTTTTTTCCCAATCTCGCACAAGGTTTTTTTTAATTCTACATATCAAACGAGATTTAATTCTGAGACGAAATTCACTTTTTACCATCCCAGAATAGTCAGTCGTCTGGATAGACTGTGGGCCCCGGCCTCTTTACAAGTATACGGCTGCAAGTTGACTCTCACCCCCTGGTCAGACCATGCAATGGTGGGCTTTGTTTGTAACTATGGAGACGTCCAACCACGCGGACGCCCCTTATGGAGGTTACATCGAAAACTTCTGAGCAACGAACAATTGAGGGATGTTCTGTTTTTGGAATTAGATTTGCAAGTAAAAATTTTCATGAGTGAGGATAGAGATGTGTTAGGGGGATGGGAGAGATTGAAAAAAAGGATCCGCAACAGGATGCGGATGGTTATGCAACGAGCCCACAAGAAGGAAATAAGGGACTACCAAAGTGCAGTAGCCCGCCTGTTGTATATTACAGACGCAATGAACAATGGAGAGGCATTTGATGACTCATTGCGAAAACGCTGCCTGGGAACCATCAAACATTTCCAGACGGACTTGAGACGACAACGTTTAAATAATAAGACTTTTCGGGCGAGGGGACCCATCAGTGAAAAGGACGATTGGGCAAAGAGCAAGCTGCCTAGAACGCAACTGTTTTTCCATGGACTGAGAGAAAAGGAAGGGGCCCCCCTAGTGTCTGACCCTAACGATATGCTGCGAATAATGACTATTTTTTATGAACAGCTATACGCCAGAAAGGACATCTTAGGGGAGGAAGTGGAAGCCTACTTGGAAAGCGAAAGCAAAGAGGAAGGAACGAGAAGGGCTCAGGCATTGTCAGATGCAGAAAGCGAGGGCCTGGTCCGGAAGATTACCCCGGAAGATTTGAAGAGGGCGATAACTGGAGGGAAGGCAACATCGGCCCCGGGGCCTGACGGGCTCCCATGGAGTTTTTACAAAGACTTCGCGGAAGTCTTAATTCCGGCCTTGGTAAAATTGTACAACTTCTGTCTTCGGATCGGACGCCTGGGCCAATCCTTTGGAGAAGGCCTGCTGCTTTTTTTCCCAAAGAAGGGCGACAACACCCTGCCCCAAAATTGGAGACCTATAACGCTAACCAATATCGATTATAGGATTCTGGCCAAGATACTTAACGATCGCCTGGCATCCGTGGCACACAAACTGGTCCACGGCTTCCAGACCAGCGCTGTGCCGGGTCGTAAGATGACGGACTCTCTCTGCCTTCTGCGGGAGTGTTTCCACTCACTGCAGAAGAAGAGATGGAAGGGCCACCTCCTCCTGATCGACCAGGTGAAGGCATTCGATAGGATACACCATGACTTCCTATGGCAAGTACTGAAGACGAGAGGCATCCCCTCCCTTTTCGTCTCCTGGATCCAGTTACTCTACGCCGAGGCGACGGCCACGCCCCAGGTGAATGGTTGGCGAGGAGACCCGATCCCTCTTCGATCGGGGGTCAGGCAAGGCTGTCCCCTTAGTCCCCTGCTGTATGTTCTTGGTCTGGACCCCATCCTGGTCAGGATACAGAGGGAGCCTAGACTGACGGGAATGATGTTGCCGCTGATCACCGGCCTAACCTACCAGTCGGCGAAGTTCGTGGCCCACGCAGACGACATTACGCTCTTGTTGGCTAGCAAAGAAGAAATTGGAGTAGTGGTGGAACTTTTCACCGAATATGGTAAAGTCTCAGGTTCCAAATTAAATTCGGACAAGAGTGTACTCGTCTGTGTGGATCAAGAACGTCAGTCCCTCACGCGCCAGGCGATCGTGACTGGGACGGTGACGGGGAACACAGAACGAGCTACGGAGAACGAATGGGAAGACACCATTTCCATCTTGGGAATTGCATTTGGATTGAAGAGACGCGCCTGGGAGAAAAATTGGATGGAGTGGGAGGAGAAATTGAATAAGAAACTAGCCACCTGGAAGCAGTGGGATCTGACCATGTATCAGCGTGCTGCGTATGTGCGGACTTACCTGATTCCGATGGCATCCAATTTGGCGGTGGTGTACCCCCCACCCACGGACCTCGTAAGGAGGGTAACGGGTCAGCTCTTCGGATTCCTGTGGAAGAGGAAGTTCTTCCCACTACCCAGAGCGGAGGCCTACAGGCAAGTGGAGATGGGTGGGCTGGCGATGCCAGCCCTGCAACCATTGTTGATCGCGAAGTTCGTCTCCTACAACTTTGGCGCATGGGCCCAGCACTCCGTCCACGGCACGGGCAACATACTCCAGAGAACGTGGACCTCCCTCTTCGCCTCTGGGTGGTGCACGTCCGTGTGGGGGAGGGCGTGGTGGGACGGAGGACTCTTTACCGGAAATGTAACCCGGGCAGTGAGAAGCGAATTGCCGGATTATACGGAGGAACTCCCGGTACAGCTAAAAAGGTGGAAGGTGGAGTCGGTAGCTGTAAAAGAACCTAGACCCGCCAAGGAAACCGGGAAAGCCCTGTACGAAACGATCCTTGAAGAAGGACCGTACCGACAGGCTGCGAAACGCAAATCGGAAAGACAAGGAATCTCTGGATATCTACGTGTCCAAGGCGAGGTGATCGCGCTGTTTGAGGAGCGGGAGATCCCTTTTCGTCTCTGGGAAACGAGATGGAGGCTTTACCACCAAGCCCTGCCTTTAAACACACATAGGCATTGGCTCCCACCCGACCAAAGGCTCTGCCCGCGAAGCATATACCAGCAGGAAGCGTGGGCGCTAAACGAGGAATACCCGGAAACCCACTCACACTTCCTGACCGACTGTACCGTCGCAAAGGGAGTGTGGGCGGGTATGGCGAGGACTCTGAATTGGCCTGAACTGAGCGGCCAAGGCTGGGAGGCCATAGCGTCGGGGGCAACCGAACCCCACCCGCTGCCAGGTCCTAAGAGGAAACTTGCTGGCAAACGTGATGCCTCGGGGAACAGTGTTTTTTCGAGGTGGAGAGTACCCATGTGTGTGGTATGGACCGTTAATCTTTATGTAACCTATGCCTTGTTCTTGCACAGGAACCTCGAAATAAGGAAGAATAGTGAGATTCCCCCAAATAAAACAGTCTTATTAGCGTGGAAACTCCTGCTGGGTTTTGTTCAAAAGGAGAAATGTATTCTGCCTAGAGGGAAATGGGAACAGAGGTGGAAATGGACCATGGACGTAGACCCACCTATTACGTGAAGGCATGCGGGACACATCTCTATCCACACTAGAGGGTACTGACCATTGTTTTAAACTACGAGATATATTAGATGGTATTTACTGTAAAGGGTATTCCTGTGTAAAAAGTTCTGTATGCCTTTATTGAATCGTAATGTAAAATTTTAGTAGTTTGCAAACTGAATAAAGAAACCCTGACCAGAAACCCTGACCAGGCAAGACTCTCAGATGCTAGGCAAGACTCTCAGACTCCAGGCAAGACTCTCAGATGCTAGGCAAGACTCTCAGACCCCAGGCAAGACTCTAAGATGCTAGGCAAGACTCTCAGACCCCAGACAAGACTCTCAGATGCTAGGCAAGACTCTCAGACCCCAGGCAGGACTCTCAGATGCTAGGCAAGACTCTCAGACCCCAGGCAAGACTCTCAGATGCTAGGAAAGACTCTCAGATGCTAGGCAAGACTCTCAGACCCCAGGCAAGAATCTCAGATGCTAGGCAAGACTCTCAGACCCCAGGCAAGACTCTCAGATGCTAGGCAAAACTCTCAGACCCCAGGCAAGACATTCAGATGCTAGGCAAGACTCTCAGACCCCAGGCAAGACTCTCAGATGCTAGGCAACACTCTCTGACCCCAGGCAAGACTCTCAGATGCTATGCAACACTCTCAGACTCCAGGCAAGACTCTCAGATGCTAGGCAAGACTCTCAGACCCCAGGGAAGACTCTCAGATGCTAGGCAAGACTCTCAGATGCTAGGCAAGACTCTGACACCCCAGGCAAGACTCTCAGATGCTAGGCAAGTCTCTCAGATCCCAGGCAAGACTCTGAGATGGTTGGCAACACTCTCAGACTCCAGGCAAGTCTCTCAGATGCTTGGCAAGTATCTCAGACCCCAGGCAACACTCTCAGATGCTAGGCAAGACTCTCAGATGCTAGGCAAGACTCTGACACCCCAGGCAAGACTCTCAGATGCTAGGCAAGACTCTCAGACCCCAGGCAAGACTCTCAGATGGTTAGCAACACTCTCAGACTCCAGGCAAGTCTCTCAGATGCTAGGCAAGACTCTCAGACTCCAGGCAAGACTCTCAGATGCTAGGCAACACTCTCAGACTCCAGGCAAGACTCTCAGATGCTAGGCAAGACTCTCAGACCCCAGGCAAGACTCTCAGATGCTAGGCAAGACCCTCAGATGCTAGGCAAGACTCTCAGATGCTAGGCAAGACTCTCAGATGCAAGGCAAGACTCTCAGATGCTAGGCAACACTCTCAGACCCCAGGCAAGACTCTCAGATGCTAGGCAAGACTCTCTGACACCAGGCAAGACTCTCAGATGCTAGGCAAGACTCTCAGACCCCAGGCAAGACTCTCAGATGCTAGGCAAGACTCTCAGACCCCAGGCAAGAATCTCAGATGCTAGGCAAGAGTCTCAGACTCCAGGCAAGACTCTCAGATGCAAGGCAAGACTCTCAGATGCTAGGCAACACTCTCAGACCCCAGGCAAGACTCTCAGATGCTAGGCAAGACTCTCTGACACCAGGCAAGACTCTCAGATGCTAGGCAAGACTCTCAGACTCCAGGCAAGACTCCCAGATGCTAGGCAAGACTATCAGATTCCAGGCAAGACTCCCAGATGCTAGGCAAGACTCTCAGACCCCAGGCAAGACTCTCAGATGCTAGGCAAAACTCTCAGACCCCAGGCAAGACATTCAGATGCTAGGCAAGACTCTCAGACCCCAGGCAAGACTCTCAGATGCTAGGCAACACTCTCAGACTCCAGGCAAGACTCTCAGATGCTATGCCACACTCTCAGACTCCAGGCAAGACTCTCAGATGCTAGGCAAGACTCTCAGACCCCAGGGAAGACTCTCAGATGCTTGGCAAGATTCTCAGATGCTAGGCAAAACTCTGACACCCCAGGCAAGACTCTCAGATGCTAGGCAAGTCTCTCAGATCCCAGGCAAGACTCTGAGATGGTTGGCAACACTCTCAGATTCGAGGCAAGTCTCTCAGATGCTAGGCAAGACTCTCAGACTCCAGGCAAGACTCTCAGATGCTAGGCAACACTCTCAGACTCCTGGCAAGACTCTCAGATGCTAGGCAAGACTCTCAGACCCCAGGCAAGACTCTCAGATGCTAGGCAATACTCTCAGATGCTAGGCAAGACTCTCAGATGCTAGGCAAGACTCTCAGATGCTAGGCAAGACTCTCAGACCCCAGACAAGACTCTCAGATGCTAGGCAAGACTCTCAGACCCCAGGCAGGACTCTCAGATGCTAGGCAAGACTCTCAGACCCCAGGCAAGACTCTCAGATGCTAGGAAAGACTCTCAGATGCTAGGCAAGACTCTCAGACCCCAGGCAAGAATCTCAGATGCTAGGCAAGACTCTCAGACCCCAGGCAAGACTCTCAGATGCTAGGCAAAACTCTCAGACCCCAGGCAAGACATTCAGATGCTAGGCAAGACTCTCAGACCCCAGGCAAGACTCTCAGATGCTAGGCAACACTCTCTGACCCCAGGCAAGACTCTCAGATGCTATGCAACACTCTCAGACTCCAGGCAAGACTCTCAGATGCTAGGCAAGACTCTCAGACCCCAGGGAAGACTCTCAGATGCTAGGCAAGACTCTCAGATGCTAGGCAAGACTCTGACACCCCAGGCAAGACTCTCAGATGCTAGGCAAGTCTCTCAGATCCCAGGCAAGACTCTGAGATGGTTGGCAACACTCTCAGACTCCAGGCAAGTTTCTCAGATGCTTGGCAAGTATCTCAGACCCCAGGCAACACTCTCAGATGCTAGGCAAGACTCTCAGATGCTAGGCAAGACTCTGACACCCCAGGCAAGACTCTCAGATGCTAGGCAAGACTCTCAGACCCCAGGCAAGACTCTCAGATGGTTAGCAACACTCTCAGACTCCAGGCAAGTCTCTCAGATGCTAGGCAAGACTCTCAGACTCCAGGCAAGACTCTCAGATGCTAGGCAACACTCTCAGACTCCAGGCAAGACTCTCAGATGCTAGGCAAGACTCTCAGACCCCAGGCAAGACTCTCAGATGCTAGGCAAGACCCTCAGATGCTAGGCAAGACTCTCAGATGCTAGGCAAGACTCTCAGATGCAAGGCAAGACTCTCAGATGCTAGGCAACACTCTCAGACCCCAGGCAAGACTCTCAGATGCTAGGCAAGACTCTCTGACACCAGGCAAGACTCTCAGATGCTAGGCAAGACTCTCAGACCCCAGGCAAGACTCTCAGATGCTAGGCAAGACTCTCAGACCCCAGGCAAGAATCTCAGATGCTAGGCAAGAGTCTCAGACTCCAGGCAAGACTCTCAGATGCAAGGCAAGACTCTCAGATGCTAGGCAAAACTCTCAGACCCCAGGCAAGACTCTCAGATGCTAGGCAAGACTCTCTGACACCAGGCAAGACTCTCAGATGCTAGGCAAGACTCTCAGACTCCAGGCAAGACTCCCAGATGCTAGGCAAGACTATCAGATTCCAGGCAAGACTCCCAGATGCTAGGCAAGACTCTCAGACCCCAGGCAAGACTCTCAGATGCTAGGCAAAACTCTCAGACCCCAGGCAAGACATTCAGATGCTAGGCAAGACTCTCAGACCCCAGGCAAGACTCTCAGATGCTAGGCAACACTCTCAGACTCCAGGCAAGACTCTCAGATGCTATGCCACACTCTCAGACTCCAGGCAAGACTCTCAGATGCTAGGCAAGACTCTCAGACCCCAGGGAAGACTCTCAGATGCTTGGCAAGATTCTCAGATGCTAGGCAAGACTCTGACACCCCAGGCAAGACTCTCAGATGCTAGGCAAGTCTCTCAGATCCCAGGCAAGACTCTGAGATGGTTGGCAACACTCTCAGACTCGAGGCAAGTCTCTCAGATGCTAGGCAAGACTCTCAGACTCCAGGCAAGACTCTCAGATGCTAGGCAACACTCTCAGACTCCTGGCAAGACTCTCAGATGCTAGGCAAGACTCTCAGACCCCAGGCAAGACTCTCAGATGCTAGGCAATACTCTCAGATGCTAGGCAAGACTCTCAGATGCTAGGCAAGACTCTCAGATGCTAGGCAACACTCTCAGACCCCAGGCAACACTCTCAGATGCAAGGCAAGACTCTCAGATGCTAGGCAACACTCTCAGACCCCAGGGAAGACTCTCAGATGCTAGGCAAGACTCTCAGATGCTAGGCAAGACCCTCAGATGCTAGGCAAGACTCTCAGATGCTAGGCAAGACTCTCAGATGCAAGGCAAGACTCTCAGATGCTAGGCAACACTCTCAGACCCCAGGCAAGACTCTCAGATGCTAGGCAAGACTCTCTGACCCCAGGCAAGACTCTCAGATGCTAGGCAAGACTCTCAGACCCCAGGCAAGACTCTCAGATGCTAGGCAAGACTCTCAGACCCCAGGCAAGAATCTCAGATGCTAGGCAAGAGTCTCAGACCCCAGGCTAGACTCTCAGATGCTAGGCAAGACTCTCAGACTCCAGGCAAGACTCCCATATGCTAGGTAAGACTATCAGATTCCAGGCAAGACTCCCAGATGCTAGGCAAGACTCTCAGACCCCAGGCAAGACTCTCAGATGCTAGGCAACACTCTCAGACCCCAGGCAAGACTCTCAGATGCTAGGCAAAACTCTCAGACCCCAGGCATTTCTCTTAGATGCTAGGCAACACTCTCAGATCCCAGGCAAGACTCTCAGATGCTAGGCAAGACTCTCAGACCCCAGGCAAGACTCTCAGATGCTAGGCAACACTCTCAGACCCCAGACAAGAAGCTCAGATGCTAGGCAACACTCTCAGACCCCAGGCAAGACTCTCAGATGCTAGGCAAGACTCTCTGACCCCAGGCAAGACTCTAAGATGCTAGGCAACACTCTCACAACCCAGACAAGACTCTCAGATGCTAGGCAAGACTCTCAGACCCCAGACAAGACTCTCAGATGCTAGGCAAGACTCTCAGACCCCAGGCAAGACTCTCAGATGCTAGGCAAGACTCTCAGACCCCAGGCAAGACTCTCAGATGCTAGGCAAGACTCTCAGAAGCTAGGCAAGACTCTCAGACCCCAGACAAGACTCTCAGATGCTAGGCAAGACTCTCAGACCCCAGGCAAGACTCTCAGATGCTAGGCAAGACTCTCAGACCCCAGGCAAGACTCTCAGATGCTAGGCAAGACTCTCAGACTATAAGCAATACTCTCAGACCCCAGGCAAGACTCTCAGATGTTAGGCAAGACTCTCAGACCTCAGGCAAGACTCTCAGACTACAGGCAAGACTCTCAGATGCTAGGCAAGTATCTCAGACCATAAGCAAGACTCTCAGACCCCAGGCAAGACTCTCAGATGCTAGGCAAGACTCTCAGACTCCAGGCAAGACTCTCAGATGCTAGGGAACACTCTCAGACCATAAGCAAGACTCTCAGACCCCAGGCAAGACTCTCAGATGCTAGGCAAGACTCTCAGATGCTAGGCAAGACTCTCAGACCCCAGGCAAGACTCTCAGATGCTAGGCAAGACTCTCAGACTCAAGGCAATTCTCTCAGATGCTAGGCAAGACTCTCAGACCCCAGGCAAGATTCTGAGATGCTAGGCAAGACTCTCAGACCCCAGACAAGACTCTCAGATACTAGGCAAGAATCTCAGACCCCAGGCTAGACTCTCAGATGCTAGGCAAGACTCTCAGACTCCAGGCAAGACTCCCAGATGCTAGGCAAGACTCTCAGATGCTAGGCAAGACTCTCAGACCCCAGGCAAGACTCTCAGATGCTAGGCAAGACTCTCAGACCCCTGACAAGACTCTCAGATGCTAGGCAAGACTCTCAGACCCTAGGCAAGAATCTCAGATGCTAGGCAAGAGTCTCAGACCCCAGGCTAGACTCTCAGATGCTAGGCAAGACTCTCAGACTCCAGGCAAGACTCTCAGATGCTAGGCAAGACTATCAGACCCCAGGCAAGAATCTCAGATGCTAGGCAAGAGTCTCAGACCCCAGGCTAGACTCTCAGATGCTAGGCAAGACTCTCAGACTCCAGGCAAGACTCCCAGATGCTAGGCAAGACTATCAGACTCCAGGCAAGACTCCCAGATGCTAGGCAACACTCTCAGACCCCAGGCAAGAATCTCGGATGCTAGGCAACACTCTCAGATGCCAGGCAAGACTCTCAGATGCTAGGCAAGACTCTCAGACCCCAGGCAAGACTCTCAGATGCCAGGCAAGACTCTCAGACCCCAGGCAAGACTCTCAGATGCTAGGCAACACTCTCAGACCCCAGGCAAGAATCTCAGATGCTAGGCAACACTCTCAGATGCCAGGCAAGACTCTCAGATGCTAGGCAAGACTCTCAGACCCCAGGCAAGACTCTCAGATGCCAGGCAACACTCTCAGACTCCAGGCAAGACTCTCAGATGCCAGGCAAAACTCTCAGACTCCAGGCAAGACTCTCAGATGCCAGGCAAAACTCTCAGACCCCAGGCAAGACTCTCAGATGCCAGGCAAGACTCTCAGACTCCAGGCAAGACTCTCAGATGCCAGGCAAGACTCTCAGACTCCAGGCAAGACTCTCAGATGCCAGGCAAAACTCTCAGACCCCAGGCAAGACTCTCAGATGCCAGGCAAGACTCTCAGACCCCAGGCAAGACTCTCAGATGCCAGGCAAGACTCTCAGACTCCAGGCAAGACTCTCAGATGCTAGGCAAGACTCTCAGACCTTAGGCAAGACTCTCAGATGCTAGGCAAGACTCTCAGACCTTAGGCAAGATGCTCAGATGCTAGGCAAGGCTCTCAGACCTTAGGGAAGACTCTCAGATGCTAGGCAAGACTCTCAGACCCCAGGCAAGACTCTCAGATGCTAGGCAAGACTCTCAGACTCCGGGCAAGACTCTCAGATGCTAGGGAACACTCTCAGACCATAAGCAAGACTGTCAGACCTCAGGCAAGACTCTCAGATGCTAGGCAAGACTCTCAGATGCTAGGCAAGACTCTCAGACCCCAGGCAAGACTCTCAGATGCTAGGCAAGACTCTCAGACCCCAGGCAAGACTCTGAGATGCTAGGCAAGACTCTCAGACCCCAGGCAAGACTCTGAGATGCTAGGCAACACTCTCAGACCCCAGGCAAGACTCTCAGATGCTAGGAAAGACTCTCAGATGCTAGGCAAGACTCTCAGACCCCAGGCAAGAATCTCAGATGCTAGGCAAGACTCTCAGACCCCAGGCAAGACTCTCAGATGCTAGGCAAAACTCTCAGACCCCAGGCAAGACATTCAGATGCTAGGCAAGACTCTCAGACCCCAGGCAAGACTCTCAGATGCTAGGCAACACTCTCTGACCCCAGGCAAGACTCTCAGATGCTATGCAACACTCTCAGACTCCAGGCAAGACTCTCAGATGCTAGGCAAGACTCTCAGACCCCAGGGAAGACTCTCAGATGCTAGGCAAGACTCTCAGATGCTAGGCAAGACTCTGACACCCCAGGCAAGACTCTCAGATGCTAGGCAAGTCTCTCAGATCCCAGGCAAGACTCTGAGATGGTTGGCAACACTCTCAGACTCCAGGCAAGTCTCTCAGATGCTTGGCAAGTATCTCAGACCTCAGGCAACACTCTCAGATGCTAGGCAAGACTCTCAGATGCTAGGCAAGACTCTGACACCCCAGGCAAGACTCTCAGATGCTAGGCAAGACTCTCAGACCCCAGGCAAGACTCTCAGATGGTTAGCAACACTCTCAGACTCCAGGCAAGTCTCTCAGATGCTAGGCAAGACTCTCAGACCCCAGGCAAGACTCTCAGATGCTAGGCAAGACCCTCAGATGCTAGGCAAGACTCTCAGATGCTAGGCAAGACTCTCAGATGCAAGGCAAGACTCTCAGATGCTAGGCAACACTCTCAGACCCCAGGCAAGACTCTCAGATGCTAGGCAAGACTCTCTGACACCAGGCAAGACTCTCAGATGCTAGGCAAGACTCTCAGACCCCAGGCAAGACTCTCAGATGCTAGGCAAGACTCTCAGACCCCAGGCAAGAATCTCAGATGCTAGGCAAGACTCTCAGATGCTAGGCAAGACTCTCAGACCCCAGGCAAGACTCTCAGATGCTAGGCAAGACTCTCAGACCCCAGGCAAGAATCTCAGATGCTAGGCAAGAGTCTCAGACCCCAGGCTAGACTCTCAGATGCTAGGCAAGACTCTCAGACTCCAGGCAAGACTCCCAGATGCTAGGCAAGACTATCAGATTCCAGGCAAGACTCCCAGATGCTAGGCAAGACTCTCAGACCCCAGGCAAGACTCTCAGATGCTAGGCAACACTCTCAGACCCCAGGCAAGACTCTCAGATGCTAGGCAAAACTCTCAGACCCCAGGCATTTCTCTTAGATGCTAGGCAACACTCTCAGATCCCAGGCAAGACTCTCAGATGCTAGGCAAGACTCTCAGACCCCAGGCAAGACTCTCAGATGCTAGGCAACACTCTCAGACCCCAGACAAGAAGCTCAGATGCTAGGCAACACTCTCAGACCCCAGGCAAGACTCTCAGATGCTAGGCAAGACTCTCTGACCCCAGGCAAGACTCTAAGATGCTAGGCAACACTCTCACAACCCAGAAAAGACTCTCAGATGCTAGGCAACACTCTCAGACCCCAGACAAGACTCTCAGATGCTAGGCAAGACTCTCAGACCCCAGGCAAGACTCTCAGATGCTAGGCAAGACTCTCAGACCCCAGGCAAGACTCTCAGATGCTAGGCAAGACTCTCAGACCCCAGGCAAGACTCTCAGACTACAGGCAAGACTCTCAGATGCTAGGCAAGTATCTCAGACCATAAGCAAGACTCTCAGACCCCAGGCAAGACTCTCAGATGCTAGGCAAGACTCTCAGACTCCAGGCAAGACTCTCAGATGCTAGGGAACACTCTCAGACCATAAGCAAGACTCTCAGACCCCAGGCAAGACTCTGAGATGCTAGGCAAGACTCTCAGACCCCAGGCAAGACTCTCAGATGCTAGGCAACACTCTCAGACCCCAGGCAAGACTCTGAGATGCTAGGCAAGACTCTCAGACCCCAGGCAAGACTCTAAGATGCTAGGCAACACTCTCAGACCCAAGAAAAGACTCTCAGATGCTAGGCAAGACTCTCAGACCCCAGGCAAGACTCTCAGATGCTAGGCAAGACTCTCAGACCCCAGGCAAGACTCTCAGATGCTAGGCAAGACTCTCAGATGCTAGGCAAGGCTCTCAGACCCCAGGCAAGACTCTCAGATGCTAGGCAAGACTCTCAGACCCCAGGCAAGACTCTCAGATGCTAGGCAAGACTCTCAGACCCCAGGCAAGACTCTCAGATGCTAGGCAGGACTCTCAGACCATAAGCAAGACTCTCAGACCCCAGGCAAGACTCTCAGATGTTAGGCAAGACTCTCAGACCCCAGGCAAGACTCTCAGACTACAGGCAAGACTCTCAGATGCTAGGCAAGTATCTCAGACGATAAGCAACACTCTCAGACCCCAGGAAAGACTCTCAGATGCTAGGCAAGACTCTCAGACCCCAGGCAATTCTCTTAGATGCTAGGCAACACTCTCAGACCCCAGGCAACACTCTCAGATGCTAGGCAAGACTCTCAGACCCCAGGCAAGACTCTCAGATGCTAGGCAAGACTCTCAGACCCCAGACAAGAATCTCAGATGCTAGGCAAGAATCTCAGACCCCAGGCAAGACTCTTAGATGCTGGGCAAGACTCTCAGATCCCAGGCAAGACTCTCAGATGCTAGGCAAGACTCTCAGATGCTAGGCAACACTCTCAGATGCTAGGCAAGACTCTCAGACCCCAGGCAAGACGCTCAGATGCTAGGCAACACTCTCAGACCCCAGGCAAGACTCTCAGATGCTAGGCCAGACTCTCAGACCCCAGGCAAGACTCTAAGATGCTAGGCAACACTCTCACACCCCAGACAAGACTCTCAGATGCTAGGCAACACTCTCAGACCCCAGACAAGACTCTCAAATGCTAGGCAAGACTCTCAGACCCCAGGCAAGACTCTCAGATGCTAGGCAACACTCTCACACCCCAGACAAGACTCTCAGATGCTAGGCAACACTCTCAGACCCCAGACAAGACTCTCAGATGCTAGGCAAGACTCTCAGACCCCAGGCAAGACTCTCAGATGCTAGGCAAGACTCTCAGACTCCAGGCAAGACTCTTAGATGCTAGGCAAGACTCTCAGATCCCAGGCAAGACTCTCAGATGCTAGGCAAGACTCTCAGATGCTAGGCAACACTCTTAGATGCTAGGCAAGACTCTCAGACCCCAGGCAAGACTCTCAGATGCTAGGCAAGACTCTCAGACCCCAGGCAAGAAGCTCAGATGCTAGGCAACACTCTCAGACCCCAGGCAAGACTCTCAGATGCTAGGCAAGACTCTCTGACCCCAGGCAAGACTCTAAGATGCTAGGCAACACTCTCACACCCCAGACAAGACTCTCAGATGCTAGGCAAGACTCTCAGACCCCAGACAAGACTCTCAGATGCTAGGCAAGACTCTCAGACCCCAGGCAAGACTCTCAGATGCTAGGCAAGAATCTCAGACCCCAGGCAAGACTCTCAGATGCTAGGCAAGACTCTCAGACTATAAGCAATACTCTCAGACCCCAGGCAAGACTCTCAGATGTTAGGCAAGACTCTCAGACCCCAGGCAAGACTCTCAGACTACAGGCAAGACTCTCAGATGCTAGGCAAGACTCTCAGACTCCAGGCAAGACTCTCAGATGCTAGGGAACACTCTCAGACCATAAGCAAGACTCTCAGACCCCAGGCAAGACTCTCAGATGCTAGGCAAGACTCTCAGATGCTAGGCAAGACTCTCAGACCCCAGGCAAGACTCTCAGATGCTAGGCAAGACTCTCAGACCCCAGGCAAGATTCTGAGATGCTAGGCAAGACTCTCAGACCCCAGACAAGACTCTCAGATGCTAGGCAAGAATCTCAGACCCAAGGCAAGACTCTCAGATGGTAGGCAACAATCTCAGACTCCCGGCAATTCTCTTAGATGCTAGGCAACACTCTCAGAACCCAGGCAAGACTCTCAGATGCTAGGCAAAACTCTCAGACCCCAGGCAGGACTCTCAGATGCCAGGCAACACTCTCAGACCCCAGGCAAGACTTTCAGATGCCAGGCAACACTCTCAGACTCCAGGCAAGACTCTCAGATGCCAGGCAATACTCTCAGACTCCAGGCAAGACTCTCAAACGCCAGGCAACACTCTCAGACCCCAGGCAAGACTCTCAGATGCCAGGCAAGACTCTCAGACCCCAGGCAAGACTCTCAGATGCTAGGCAACACTCTCAGACCCCAGGCAAGAATCTCAGATGCTAGGCAACACTCTCAGATGCCAGGCAAGACTCTCAGATGCTAGGCAAGACTCTCAGACCCCAGGCAAGACTCTCAGATGCCAGGCAACACTCTCAGACTCCAGGCAAGACTCTCAGATGCCAGGCAAAACTCTCAGACTCCAGGCAAGACTCTCAGATGCCAGGCAAGACTCTCAGACTCCAGGCAAGACTCTCAGATGCCAGGAAAAACGCTCAGACTCCAAGCAAGACTCTCAGATGCCAGGCAAAACTCTCAGACCCCAGGCAAGACTCTCAGATGCCAGGCAAGACTCTCAGACCCCAGGCAAGACTCTCAGATGCCAGGCAAGACTCTCAGACTCCAGGCAAGACTCTCAGATGCTAGGCAAGACTCTCAGACCTTAGGCAAGACTCTCAGATGCTAGGCAAGACTCTCAGACCTTAGGCAAGACGCTCAGATGCTAGGCAAGGCTCTCAGACCTTAGGCAAGACTCTCAGATGCTAGGCAAGACTCTCAGACCCCAGGCAAGACTCTCAGATGCTAGGCAAGACTCTCAGACTCCAGGTAAGACTCTCAGATGCTAGGGAACACTCTCAGACCATAAGCAAGACTCTCAGAACCCAGGCAAGACTCTCAGATGCTAGGCAAGACTCTCAGATGCTAGGCAACCCACTCAGACCCCAGGCAAGACTCTCAGATGCTAGGCAAGACTCTCAGACCCCAGGCAAGACTCTCAGATGCTAGGCAAGACTCTCAGACCCCAGGCAAGACTCTCAGACGCTAGGCAAGACTCTCAGACCCCAGGCAAGAATCTCAGATGCTAGGCAAGAGTCTCAGACCCCAGGCTAGACTCTCAGATGCTAGGCAAGACTCTCAGACTCCAGGCAAGACTCCCAGATGCTAGGCAAGACTATCAGATTCCAGGCAAGACTCCCAGATGCTAGGCAAGACTCTCAGACCCCAGGCAATACTCTCAGATGCTAGGCAAAACTCTCAGACCCCAGGCAAGACATTCAGATGCTAGGCAAGACTCTCAGACCCCAGGCAAGACTCTCAGATGCTAGGCAACACTCTCAGACTCCAGGCAAGACTCTGAGATGGTTGGCAACACTCTCAGACTCGAGGCAAGTCTCTCAGATGCTAGGCAAGACTCTCAGACTCCAGGCAAGACTCTCAGATGCTAGGCAACACTCTCAGACTCCTGGCAAGACTCTCAGATGCTAGGCAAGACTCTCAGACCCCAGGCAAGACTCTCAGATGCTAGGCAATACTCTCAGATGCTAGGCAAGACTCTCAGATGCTAGGAAAGACTCTCAGATGCTAGGCAACCATCTCAGACCCCAGGCAACACTCTCAGATGCAAGGCAAGACTCTCAGATGCTAGGCAACACTCTCAGACCCCAGGCAAGACTCTCAGATGCTAGGCAAGACTCTCTGACCCCAGGCAAGACTCTCAGATGCTAGGCAAGACTCTCAGACCCCAGGCAAGACTCTCAGATGCTAGGCAAGACTCTCAGACCCCAGGCAAGAATCTCAGATGCTAGGCAAGAGTCTCAGACCCCAGGCTAGACTCTCAGATGCTAGGCAAGACTCTCAGACTCCAGGCAAGACTCCCAGATGCTAGGGAAGACTATCAGATTCCAGGCAAGACTCCCAGATGCTAGGCAAGACTCTCAGACCCCAGGCAAGACTCTCAGATGCTAGGCAAAACTCTCAGACCCCAGGCAAGACATTCAGATGCTAGGCAAGACTCTCAGACCCCAGGCAAGACTCTCAGATGCTAGGCAACACTCTCAGACCCCTGACAAGACTCTCAGATGCTAGGCAAGACTCTCAGACCCCAGGCAAGAATCTCAGAAGCTAGGCAAGAGTCTCAGACCCCAGGCTAGACTCTCAGATGCTAGGCAAGACTCTCAGACTCCAGGCAAGACTCCCAGATGCTAGGCAAGACTCTCAGATGCTAGGCAAGACTCTCAGACCCCAGGCAAGACTCTCAGATGCTAGACAAGACTCTCAGACCCCTGACAAGACTCTCAGATGCTAGGCAAGACTCTCAGACCCTAGGCAAGGATCTTAGATGCTAGGCAAGAGTCTCAGACCCCAGGCTAGACTCTCAGATGCTAGGCAAGACTCTCAGACTCCAGGCAAGACTCTCAGATGCTAGGCAAGACTATCAGACCCCAGGCAAGAATCTCAGATTCTAGGCAAGAGTCTCAGACCCCAGGCTAGACTCTCAGATGCTAGGCAAGACTCTCAGACTCCAGGCAAGACTCCCAGATGCTAGGCAAGACTATCAGACTCCAGGCAAGACTCCCAGATGCTAGGCAACACTCTCAGACCCCAGGCAAGAATCTCAGATGCTAGGCAACACTCTCAGATGCCAGGCAAGACTCTCAGATGCTAGGCAAGACTCTCAGACCCCAGGCAAGACTCTCAGATGCTAGGCAAGAGTCTCAGACCCCAGGCTAGACTCTCAGATGCTAGGCAACACTCTCAGACCCCAGGCAAGACTCTCAGATGCCAGGCAAGACTCTCAGACCCCAGGCAAGACTCTCAGATGCTAGGCAACACTCTCAGACCCCAGGCAAGAATCTCAGATGCTAGGCAACACTCTCAGATGCCAGGCAAGACTCTCAGATGCTAGGCAAGACTCTCAGACCCCAGGCAAGACTCTCAGATGCCAGGCAACACTCTCAGACTCCAGGCAAGACTCTCAGATGCCAGGCAAAACTCTCAGACTCCAGGCAAGACTCTCAGATGCCAGGCAAAACTCTCAGACCCCAGGCAAGACTCTCAGATGCCAGGCAAGACTCTCAGACTCCAGGCAAGACTCTCAGACTCCAGGCAAGACTCTCAGATGCCAGGCAAAACTCTCAGACCCCAGGCAAGACTCTCAGATGCCAGGCAAGACTCTCAGACCCCAGGCAAAACTCTCAGATGCCAGGCAAGACTCTCAGACTCCAGGCAAGACTCTCAGATGCTAGGCAAGACTCTCAGACCTTAGGCAAGACTCTCAGATGCTAGGCAAGACTCTCAGACCTTAGGCAAGATGCTCAGATGCTAGGCAAGGCTCTCAGACCTTAGGGAAGACTCTCAGATGCTAGGCAAGACTCTCAGACCCCAGGCAAGACTCTCAGATGCTAGGCAAGACTCTCAGACTCCGGGCAAGACTCTCAGATGCTAGGGAACACTCTCAGACCATAAGCAAGACTCTCAGACCCCAGGCAAGACTCTCAGATGCTAGGCAAGACTCTCAGATGCTAGGCAAGACTCTCAGACCCCAGGCAAGACTCTCAGATGCTAGGCAAGACTCTCAGACCCCAGGCAAGACTCTGAGATGCTAGGCAACACTCTCAGACCCCAGGCAAGACTCTCAGATGCTAGGCAAGACTCTCAGACCATAAGCAAGACTCTCAGACCCCAGGCATGACTCTCAGACGTTAGGCAAGACTCTCAGACCCCAGGCAAGACTCTCAGACTACAGGCAAGACTCTCAGATGCTAGGCAAGTATCTCAGACCATAAGCAAGACTCTCAGACCCCAGGCAAGACTCTCAGATGCTAGGCAAGACTCTCAGACTCCAGGCAAGACTCTCAGATGCTAGGGAACACTCTCAGACCATAAGCAAGACTCTCAGACCCCAGGCAAGACTCTGAGATGCTAGGCAAGACTCTCAGACCCCAGGCAAGACTCTCAGATGCTAGGCAACACTCTCAGACCCCAGGCAAGACTCTGAGATGCTAGGCAAGACTCTCAGACCCCAGGCAAGACTCTAAGATGCTAGGCAACACTCTCAGACCCAAGAAAAGACTCTCAGATGCTAGGCAAGACTCTCAGACCCCAGGCAAGACTCTCAGATGCTAGGCAAGACTCTCAGACCCCAGGCAAGACTCTCAGATGCTAGGCAAGACTCTCAGATGCTAGGCAAGGCTCTCAGACCCCAGGCAAGACTCTCAGATGCTAGGCAAGACTCTCAGACCCCAGGCAAGACTCTCAGATGCTAGGCAAGACTCTCAGACCCCAGGCAAGACTCTCAGATGCTAGGCAAGACTCTCAGACCATAAGCAAGACTCTCAGACCCCAGGCAAGACTCTCAGATGTTAGGCAAGACTCTCAGACCCCAGGCAAGACTCTCAGACTACAGGCAAGACTCTCAGATGCTAGGCAAGTATCTCAGACCATAAGCAACACTCTCAGACCCCAGGAAAGACTCTCAGATGCTAGGCAAGACTCTCAGACCCCAGGCAATTCTCTTAGATGCTAGGCAACACTCTCAGACCCCAGGCAAGACTCTCAGATGCTAGGCAAGACTCTCAGACCCCAGGCAAGACTCTCAGATGCTAGGCAAGACTCTCAGACCCCAGACAAGAATCTCAGATGCTAGGCAAGAATCTCAGACCCCAGGCAAGACTCTTAGATGCTGGGCAAGACTCTCAGATCCCAGGCAAGACTCTCAGATGCTAGGCAAGACTCTCAGATGCTAGGCAAGACTCTCAGATGCTAGGCAAGACTCTCAGAACCCAGGCAAGACTCTCAGATGCTAGGCAAGACTCTCAGACCCCAGGCAAGACGCTCAGATGCTAGGCAACACTCTCAGACCCCAGGCAAGACTCTCAGATGCTAGGCAAGACTCTCAGACCCCAGGCAAGACTCTAAGATGCTAGGCAACACTCTCACACCCCAGGCTAGACTCTCAGATGCTAGGCAAGACTCTCAGACTCCAGGCAAGACTCTCAGATGCTAGGCAAGACTATCAGACCCCAGGCTAGACTCTCAGATGCTAGGCAACACTCTCAGACCCCAGGCAAGACTCTCAGACGCCAGGCAAGACTCTCAGACCCCAGGCAAGACTCTCAGATGCTAGGCAACACTCTCAGACCCCAGGCAAGAATCTCAGATGCTAGGCAACACTCTCAGATGCCAGGCAAGACTCTCAGATGCTAGGCAAGACTCTCAGACCCCAGGCAAGACTCTCAGATGCCAGGCAACACTCTCAGACTCCAGGCAAGACTCTCAGATGCAAGGCAAAACTCTCAGACTCCAGGCAAGACTCTCAGATGCCAGGCAAAACTCTCAGACCCCAGGCAAGACTCTCAGATGCCAGGCAAGACTCTCAGACTACAGGCAAGACTCTCAGATGCCAGGCAAGACTCTCAGACTCCAGGCAAGACTCTCAGATGCCAGGCAAAACTCTCAGACCCCAGGCAAGACTCTCAGATGCCAGGCAAGACTCTCAGACCCCAGGCAAGACTCTCAGATGCCAGGCAAGACTCTCAGACTCCAGGCAAGACTCTCAGATGCTAGGCAAGACTCTCAGACCTTAGGCAAGACTCTCAGATGCTAGGCAAGACTCTCAGACCTTAGGCAAGATGCTCAGATGCTAGGCAAGGCTCTCAGACCTTAGGCAAGACTCTCAGATGCTAGGCAAGACTCTCAGACCCCAGGCAAGACTCTCAGATGCTAGGCAAGACTCTCAGACTCCGGGCAAGACTCTCAGATGCTAGGGAACACTCTCAGACCATAAGCAAGACTCTCAGAACCCAGGCAAGACTCTCAGATGCTAGGCAAGACTCTCAGATGCTAGGCAAGACTCTCAGACCCCAGGCAAGACTCTCAGATGCTAGGCAAGACTCTCAGATCCCAGGCAAGACTCTGAGATGCTAGGCAAGACTCTCAGACCCCAGGCAAGACTCTGAGATGCTAGGCAACACTCTCAGACCCCAGGCAAGACTCTCAGATGCTAGGCAAGACTCTCAGACCATAAGCAAGACTCTCAGACCCCAGGCATGACTCTCAGATGTTAGGCAAGACTCTCAGACCCCAGGCAAGACTCTCAGACTACAGGCAAGACTCTCAGATGCTAGGCAAGTATCTCAGACCATAAGCAAGACTCTCAGACCCCAGGCAAGACTCTCAGATGCTAGGCAAGACTCTCAGACTCCAGGCAAGACTCTCAGATGCTAGGGAACACTCTCAGACCATAAGCAAGACTCTCAGACCCCAGGCAAGACTCTGAGATGCTAGGCAAGACTCTCAGACCCCAGGCAAGACTCTCAGATGCTAGGCAACACTCTCAGACCCCAGGCAAGACTCTGAGATGCTAGGCAAGACTCTCAGACCCCAGGCAAGACTCTAAGATGCTAGGCAACACTCTCAGACCCAAGAAAAGACTCTCAGATGCTAGGCAAGACTCTCAGACCCCAGGCAAGACTCTCAGATGCTAGGGAAGACTCTCAGACCCCAGGCAAGACTCTCAGATGCTAGGCAAGACTCTCAGACCCCAGGCAAGACTCTCAGATGCTAGGCAAGACTCTCAGACCCCAGGCAAGACTCTCAGATGCTAGGCAGGACTCTCAGACCATAAGCAAGACTCTCAGACCCCAGGCAAGACTCTCAGATGTTAGGCAAGACTCTCAGACCCCAGGCAAGACTCTCAGACTACAGGCAAGACTCTCAGATGCTAGGCAAGTATCTCAGACCATAAGCAACACTCTCAGACCCCAGGAAAGACTCTCAGATGCTAGGCAAGACTCTCAGACCCCAGGCAATTCTCTTAGAAGCTAGGCAACACTCTCAGACCCCAGGCAACACTCTCAGATGCTAGGCAAGACTCTCAGACCCCAGGCAAGACTCTCAGATGCTAGGCAACACTCTCAGACCCCAGACAAGAATCTCAGATGCTAGGCAAGAATCTCAGACCCCAGGCAAGACTCTTAGATGCTGGGCAAGACTCTCAGATCCCAGGCAAGACTCTCAGATGCTAGGCAAGACTCTCAGATGCTAGGCAACACTCTCAGATGCTAGGCAAGACTCTCAGAACCCAGGTAAGACTCTCAGATGCTAGGCAAGACTCTCAGACCCCAGGCAAGACGCTCAGATGCTAGGCAACACTCTCAGACCCCAGGCAAGACTCTCAGATGCTAGGCAAGACTCTCAGACCCCAGGCAAGACTCTAAGATGCTAGGCAACACTCTCACACCCCAGACAAGACTCTCAGATGCTAGGCAACACTCTCAGACCCCAGACAAGACTCTCAAATGCTAGGCAAGACTCTCAGACCCCAGGCAAGACTCTCAGATGCTAGGCAACACTCTCACACCCCAGACAAGACTCTCAGATGCTAGGCAACACTCTCAGACCCCAGACAAGACTCTCAGATGCTAGGCAAGACTCTCAGACCACAGGCAAGACTTTCAGATGCTAGGCAAGACTCTCAGACCCCAGGCAAGACTCTCAGATGCTAGGCAAGACTCTCAGATGCTAGGCAAGACTCTCAGACCCCAGACAAGACTCTAAGATGCTAGGCAAGACTCTCAGACCCCAGGCAAGACTCTCAGATGCTAGGCAAGACTCTCAGACCGCAGGCAAGACTCTCAGATGCTAGGCAAGACTCTCAGACTATAAGCAATACTCTCAGACCCCAGGCAAGACTCTCAGATGTTAGGCAAGACTCTCAGACCCCAGGCAAGACTCTCAGACTACAGGCAAGACTCTCAGATGCTAGGCAAGTATCTCAGACCATAAGCAAGACTCTCAGACCCCAGGCAAGACTCTCAGATGCTAGGCAAGACTCTCAGACCATAAGCAAGACTCTCAGACCCAAGGCAAGACTCTCAGATGCTAGGCAAGACTCTCAGATGCTAGGCAAGACTCTCAGACCCCAGGCAAGACTCTCAGATGCTAGGGAACACTCTCAGACCATAAGCAGGACTCTCAGACCCCAGGCAAGACTCTCAGATGCTAGGGAACACTCTCAGACCATAAGCAAGACTCTCAGACCCCAGGCAAGACTCTCAGATGCTAGGCAAGACTCTCAGACCCCAGGCAAGAATCTCAGATGCTAGGCAACACTCTCAGACCCCAGGCAAGACTCTCAGATGCTAGGCAAGACTCTCAGACCCCAGGCAAGACTCTCAGATGCTAGGCAAGACTCTCAGACTCAAGGCAATTCTCTCAGATGCTAGGCAAGACTCTCAGACCCCAGGCAAGATTCTGAGATGCTAGGCAAGACTCTCAGACCCCAGACAAGACTCTCAGATGCTAGGCAAGAATCTCAGACCCCAGGCAAGACTCTCAGATGGTAGGCAACAATCTCAGACTCCAGGCAATTCTCTTAGATGCTAGGCAACACTCTCAGAACCCAGGCAAGACTCTCAGATGCTAGGCAAGACTCTCAGACCCCAGGCAGGACTCTCAGATGCCAGGGAACACTCTCAGACCCCAGGCAAGATTTTCAGATGCCAGGCAACACTCTCAGACTCCAGGCAAGACTCTCAGATGCCAGGCAATACTCTCAGACTCCAGGCAAGACTCTCAAACGCCAGGCAACACTCTCAGACCCCAGGCAAGACTCTCAGATGCCAGGCAAGACTCTCAGACCCCAGGCAAGACTCTCAGATGCTAGGCAACAGTCTCAGACCCCAGGCAAGAATCTCAGATGCAAGGCAACACTCTCAGATGCCAGGCAAGACTCTCAGATGCCAGGCAAGACTCTCAGACCCCAGGCAAGACTCTCAGATGCCAGGCAACACTCTCAGACTCCAGGCAAGACTCTCAGATGCCAGGCAAAACTCTCAGACTCCAGGCAAGACTCTCAGATGCCAGGCAAAACTCTCAGACCCCAGGCAAGACTCTCAGATGCCAGGCAAGACTCTCAGACTCCAGGCAAGACTCTCAGATGCCAGGCAAAACTCTCAGACTCCAGGCAAGACTCTCAGATGCCAGGCAAAACTCTCAGACCCCAGGCAAGACTCTCAGATGCCAGGCAAGACTCTCAGACCCCAGGCAAGACTCTCAGATGCCAGGCAAGACTCTCAGACTCCAGGCAAGACTCTCAGATGCTAGGCAAGACTCTCAGACCTTAGGCAAGACTCTCAGATGCTAGGCAAGACTCTCAGACCCCAGGCAAGACTCTCAGATGCTAGGCAAGACTCTCAGACCCCAGGCAAGACTCTCAGATGCTAGGCAAGACTCTCAGACTCCAGGCAAGACTCTCAGACTCCAGGCAAGACTCTCAGATGCCAGGCAAGACTCTCAGATGCTAGGCAAGACTCTCAGACCCCAGGCAAGACTCTCAGATGCTAGGCAACACTCTCAGACCCCAAACAAGACTCTCAGATGCTAGGCAAGAATCTCAGACCCCAGGCAAGACTCTTAGATGCTAGGCAACACTCTCAGACCCCAAACAAGACTCTCAGATGCTAGGCAAGACTCTCAGACTCCAGGCAAGACTCTCAGACTCCAGGCAAGACTCTCAGATGCCAGGCAAGACTCTCAGATGCTAGGCAAGACTCTCAGACCCCAGGCAAGACTCTCAGATGCTAGGCAACACTCTCAGACCCCAAACAAGACTCTCAGATGCTAGGCAAGAATCTCAGACCCCAGGCAAGACTCTTAGATGCTAGGCAACACTCTCAGATCCCAGGCAAGACTCTCAGATGCTAGGCAAGACTCTCAGACCCCAGGCAAGACTCTCAGATGCTAGGCAACACTCTCAGACCCCAAACAAGACTCTCAGATGCTAGGCAAGAATCTCAGACCCCAGGCAAGACTCTTAGATGCTAGGCAAGACTCTCAGATCCCAGGCAAGACTCTCAGATGCTAGGCAAGACTCTCAGATGCTAGGCAACACTCTCAGATGCTAGGCAAGACTCTCAGACCCCAGGCAAGACTCTCAGATGCTAGGCAACACTCTCAGACCCCAGGCAAGACTCTGAGATGCTAGGCAAGACTCTCAGACCCCAGGCAAGACTCTAAGATGCAAGGCAACACTCTCAGACCCAAGACAAGACTCTCAGATGCTAGGCAAGACTCTCAGACCCCAGGCAAGACTCTCAGATGCTAGGCAAGACTCTCAGACCCCAGGCAAGACTCTCAGATGCCAGGCAACACTCTCAGACTCCAGGCAAGACTCTCAGATGCAAGGCAAAACTCTCAGACTCCAGGCAAGACTCTCAGATGCCAGGCAAAACTCTCAGACCCCAGGCAAGACTCTCAGATGCCAGGCAAGACTCTCAGACTACAGGCAAGACTCTCAGATGCCAGGCAAGACTCTCAGACTCCAGGCAAGACTCTCAGATGCCAGGCAAAATTCTCAGACCCCAGGCAAGACTCTCAGATGCCAGGCAAGACTCTCAGACCCCAGGCAAGACTCTCAGATGCCAGGCAAGACTCTCAGACTCCAGGCAAGACTCTCAGATGCTAGGCAAGACTCTAAGACCTTAGGCAAGACTCTCAGATGCTAGGCAAGACTCTCAGACCTTAGGCAAGATGCTCAGATGCTAGGCAAGGCTCTCAGACCTTAGGCAAGACTCTCAGACCCAAGGCAAGACTCTCAGATGCTAGGCAAGACTCTCAGATGCTAGGCAAGACTCTCAGACCCCAGGCAAGACTCTCAGATGCTAGGGAACACTCTCAGACCATAAGCAGGACTCTCAGACCCCAGGCAAGACTCTCAGATGCTAGGGAACACTCTCAGACCATAAGCAAGACTCTCAGACCCCAGGCAAGACTCTCAGATGCTAGGCAAGACTCTCAGACCCCAGGCAAGAATCTCAGATGCTAGGCAACACTCTCAGACCCCAGGCAAGACTCTCAGATGCTAGGCAAGACTCTCAGACCCCAGGCAAGACTCTCAGATGCTAGGCAAGACTCTCAGACTCAAGGCAATTCTCTCAGATGCTAGGCAAGACTCTCAGACCCCAGGCAAGATTCTGAGATGCTAGGCAAGACTCTCAGACCCCAGACAAGACTCTCAGATGCTAGGCAAGAATCTCAGACCCCAGGCAAGACTCTCAGATGGTAGGCAACAATCTCAGACTCCAGGCAATTCTCTTAGATGCTAGGCAACACTCTCAGAACCCAGGCAAGACTCTCAGATGCTAGGCAAGACTCTCAGACCCCAGGCAGGACTCTCAGATGCCAGGGAACACTCTCAGACCCCAGGCAAGATTTTCAGATGCCAGGCAACACTCTCAGACTCCAGGCAAGACTCTCAGATGCCAGGCAATACTCTCAGACTCCAGGCAAGACTCTCAAACGCCAGGCAACACTCTCAGACCCCAGGCAAGACTCTCAGATGCCAGGCAAGACTCTCAGACCCCAGGCAAGACTCTCAGATGCTAGGCAACAGTCTCAGACCCCAGGCAAGAATCTCAGATGCAAGGCAACACTCTCAGATGCCAGGCAAGACTCTCAGATGCCAGGCAAGACTCTCAGACCCCAGGCAAGACTCTCAGATGCCAGGCAACACTCTCAGACTCCAGGCAAGACTCTCAGATGCCAGGCAAAACTCTCAGACTCCAGGCAAGACTCTCAGATGCCAGGCAAAACTCTCAGACCCCAGGCAAGACTCTCAGATGCCAGGCAAGACTCTCAGACTCCAGGCAAGACTCTCAGATGCCAGGCAAAACTCTCAGACTCCAGGCAAGACTCTCAGATGCCAGGCAAAACTCTCAGACCCCAGGCAAGACTCTCAGATGCCAGGCAAGACTCTCAGACCCCAGGCAAGACTCTCAGATGCCAGGCAAGACTCTCAGACTCCAGGCAAGACTCTCAGATGCTAGGCAAGACTCTCAGACCTTAGGCAAGACTCTCAGATGCTAGGCAAGACTCTCAGACCCCAGGCAAGACTCTCAGATGCTAGGCAAGACTCTCAGACCCCAGGCAAGACTCTCAGATGCTAGGCAAGACTCTCAGACTCCAGGCAAGACTCTCAGACTCCAGGCAAGACTCTCAGATGCCAGGCAAGACTCTCAGATGCTAGGCAAGACTCTCAGACCCCAGGCAAGACTCTCAGATGCTAGGCAAGACTCTCAGACTCCAGGCAAGACTCTCAGATGCTAGGCAAGACTCTCAGACCCCAGGCATTTCTCTTAGATGCTAGGCAACACTCTCAGATCCCAGGCAAGACTCTCAGATGCTAGGCAAGACTCTCAGACCCCAGGCAAGACTCTCAGATGCTAGGCAACACTCTCAGACCCCAAACAAGACTCTCAGATGCTAGGCAAGAATCTCAGACCCCAGGCAAGACTCTTAGATGCTAGGCAAGACTCTCAGATCCCAGGCAAGACTCTCAGATGCTAGGCAAGACTCTCAGATGCTAGGCAACACTCTCAGATGCTAGGCAAGACTCTCAGACCCCAGGCAAGACTCTCAGATGCTAGGCAACACTCTCAGACCCCAGGCAAGACTCTGAGATGCTAGGCAAGACTCTCAGACCCCAGGCAAGACTCTAAGATGCAAGGCAACACTCTCAGACCCAAGACAAGACTCTCAGATGCTAGGCAAGACTCTCAGACCCCAGGCAAGACTCTCAGATGCTAGGCAAGACTCTCAGACCCCAGGCAAGACTCTCAGATGCCAGGCAACACTCTCAGACTCCAGGCAAGACTCTCAGATGCAAGGCAAAACTCTCAGACTCCAGGCAAGACTCTCAGATGCCAGGCAAAACTCTCAGACCCCAGGCAAGACTCTCAGATGCCAGGCAAGACTCTCAGACTACAGGCAAGACTCTCAGATGCCAGGCAAGACTCTCAGACTCCAGGCAAGACTCTCAGATGCCAGGCAAAATTCTCAGACCCCAGGCAAGACTCTCAGATGCCAGGCAAGACTCTCAGACCCCAGGCAAGACTCTCAGATGCCAGGCAAGACTCTCAGACTCCAGGCAAGACTCTCAGATGCTAGGCAAGACTCTAAGACCTTAGGCAAGACTCTCAGATGCTAGGCAAGACTCTCAGACCTTAGGCAAGATGCTCAGATGCTAGGCAAGGCTCTCAGACCTTAGGCAAGACTCTCAGATGCTAGGCAAGACTCTCAGACCCCAGGCAAGACTCTCAGATGCTAGGCAAGACTCTCAGACTCCGGGCAAGACTCTCAGATGCTAGGGAACACTCTCAGACCATAAGCAAGACTCTCAGAACCCAGGCAAGACTCTCAGATGCTAGGCAAGACTCTCAGATGCTAGGCAAGACTCTCAGACCCCAGGCAAGACTCTCAGATGCTAGGCAAGACTCTCAGATCCCAGGCAAGACTCTGAGATGCTAGGCAAGACTCTCAGACCCCAGGCAATACTCTGAGATGCTAGGCAACACTCTCAGACCCCAGGCAAGACTCTCAGATGCTAGGCAAGACTCTCAGACCATAAGCAAGACTCTCAGACCCCAGGCATGACTCTCAGATGTTAGGCAAGACTCTCAGACCCCAGGCAAGACTCTCAGACTACAGGCAAGACTCTCATATGCTAGGCAAGTATCTCAGACCATAAGCAAGACTCTCAGACCCCAGGCAAGACTCTCAGATGCTAGGCAAGACTCTCAGACTCCAGGCAAGACTCTCAGATGCTAGGGAACACTCTCAGACCATAAGCAAGACTCTCAGACCCCAGGCAAGACTCTGAGATGCTAGGCAAGACTCTCAGACCCCAGGCAAGACTCTCAGATGCTAGGCAACACTCTCAGACCCCAGGCAAGACTCTGAGATGCTAGGCAAGACTCTCAGACCCCAGGCAAGACTCTAAGATGCTAGGCAACACTCTCAGACCCAAGAAAAGACTCTCAGATGCTAGGCAAGACTCTCAGACCCCAGGCAAGACTCTCAGATGCTAGGCAAGACTCTCAGACCCCAGGCAAGACTCTCAGATGCTAGGCAAGACTCTCAGATGCTAGGCAAGGCTCTCAGACCCCAGGCAAGACTCTCAGATGCTAGGCAAGACTCTCAGACCCCAGGCAAGACTCTCAGATGCTAGGCAAGACTCTCAGACCCCAGGCAAGACTCTCAGATGCTAGGCAGGACTCTCAGACCATAAGCAAGACTCTCAGACCCCAGGCAAGACTCTCAGATGTTAGGCAAGACTCTCAGACCCCAGGCAAGACTCTCAGACTACAGGCAAGACTCTCAGATGCTAGGCAAGACTCTCAGATGCTAGGCAAGGCTCTCAGACCCCAGGCAAGACTCTCAGATGCTAGGCAAGACTCTCAGACCCCAGGCAAGACTCTCAGATGCTAGGCAGGACTCTCAGACCATAAGCAAGACTCTCAGACCCCAGGCAAGACTCTCAGATGTTAGGCAAGACTCTCAGACCCCAGGCAAGACTCTCAGACTACAGGCTAGACTCTCAGATGCTAGGCAACACTCTCAGACCCCAGGCAAGACTCTCAGATGCCAGGCAAGACTCTCAGACCCCAGGCAATACTCTCAGATGCCAGGCAAGACTCTCAGACTCCAGGCAAGACTCTCAGATGCTAGGCAAGACTCTCAGACCTTAGGCAAGACTCTCAGATGCTAGGCAAGACTCTCAGACCTTAGGCAAGACGCTCAGATGCTAGGCAAGGCTCTCAGACCTTAGGCAAGACTCTCAGATGCTAGGCAAGACTCTCAGACCCCAGGCAAGACTCTCAGATGCCAGGCAAGACTCTCAGACATCAGGCAAGACTCTCAGATGCTAGGGAAGTATCTCAGACCATAAGCAACACTCTCAGACCCCAGGAAAGACTCTCAGATGCTAGGCAAGACTCTCAGACCCCAGGCATTTCTCTTAGATGCTAGGCAACACTCTCAGATCCCAGGCAAGACTCTCAGATGCTAGGCAAGACTCTCAGACCCCAGGCAAGACTCTCAGATGCTAGGCAACACTCTCAGACCCCAGACAAGACTCTCAGATGCTAGGCAAGAATCTCAGACCCCAGGCAAGACTCTTAGATGCTAGGCAAGACTCTCAGATCCCAGGCAAGACTCTCAGATGCTAGGCAAGACTCTCAGATGCTAGGCAACACTCTCAGATGCTAGGCAAGACTCTCAGACCCCAGGCAAGACTCTCAGATGCTAGGCAACACTCTCAGACCCCAGGCAAGACTCTGAGATGCTAGGCAAGACTCTCAGACCCCAGGCAAGACTCTCAGATGCTAGGCAAGGCTCTCAGACCCCAGGCAAGACTCTCAGATGCTATGCAAGACTCTCAGACCCCAGGCAAGACTCTCAGATGCTAGGCAAGACTCTCAGACCCCAGACAAGAATCTCAGATGCTAGGCAAGAATCTCAGACCCCAGGCAAGACTCTTAGATGCTGGGCAAGACTCTCAGATCCCAGGCAAGACTCTCAGATGCTAGGCAAGACTCTCAGATGCTAGGCAACACTCTCAGATGCTAGGCAAGACTCTCAGAACCCAGGTAAGACTCTCAGATGCTAGGCAAGACTCTCAGACCCCAGGCAAGACGCTCAGATGCTAGGCAACACTCTCAGACCCCAGGCAAGACTCTCAGATGCTAGGCAAGACTCTCAGACCCCAGGCAAGACTCTAAGATGCTAGGAAACACTCTCACACCCCAGACAAGACTCTCAGATGCTAGGCAACACTCTCAGACCCCAGACAAGACTCTCAAATGCTAGGCAAGACTCTCAGACCCCAGGCAAGACTCTCAGATGCTAGGCAACACTCTCAGACCCCAGGCAAGACTCTCAGATGCTAGGCAACACTCTCAGACCCCAGACAAGACTCTCAGATGCTAGGCAAGACTCTCAGACCACAGGCAAGACTCTCAGATGCTAGGCAAGACTCTCAGACCCCAGGCAAGACTCTCAGATGCTAGGCAAGACTCTCAGATGCTAGGCAAGACTCTCAGACCCCAGACAAGACTCTAAGATGCTAGGCAAGACTCTCAGACCCCAGGCAAGACTCTCAGATGCTAGGCAAGACTCTCAGACCGCAGGCAAGACTCTCAGATGCTAGGCAAGACTCTCAGACTATAAGCAATACTCACAGACCCCAGGCAAGACTCTCAGATGTTAGGCAAGACTCTCAGACCCCAGGCAAGACTCTCAGACTACAGGCAAGACTCTCAGATGCTAGGCAAGTATCTCAGACCATAAGCAAGACTCTCAGACCCCAGGCAAGACTCTCAGATGCTAGGCAAGACTCTCAGACCATAAGCAAGACTCTCAGACCCAAGGCAAGACTCTCAGATGCTAGGCAAGACTCTCAGATGCTAGGCAAGACTCTCAGACCCCAGGCAAGACTCTCAGATGCTAGGGAACACTCTCAGACCATAAGCAGGACTCTCAGACCCCAGGCAAGACTCTCAGATGCTAGGGAACACTCTCAGACCATAAGCAAGACTCTCAGACCCCAGGCAAGACTCTCAGATGCTAGGCAAGACTCTCAGACCCCAGGCAAGAATCTCAGATGCTAGGCAACACTCTCAGACCCCAGGCAAGACTCTCAGATGCTAGGCAAGACTCTCAGACTCAAGGCAATTCTCTCAGATGCTAGGTAAGACTCTCAGACCCCAGGCAAGATTCTGAGATGCTAGGCAAGACTCTCAGACCCCAGACAAGACTCTCAGATGCTAGGCAAGAATCTCAGACCCCAGGCAAGACTCTCAGATGCTAGGCAACAATCTCAGACTCCAGGCAATTCTCTTAGATGCTAGGCAACACTCTCAGAACCCAGGCAAGACTCTCAGATGCTAGGCAAGACTCTCAGACCCCAGGCAGGACTCTCAGATGCCAGGGAACACTCTCAGACCCCAGGCAAGACTTTCAGATGCCAGGCAACACTCTCAGACTCCAGGCAAGACTCTCAGATGCCAGGCAATACTCTCAGACTCCAGGCAAGACTCTCAAACGCCAGGCAACACTCTCAGACCCCAGGCAAGACTCTCAGATGCCAGGCAAGACTCTCAGACCCCAGGCAAGACTCTCAGATGCTAGGCAACAGTCTCAGACCCCAGGCAAGAATCTCAGATGCAAGGCAACACTCTCAGATGCCAGGCAAGACTCTCAGATGCCAGGCAAGACTCTCAGACCCCAGGCAAGACTCTCAGATGCCAGGCAACACTCTCAGACTCCAGGCAAGACTCTCAGATGCCAGGCAAAACTCTCAGACTCCAGGCAAGACTCTCAGATGCCAGGCAAAACTCTCAGACCCCAGGCAAGACTCTCAGATGCCAGGCAAGACTCTCAGACTCCAGGCAAGACTCTCAGATGCCAGGCAAAACTCTCAGACTCCAGGCAAGACTCTCAGATGCCAGGCAAAACTCTCAGACCCCAGGCAAGACTCTCAGATGCCAGGCAAGACTCTCAGACCCCAGGCAAGACTCTCAGATGCCAGGCAAGACTCTCAGACTCCAGGCAAGACTCTCAGATGCTAGGCAAGACTCTCAGACCTTAGGCAAGACTCTCAGATGCTAGGCAAGACTCTCAGACCCCAGGCAAGACTCTCAGATGCTAGGCAAGACTCTCAGACCTTAGGCAAGACTCTCAGATGCTAGGCAAGACTCTCAGACCCCAGGCAAGACTCTCAGATGCTAGGCAAGACTCTCAGACTCCAGGCAAGACTCTCAGATGCTAGGCAAGACTCTCAGACCCCAGGCATTTCTCTTAGATGCTAGGCAACACTCTCAGATCCCAGGCAAGACTCTCAGATGCTAGGCAAGACTCTCAGACCCCAGGCAAGACTCTCAGATGCTAGGCAACACTCTCAGACCCCAAACAAGACTCTCAGATGCTAGGCAAGAATCTCAGACCCCAGGCAAGACTCTTAGATGCTAGGCAAGACTCTCAGATCCCAGGCAAGACTCTCAGATGCTAGGCAAGACTCTCAGATGCTAGGCAACACTCTCAGATGCTAGGCAAGACTCTCAGACACCAGGCAAGACTCTCAGATGCTAGGCAACACTCTCAGACCCCAGGCAAGACTCTGAGATGCTAGGCAAGACTCTCAGACCCCAGGCAAGACTCTAAGATGCAAGGCAACACTCTCAGACCCAAGACAAGACTCTCAGATGCTAGGCAAGACTCTCAGACCCCAGGCAAGACTCTCAGATGCTAGGCAAGACTCTCAGACCCCAGGCAAGACTCTCAGATGCTAGGCAAGACTCTCAGATGCTAGGCAAGGCTCTCAGACCCCAGGCAAGACTCTCAGATGCTAGGCAAGACTCTCAGACCCCAGGCAAGACTCTCAGATGCTAGGCAAGACTCTCAGACCATAAGCAAGACTCTCAGACCCCAGGCAAGACTCTCAGATGTTAGGCAAGACTCTCAGACCCCAGGCAAGACTCTCAGACTACAGGCAAGACTCTCAGATGCTAGGCAAGTATCTCAGACCATAAGCAACACTCTCAGACCCCAGGAAAGACTCTCAGATGCTAGGCAAGACTCTCAGACCCCAGGCAAGACTCTCAGATGCTAGGCAACACTCTCAGACCCCAGGCAAGAATCTCAGATGCAAGGCAACACTCTCAGATGCCAGGCAAGACTCTCAGATGCTAGGCAAGACTCTCAGACCCCAGGCAAGACTCTCAGATGCCAGGCAACACTCTCAGACTCCAGGCAAGACTCTCAGAAGCCAGGCAAAACTCTCAGACTCCAGGCAAGACTCTCAGATGCCAGGCAAAACTCTCAGACCCCAGGCAAGACTCTCAGATGCCAGGCAAGACTGTCAGACTCCAGGCAAGACTCTCAGATGCCAGGCAAAACTCTCAGACTCCAGGCAAGACTCTCAGATGCCAGGCAAAACTCTCAGACCCCAGGCAAGACTCTCAGATGCCAGGCAAGACTCTCAGACCCCAGGCAATACTCTCAGATGCCAGGCAAGACTCTCAGACTCCAGGCAAGACTCTCAGATGCTAGGCAAGACTCTCAGACCTTAGGCAAGACTCTCAGATGCTAGGCAAGACTCTCAGACCTTAGGCAAGACGCTCAGATGCTAGGCAAGGCTCTCAGACCTTAGGCAAGACTCTCAGATGCTAGGCAAGACTCTCAGACCCCAGGCAAGACTCTCAGATGCCAGGCAAGACTCTCAGACATCAGGCAAGACTCTCAGATGCTAGGGAAGTATCTCAGACCATAAGCAACACTCTCAGACCCCAGGAAAGACTCTCAGATGCTAGGCAAGACTCTCAGACCCCAGGCATTTCTCTTAGATGCTAGGCAACACTCTCAGATCCCAGGCAAGACTCTCAGATGCTAGGCAAGACTCTCAGACCCCAGGCAAGACTCTCAGATGCTAGGCAAGACTCTCAGACCCCAGGCATTTCTCTTAGATGCTAGGCAACACTCTCAGATCCCAGGCAAGACTCTCAGATGCTAGGCAAGACTCTCAGACCCCAGGCAAGACTCTCAGATGCTAGGCAACACTCTCAGACCCCAAACAAGACTCTCAGATGCTAGGCAAGAATCTCAGACCCCAGGCAAGACTCTTAGATGCTAGGCAAGACTCTCAGATCCCAGGCAAGACTCTCAGATGCTAGGCAAGACTCTCAGATGCTAGGCAACACTCTCAGATGCTAGGCAAGACTCTCAGACCCCAGGCAAGACTCTCAGATGCTAGGCAACACTCTCAGACCCCAGGCAAGACTCTGAGATGCTAGGCAAGACTCTCAGACCCCAGGCAAGACTCTAAGATGCAAGGCAACACTCTCAGACCCAAGACAAGACTCTCAGATGCTAGGCAAGACTCTCAGACCCCAGGCAAGACTCTCAGATGCTAGGCAAGACTCTCAGACCCCAGGCAAGACTCTCAGATGCTAGGCAAGACTCTCAGATGCTAGGCAAGGCTCTCAGACCCCAGGCAAGACTCTCAGATGCTAGGCAAGACTCTCAGACCCCAGGCAAGACTCTCAGATGCTAGGCAAGACTCTCAGACCATAAGCAAGACTCTCAGACCCCAGGCAAGACTCTCAGATGTTAGGCAAGACTCTCAGACCCCAGGCAAGACTCTCAGACTACAGGCAAGACTCTCAGATGCTAGGCAAGTATCTCAGACCATAAGCAACACTCTCAGACCCCAGGAAAGACTCTCAGATGCTAGGCAAGACTCTCAGACCCCAGGCAAGACTCTCAGATGCTAGGCAACACTCTCAGACCCCAGGCAAGAATCTCAGATGCAAGGCAACACTCTCAGATGCCAGGCAAGACTCTCAGATGCTAGGCAAGACTCTCAGACCCCAGGCAAGACTCTCAGATGCCAGGCAACACTCTCAGACTCCAGGCAAGACTCTCAGAAGCCAGGCAAAACTCTCAGACTCCAGGCAAGACTCTCAGATGCCAGGCAAAACTCTCAGACCCCAGGCAAGACTCTCAGATGCCAGGCAAGACTGTCAGACTCCAGGCAAGACTCTCAGATGCCAGGCAAAACTCTCAGACTCCAGGCAAGACTCTCAGATGCCAGGCAAAACTCTCAGACCCCAGGCAAGACTCTCAGATGCCAGGCAAGACTCTCAGACCCCAGGCAATACTCTCAGATGCCAGGCAAGACTCTCAGACTCCAGGCAAGACTCTCAGATGCTAGGCAAGACTCTCAGACCTTAGGCAAGACTCTCAGATGCTAGGCAAGACTCTCAGACCTTAGGCAAGACGCTCAGATGCTAGGCAAGGCTCTCAGACCTTAGGCAAGACTCTCAGATGCTAGGCAAGACTCTCAGACCCCAGGCAAGACTCTCAGATGCCAGGCAAGACTCTCAGACATCAGGCAAGACTCTCAGATGCTAGGGAAGTATCTCAGACCATAAGCAACACTCTCAGACCCCAGGAAAGACTCTCAGATGCTAGGCAAGACTCTCAGACCCCAGGCATTTCTCTTAGATGCTAGGCAACACTCTCAGATCCCAGGCAAGACTCTCAGATGCTAGGCAAGACTCTCAGACCCCAGGCAAGACTCTCAGATGCTAGGCAACACTCTCAGACCCCAGACAAGACTCTCAGATGCTAGGCAAGAATCTCAGACCCCAGGCAAGACTCTTAGATGCTAGGCAAGACTCTCAGATCCCAGGCAAGACTCTCAGATGCTAGGCAAGACTCTCAGATGCTAGGCAACACTCTCAGATGCTAGGCAAGACTCTCAGACCCCAGGCAAGACTCTCAGATGCTAGGCAACACTCTCAGACCCCAGGCAAGACTCTGAGATGCTAGGCAAGACTCTCAGACCCCAGGCAAGACTCTCAGATGCTAGGCAAGGCTCTCAGACCCCAGGCAAGACTCTCAGATGCTATGCAAGACTCTCAGACCCCAGGCAAGACTCTCAGATGCTAGGCAAGACTCTCAGACCCCAGGCAAGACTCTCAGATGCTAGGCAAGACTCTCAGACCATAAGCAAGACTCTCAGACCCCAGGCAAGACTCTCAGACTACAGGCAAGACTCTCAGATGCTAGGCAAGTATCTCAGACCATAAGCAACACTCTCAGACCCCAGGAAAGACTCTCAGATGCTAGGCAAGACTCTCAGACCCCAGGCAATTCTCTTAGATGCTAGGCAACACTCTCAGACCCCAGGCAAGACTCTCAGATGCTAGGCAAGACTCTCAGACCCCAGGCAAGACTCTCAGATGCTAGGCAAGACTCTCAGACCCCAGACAAGACTCTCAGATGCTAGGCAAGAATCTCAGACCCCAGGCAAGACTCTTAGATGCTGGGCAAGACTCTCAGATCCCAGGCAAGACTCTCAGATGCCAGGCAAGACTCTCAGATGCTAGGCAAGACTCTCAGATGCTAGGCAAGACTCTCAGAACCCAGGCAAGACTCTCAGATGCTAGGCAAGACTCTTAGACCCCAGGCAAGACGCTCAGATGCTAGGCAACACTCTCAGACCCCAGGCAAGACTCTCAGATGCTAGGCAAGACTCTCAGACCCCAGGCAAGACTCTCAGATGCTAGGCAAGACTCTCAGACCCCAGGCAAGACTCTCAGATGCTAGGCAAAACTCTCAGACCCCAGGCATTTCTCTTAGATGCTAGGCAACACTCTCAGATCCCAGGCAAGACTCTCAGATGCTAGGCAAGACTCTCAGACCCCAGGCAAGACTCTCAGATGCTAGGCAACACTCTCAGACCCCAGACAAGACTCTCAGATGCTAGGCAAGAATCTCAGACCCCAGGCAAGGCTCTTAGATGCTAGGCAAGACTCTCAGATCCCAGGCAAGACTCTCAGATGCTAGGCAAGACTCTCAGATGCTAGGCAACACTCTCAGATGCTAGGCAAGACTCTCAGACCCCAGGCAAGACTCTCAGATGCTAGGCAAGACTCTCAGACCCCAGGCAAGAAGCTCAGATGCTAGGCAACACTCTCAGACCCCAGGCAAGACTCTCAGATGCTAGGCAAGACTCTCTGACCCCAGGCAAGACTCTAAGATGCTAGGCAACACTCTCACACCCCAGACAAGACTCTCAGATGCTAGGCAACACTCTCAGACCCCAGACAAGACTCTCAGATGCTAGGCAAGACTCTCAGACCCCAGGCAAGACTCTCAGATGCTAGGCAAGACTCTCAGACCCCAGGCAAGACTCTCAGATGCTAGGCAAGACTCTCAGATGCTAGGCAAGACTCTCAGACCCCAGACAAGACTCTCAGATGCTAGGCAAGACTCTCAGACCCCAGGCAAGACTCTCAGATGCTAGGCAAGACTCTCAGACCGCAGGCAAGACTCTCAGATGCTAGGCAAGACTCTCAGACTATAAGCAATACTCTCAGACCCCAGGCAAGACTCTCAGATGTTAGGCAAGACTCTCAGACCCCAGGCAAGACTCTCAGACTACAGGCAAGACTCTCAGATGCTAGGCAAGTATCTCAGACCATAAGCAAGACTCTCAGACCCCAGGCAAGACTCTCAGATGCTAGGCAAGACTCTCAGACTCCAGGCAAGACTCTCAGATGCTAGGGAACACTCTCAGACCATAAGCAAGACTCTCAGACCCCAGGCAAGACTCTCAGATGCTAGGCAAGACTCTCAGATGCTAGGCAAGACTCTCAGACCCCAGGCAAGACTCTCAGATGCTAGGCAAGACTCTCAGACTCAAGGCAATTCTCTCAGATGCTAGGCAAGAATCTCAGACCCCAGGCAAGACTCTCAGATGGTAGGCAACAATCTCAGACTCCCGGCAATTCTCTCAGATGCTAGGCAACACTCTCAGAACCCAGGCAAGACTCTCAGATGCTAGGCAAGACTCTCAGACCCCAGGCAGGACTCTCAGATGCCAGGGAACACTCTCAGACCCCAGGCAAGACTTTCAGATGCCAGGCAATACTCTCAGACTCCAGGCAAGACTCTCAAACGCCAGGCAACACTCTCAGACCCCAGGCAAGACTCTCAGATGCCAGGCAAGACTCTCAGACCCCAGGCAAGACTCTCAGATGCTAGGCAACACTCTCAGACCCCAGGCAAGAATCTCAGATGCTAGGCAACACTCTCAGATGCCAGGCAAGACTCTCAGATGCTAGGCAAGACTCTCAGACCCCAGGCAAGACTCTCAGATGCCAGGCAACACTCTCAGACTCCAGGCAAGACTCTCAGATGCCAGGCAAAACTCTCAGACTCCAGGCAAGACTCTCAGATGCCAGGCAAAACTCTCAGACCCCAGGCAAGACTCTCAGATGCCAGGCAAGACTCTCAGACCCCAGGCAAGACTCTCAGATGCCAGGCAAGACTCTCAGACCCCAGGCAAGACTCTCAGATGCCAGGCAAGACTCTCAGACTCCAGGCAAGACTCTCAGATGCTAGGCAAGACTCTCAGACCTTAGGCAAGACTCTCAGATGCTAGGCAAGACTCTCAGACCTTAGGCAAGACGCTCAGATGCTAGGCAAGGCTCTCAGACCTTAGGCAAGACTCTCAGATGCTAGGCAAGACTCTCAGACCCCAGGCAAGACTCTCAGATGCTAGGCAAGACTCTCAGACTCCAGGCAAGACTCTCAGATGCTAGGCAAGTATCTCAGACCATAAGCAACACTCTCAGACCCCAGGAAAGACTCTCAGATGCTAGGCAAGACTCTCAGACCCCAGGCATTTCTCTTAGATGCTAGGCAACACTCTCAGATCCCAGGCAAGACTCTCAGATGCTAGGCAAGACTCTCAGACCCCAGGCAAGACTCTCAGATGCTAGGCAACACTCTCAGACCCCAGACAAGACTCTCAAATGCTAGGCAAGAATCTCAGACCCCAGGCAAGACTCTTAGATGCTAGGCAAGACTCTCAGATCCCAGGCAAGACTCTCAGATGCTAGGCAAGACTCTCAGATGCTAGGAAACACTCTCAGATGCTAGGCAAGACTCTCAGACCCCAGGCAAGACTCTCAGATGCTAGGCAAGACTCTCAGACCCCAGGCAAGAAGCTCAGATGCTAGGCAACACTCTCAGACCTCAGGCAAGACTCTCAGATGCTAGGCAAGACTCTCAGACCCCAGGCAAGACTCTAAGATGCTAGGCAACACTCTCACACCCCAGACAAGACTCTCAGATGCTAGGCAACACTCTCAGACCCCAGACAAGACTCTCAGATGCTAGGCAAGACTCTCAGACCCCAGGCAAGACTCTCAGATGCTAGGCAAGACTCTCAGACCCTAGGCAAGACTCTCAGATGCTAGGCAAGACTCTCAGATGCTAGGCAAGACTCTCAGACCCCAAACAAGACTCTCAGATGCTAGGCAAGACTCTCAGACCCCAGGCAAGACTCTCAGATGCTAGGCAAGACTCTCAGACCCCAGGCAAGACTCTCAGATGCTAGGCAAGACTCTCAGACTATAAGCAATACTCTCAGACCCCAGGCAAGACTCTCAGATGTTAGGCAAGACTCTCAGACCCCAGGCAAGACTCTCAGACTACAGGCAAGACTCTCAGATGCTAGGCAAGTATCTCAGACCATAAGCAAGACTCTCAGACCCCAGGCAAGACTCTCAGATGCTAGGCAAGACTCTCAGATGCTAGGCAAGACTCTCAGACTCCAGGCAAGACTCTCAGATGCTAGGGAACACTCTCAGACCATAAGCAAGACTCTCAGACCCCAGGCAAGACTCTCAGATGCTAGGCAAGACTCTCAGATGCTAGGCAAGACTCTCAGACCCCAGGCAAGACTCTCAGATGCTAGGCAAGACTCTCAGACTCAAGGCAATTCTCTCAGATGCTAGGCAAGACTCTCAGACCCCAGGCAAGATTCTGAGATGCTAGGCAAGACTCTCAGACCCCAGACAAGACTCTCAGATGCTAGGCAAGACTCTCAGAACCCAGGCAAGACTCTCAGATGCTAGGCAAGACTCTCAGACCCCAGGCAGGACTCTCAGATGCCAGGCAACACTCTCAGACCCCAGGCAAGACTTTCAGATGCCAGGCAACACTCTCAGACTCCAGGCAAGACTCTCAGATGCCAGGCAATACTCTCAGACTCCAGGCAAGACTCTCAAACGCCAGGCAACACTCTCAGACCCCAGGCAAGACTCTCAGACGCCAGGCAAGACTCTCAGACCCCAGGCAAGACTCTCAGATGCTAGGCAACACTCTCAGACCCCAGGCAAGACTCTCAGATGCTAGGCAACACTCTCAGACTCCAGGCAATTCTCTCAGATGCTAGGCAACACTCTCAGACCCCAAGCAAGACTCTCAGACCTTAGAGAAGACTCTCAGATGCTAGGCAAGACTCTCAGACCCCAGGCAAGACTCTCAGATGCTAGGCAAGACTCCCAGACCCCAGGCAAGACTCTCAGATGCTAGGCAACACTCTCAGACCCCAAGCAAGACTCTCAGAGCCCAGGCAAGACTCTCAGATGCTAGGCAACACTCTCAGACCCCAGGCAAGACTCTCAGATGCTAGGCAAGACTCTCAGACCCCAGGCAAGACTCTCAGATGCTAGGCAACACTCTCAGACCCCAGGGAAGACTCTCAGATGCCAGGCAACACTCTCAGACTCCAGGCAAGACTCTCAGATGCCAGGCAAGACTCTCAGACTCCAGGCAAGACTCTCAGGCGCCAGGCAACACTCTCAGACCCCAGGCAAGACTCTCAGATGCCAGGCAAGACTCTCAGACCCCAGGCAAGACTCTCAGATGCTAGGGAACACTCTCAGACCATAAGCAAGACTCTCAGACCCCAGGCAAGACTCTCAGATGCTAGGCAAGACTCTCAGATGCTAGGCAAGACTCTCAGACCCCAGACAAGACTCTCAGATGCCAGGCAAGACTCTCAGACTCCAGGCAAGACTCTCAGATGCTAGGGAAGTATCTCAGACCATAAGCAACACTCTCAGACCCCAGGAAAGACTCTCAGATGCTAGGCAAGACTCTCAGACCCCAGGCATTTCTCTTAGATGCTAGGCAACACTCTCAGATCCCAGGCAAGACTCTCAGATGCTAGGCAAGACTCTCAGACCCCAGGCAAGACTCTCAGATGCTAGGCAACACTCTCAGACCCCAGACAAGACTCTCAGATGCTAGGCAAGAATCTCAGACCCCAGGCAAGACTCTTAGATGCTAGGCAAGACTCTCAGATCCCAGGCAAGACTCTCAGATGCTAGGCAAGACTCTCAGATGCTAGGCAACACTCTCAGATGCTAGGCAAGACTCTCAGACCCCAGGCAAGACTCTCAGATGCTAGGCAACACTCTCAGACCCCAGGCAAGACTCTGAGATGCTAGGCAAGACTCTCAGACCCCAGGCAAGACTCTAAGATGCTAGGCAAAACTCTCAGACCCAAGACAAGACTCTCAGATGCTAGGCAAGACTCTCAGACCCCAGGCAAGACTCTCAGATGCTAGGCAAGACTCTCAGACCCGAGGCAAGACTCTCAGATGCTAGGCAAGACTCTCAGATGCTAGGCAAGGCTCTCAGACCCCAGGCAAGACTCTCAGATGCTATGCAAGACTCTCAGACCCCAGGCAAGACTCTCAGATGCTAGGCAAGACTCTCAGACCCCAGGCAAGACTCTCAGATGCTAGGCAAGACTCTCAGACCATAAGCAAGACTCTCAGACCCCAGGCAAGACTCTCAGATGTTAGGCAAGACTCTCAGACCCCAGGCAAGACTCTCAGACTACAGGCAAGACTCTCAGATGCTAGGCAAGTATCTCAGACCATAAGCAACACTCTCAGACCCCAGGAAAGACTCTCAGATGCTAGGCAAGACTCTCAGACCCCAGGCAATTCTCTTAGATGCTAGGCAACACTCTCAGACCCCAGGCAAGACTCTCAGATGCTAGGCAAGACTCTCAGACCCCAGGCAAGACTCTCAGATGCTAGGCAAGACTCTCAGACCCCAGACAAGACTCTCAGATGCTAGGCAAGAATCTCAGACCCCAGGCAAGACTCTTAGATGCTGGGCAAGACTCTCAGATCCCAGGCAAGACTCTCAGATGCTAGGCAAGACTCTCAGATGCTAGGCAACACTCTCAGATGCTAGGCAAGACTCTCAGAACCCAGGCAAGACTCTCAGATGCTAGGCAAGACTCTCAGACCCCAGGCAAGACGCTCAGATGCTAGGCAACACTCTCAGACCCCAGGCAAGACTCTCAGATGCTAGGCAAGACTCTCAGACCCCAGGCAAGACTCTCAGATGCTAGGCAAGACTCTCAGACCCCAGGCAAGACTCTCAGATGCTAGGCAAAACTCTCAGACCCCAGGCATTTCTCTTAGATGCTAGGCAACACTCTCAGATCCCAGGCAAGACTCTCAGATGCTAGGCAAGACTCTCAGACCCCAGGCAAGACTCTCAGATGCTAGGCAACACTCTCAGACCCCAGACAAGACTCTCAGATGCTAGGCAAGAATCTCAGACCCCAGGCAAGGCTCTTAGATGCTAGGCAAGACTCTCAGATCCCAGGCAAGACTCTCAGATGCTAGGCAAGACTCTCAGATGCTAGGCAACACTCTCAGATGCTAGGCAAGACTCTCAGACCCCAGGCAAGACTCTCAGATGCAAGGCAAGACTCTCAGACCCCAGGCAAGAAGCTCAGATGCTAGGCAACACTCTCAGACCCCAGGCAAGACTCTCAGATGCTAGGCAAGACTCTCTGACCCCAGGCAAGACTCTAAGATGCTAGGCAACACTCTCACACCCCAGACAAGACTCTCAGATGCTAGGCAACACTCTCAGACCCCAGACAAGACTCTCAGATGCTAGGCAAGACTCTCAGACCCCAGGCAAGACTCTCAGATGCTAGGCAAGACTCTCAGACCCCAGGCAAGACTCTCAGATGCTAGGCAAGACTCTCAGATGCTAGGCAAGACTCTCAGACCCCAGACAAGACTCTCAGATGCTAGGCAAGACTCTCAGACCCCAGGCAAGACTCTCAGATGCTAGGCAAGACTCTCAGACCGCAGGCAAGACTCTCAGATGCTAGGCAAGACTCTCAGACTATAAGCAATACTCTCAGACCCCAGGCAAGAATCTGAGATGTTAGGCAAGACTCTCAGACCCCAGGCAAGACTCTCAGACTACAGGCAAGACTCTCAGATGCTAGGCAAGTATCTCAGACCATAAGCAAGACTCTCAGACCCCAGGCAAGACTCTCAGATGCGAGGCAAGACTCTCAGACTCCAGGCAAGACTCTCAGATGCTAGGGAACACTCTCAGACCATAAGCAAGACTCTCAGACCCCAGGCAAGACTCTCAGATGCTAGGCAAGACTCTCAGATGCTAGGCAAGACTCTCAGACCCCAGGCAAGACTCTCAGATGCTAGGCAAGACTCTCAGACTCAAGGCAATTCTCTCAGATGCTAGGCAAGACTCTCAGACCCCAGGAAAGATTCTGAGATGCTAGGCAAGACTCTCAGACCCCAGACAAGACTCTCAGATGCTAGGCAAGAATCTCAGACCCCAGGCAATACTCTCAGATGGTAGGCAACAATCTCAGACTCCCGGCAATTCTCTTAGATGCTAGGCAACACTCTCAGAACCCAGGCAAGACTCTCAGATGCTAGGCAAGACTCTCAGACCCCAGGCAGGACTCTCAGATGCCAGGGAACACTCTCAGACCCCAGGCAAGACTTTCAGATGCCAGGCAACACTCTCAGACTCCAGGCAAGACTCTCAGATGCCAGGCAATACTCTCAGACTCCAGGCAAGACTCTCAAACGCCAGGCAACACTCTCAGACCCCAGGCAAGACTCTCAGATGCCAGGCAAGACTCTCAGACCCCAGGCAAGACTCTCAGATGCTAGGCAACACTCTCAGACCCCAGGCAAGAATCTCAGATGCTAGGCAACACTCTCAGATGCCAGGCAAGACTCTCAGATGCTAGGCAAGAATCTCAGACCCCAGGCAAGACTCTCAGATGCCAGGCAACACTCTCAGACTCCAGGCAAGACTCTCAGATGCCAGGCAAAACTCTCAGACTCCAGGCAAGACTCTCAGATGCCAGGCAAAACTCTCAGACCCCAGGCAAGACTCTCAGATGCCAGGCAAGACTCTCAGACCCCAGGCAAGACTCTCAGATGCCAGGCAAGACTCTCAGACCCCAGGCAAGACTCTCAGATGCCAGGCAAGACTCTCAGACTCCAGGCAAGACTCTCAGATGCTAGGCAAGACTCTCAGACCTTAGGCAAGACTCTCAGATGCTAGGCAAGACTCTCAGACCTTAGGCAAGACGCTCAGATGCTAGGCAAGGCTCTCAGACCCCAGGCAAGACTCTCAGATGCTAGGCAAGACTCTCAGACTCCAGGCAAGACTCTCAGATGCTAGGCAAGTATCTCAGACCATAAGCAACACTCTCAGACCCCAGGAAAGACTCTCAGATGCTAGGCAAGACTCTCAGACCCCAGGCATTTCTCTTAGATGCTAGGCAACACTCTCAGACCCCAGGAAAGACTCTCAGATGCTAGGCAAGACTCTCAGACCCCAGGCAAGACTCTCAGATGCTAGGCAACACTCTCAGACCCCAGACAAGACTCTCAGATGCAAGGCAAGACTCTCAGATGCTAGGCAAGAATCTCAGACCCCAGGCAAGACTCTTAGATGCTAGGCAAGACTCTCAGATCCCAGGCAAGACTCTCAGATGCTAGGCAAGACTCTCAGATGCTAGGCAACACTCTCAGATGCTAGGCAAGACTCTCAGACCCCAGGCAAGACTCTCAGATGCTAGGCAAGACTCTCAGACCCCAGGCAAGAAGCTCAGATGCTAGGCAACACTCTCAGACCTCAGGCAAGACTCTCAGATGCTAGGCAAGACTCTCAGACCTCAGGCAAGACTCTAAGATGCTAGGCAACACTCTCACACCCCAGACAAGACTCTCAGATGCTAGGCAACACTCTCAGACCCCAGACAAGACTCTCAGATGCTAGGCAAGACTCTCAGACCCCAGGCAAGACTCTCAGATGCTAGGCAAGACTCTCAGACCCTAGGCAAGACTCTCAGATGCTAGGCAAGACTCTCAGATGCTAGGCAAGACTCTCAGACCCCAAACAAGACTCTCAGATGCTTGGCAAGACTCTCAGACCCCAGGCAAGACTCTCAGATGCTAGGCAAGACTCTCAGACCCCAGGCAAGACTCTCAGATGCTAGGCAAGACTCTCAGACCATAAGCAAGACTCTCAGACCCCAGGCAAGACTCTCAGATGTTAGGCAAGACTCTCAGACCCCAGGCAAGACTCTCAGACTACAGGCAAGACTCTCAGATGCTAGGCAAGTATCTCAGACCATAAGGAACACTCTCAGACCCCAGGAAAGACTCTCAGATGCTAGGCAAGACTCTCAGACCCCAGGCAATTCTCTTAGATGCTAGGCAACACTCTCAGACCCCAGGCAAGACTCTCAGATGCTAGGCAAGACTCTCAGACCCCAGGCAAGACTCTCAGATGCTAGGCAAGACTCTCAGACCCCAGACAAGACTCTCAGATGCTAGGCAAGAATCTCAGACCCCAGGCAAGACTCTTAGATGCTGGGCAAGACTCTCAGATCCCAGGCAAGACTCTCAGATGCTAGGCAAGACTCTCAGATGCTAGGCAACACTCTCAGATGCTAGGCAAGACTCTCAGAACCCAGGCAAGACTCTCAGATGCTAGGCAAGACTCTCAGACCCCAGGCAAGACGCTCAGATGCTAGGCAACACTCTCAGACCCCAGGCAAGACTCTCAGATGCTAGGCAAGACTCTCAGACCCCAGGCAAGACTCTCAGATGCTAGGCAAGACTCTCAGACCCCAGGCAAGACTCTCAGATGCTAGGCAAAACTCTCAGACCCCAGGCATTTCTCTTAGATGCTAGGCAACACTCTCAGATCCCAGGCAAGACTCTCAGATGCTAGGCAAGACTCTCAGACCCCAGGCAAGACTCTCAGATGCTAGGCAACACTCTCAGACCCCAGACAAGACTCTCAGATGCTAGGCAAGAATCTCAGACCCCAGGCAAGGCTCTTAGATGCTAGGCAAGACTCTCAGATCCCAGGCAAGACTCTCAGATGCTAGGCAAGACTCTCAGATGCTAGGCAACACTCTCAGATGCTAGGCAAGACTCTCAGACCCCAGGCAAGACTCTCAGATGCAAGGCAAGACTCTCAGACCCCAGGCAAGAAGCTCAGATGCTAGGCAACACTCTCAGACCCCAGGCAAGACTCTCAGATGCTAGGCAAGACTCTCTGACCCCAGGCAAGACTCTAAGATGCTAGGCAACACTCTCACACCCCAGACAAGACTCTCAGATGCTAGGCAACACTCTCAGACCCCAGACAAGACTCTCAGATGCTAGGCAAGACTCTCAGACCCCAGGCAAGACTCTCAGATGCTAGGCAAGACTCTCAGACCCCAGGCAAGACTCTCAGATGCTAGGCAAGACTCTCAGATGCTAGGCAAGACTCTCAGACCCCAGACAAGACTCTCAGATGCTAGGCAAGACTCTCAGACCCCAGGCAAGACTCTCAGATGCTAGGCAAGACTCTCAGACCGCAGGCAAGACTCTCAGATGCTAGGCAAGACTCTCAGACTATAAGCAATACTCTCAGACCCCAGGCAAGAATCTGAGATGTTAGGCAAGACTCTCAGACCCCAGGCAAGACTCTCAGACTACAGGCAAGACTCTCAGATGCTAGGCAAGTATCTCAGACCATAAGCAAGACTCTCAGACCCCAGGCAAGACTCTCAGATGCGAGGCAAGACTCTCAGACTCCAGGCAAGACTCTCAGATGCTAGGGAACACTCTCAGACCATAAGCAAGACTCTCAGACCCCAGGCAAGACTCTCAGATGCTAGGCAAGACTCTCAGATGCTAGGCAAGACTCTCAGACCCCAGGCAAGACTCTCAGATGCTAGGCAAGACTCTCAGACTCAAGGCAATTCTCTCAGATGCTAGGCAAGACTCTCAGACCCCAGGAAAGATTCTGAGATGCTAGGCAAGACTCTCAGACCCCAGACAAGACTCTCAGATGCTAGGCAAGAATCTCAGACCCCAGGCAATACTCTCAGATGGTAGGCAACAATCTCAGACTCCCGGCAATTCTCTTAGATGCTAGGCAACACTCTCAGAACCCAGGCAAGACTCTCAGATGCTAGGCAAGACTCTCAGACCCCAGGCAGGACTCTCAGATGCCAGGGAACACTCTCAGACCCCAGGCAAGACTTTCAGATGCCAGGCAACACTCTCAGACTCCAGGCAAGACTCTCAGATGCCAGGCAATACTCTCAGACTCCAGGCAAGACTCTCAAACGCCAGGCAACACTCTCAGACCCCAGGCAAGACTCTCAGATGCCAGGCAAGACTCTCAGACCCCAGGCAAGACTCTCAGATGCTAGGCAACACTCTCAGACCCCAGGCAAGAATCTCAGATGCTAGGCAACACTCTCAGATGCCAGGCAAGACTCTCAGATGCTAGGCAAGAATCTCAGACCCCAGGCAAGACTCTCAGATGCCAGGCAACACTCTCAGACTCCAGGCAAGACTCTCAGATGCCAGGCAAAACTCTCAGACTCCAGGCAAGACTCTCAGATGCCAGGCAAAACTCTCAGACCCCAGGCAAGACTCTCAGATGCCAGGCAAGACTCTCAGACCCCAGGCAAGACTCTCAGATGCCAGGCAAGACTCTCAGACCCCAGGCAAGACTCTCAGATGCCAGGCAAGACTCTCAGACTCCAGGCAAGACTCTCAGATGCTAGGCAAGACTCTCAGACCTTAGGCAAGACTCTCAGATGCTAGGCAAGACTCTCAGACCTTAGGCAAGACGCTCAGATGCTAGGCAAGGCTCTCAGACCCCAGGCAAGACTCTCAGATGCTAGGCAAGACTCTCAGACTCCAGGCAAGACTCTCAGATGCTAGGCAAGTATCTCAGACCATAAGCAACACTCTCAGACCCCAGGAAAGACTCTCAGATGCTAGGCAAGACTCTCAGACCCCAGGCATTTCTCTTAGATGCTAGGCAACACTCTCAGACCCCAGGAAAGACTCTCAGATGCTAGGCAAGACTCTCAGACCCCAGGCAAGACTCTCAGATGCTAGGCAACACTCTCAGACCCCAGACAAGACTCTCAGATGCAAGGCAAGACTCTCAGATGCTAGGCAAGAATCTCAGACCCCAGGCAAGACTCTTAGATGCTAGGCAAGACTCTCAGATCCCAGGCAAGACTCTCAGATGCTAGGCAAGACTCTCAGATGCTAGGCAACACTCTCAGATGCTAGGCAAGACTCTCAGACCCCAGGCAAGACTCTCAGATGCTAGGCAAGACTCTCAGACCCCAGGCAAGAAGCTCAGATGCTAGGCAACACTCTCAGACCTCAGGCAAGACTCTCAGATGCTAGGCAAGACTCTCAGACCTCAGGCAAGACTCTAAGATGCTAGGCAACACTCTCACACCCCAGACAAGACTCTCAGATGCTAGGCAACACTCTCAGACCCCAGACAAGACTCTCAGATGCTAGGCAAGACTCTCAGACCCCAGGCAAGACTCTCAGATGCTAGGCAAGACTCTCAGACCCTAGGCAAGACTCTCAGATGCTAGGCAAGACTCTCAGATGCTAGGCAAGACTCTCAGACCCCAAACAAGACTCTCAGATGCTTGGCAAGACTCTCAGACCCCAGGCAAGACTCTCAGATGCTAGGCAAGACTCTCAGACCCCAGGCAAGACTCTCAGATGCTAGGCAAGACTCTCAGACTATAAGCAATACTCTCAGACCCCAGGCAAGACTCTCAGATGTTAGGCAAGACTCTCAGACCCCAGGCAAGACTCTCAGACTACAGGCAAGACTCTCAGATGCTAGGCAAGTATCTCAGACCATAAGCAAGACTCTCAGACCCCAGGCAAGACTCTCAGATGCTAGGCAAGACTCTCAGATGCTAGGCAAGACTCTCAGACTCCAGGCAAGACTCTCAGATGCTAGGGAACACTCTCAGACCATAAGCAAGACTCTCAGACCCCAGGAAAGACTCTCAGATGCTAGGCAAGACTCTCAGATGCTAGGCAAGACTCTCAGACCCCAGGCAAGACTCTCAGATGCTAGGCAAGACTCTCAGACTCAAGGCAAGACTCTCAGATGCTAGGCAAGACTCTCAGAACCCAGGCAAGACTCTCAGATGCTAGGCAAGACTCTCAGACCCCAGGCAGGACTCTCAGATGCCAGGCAACACTCTCAGACCCCAGGCAAGACTTTCAGATGCCAGGCAACACTCTCAGACTCCAGGCAAGACTCTCAGATGCCAGGCAATACTCTCAGACTCCAGGCAAGACTCTCAAACGCCAGGCAACACTCTCAGACCCCAGGCAAGACTCTCAGACGCCAGGCAAGACTCTCAGACCCCAGGCAAGACTCTCAGATGCTAGGCAACACTCTCAGACCCCAGGCAAGACTCTCAGATGCTAGGCAACACTCTCAGACTCCAGGCAATTCTCTCAGATGCTAGGCAACACTCTCAGACCCCAAGCAAGACTCTCAGACCTTAGAGAAGACTCTCAGATGCTAGGCAAGACTCTCAGACCCCAGGCAAGACTCTCAGATGCTAGGCAAGACTCCCAGACCCCAGGCAAGACTCTCAGATGCTAGGCAACACTCTCAGACCCCAAGCAAGACTCTCAGAGCCCAGGCAAGACTCTCAGATGCTAGGCAACACTCTCAGACCCCAGGCAAGACTCTCATCTGCTAGGCAAGACTCTCAGACCCCAGGCAAGACTCTCAGATGCTAGGCAACACTCTCAGACCCCAGGGAAGACTCTCAGATGCCAGGCAACACTCTCAGACTCCAGGCAAGACTCTCAGATGCCAGGCAAGACTCTCAGACTCCAGGCAAGACTCTCAGGCGCCAGGCAACACTCTCAGACCCCAGGCAAGACTCTCAGATGCCAGGCAAGACTCTCAGACCCCAGGCAAGACTCTCAGATGCTAGGGAACACTCTCAGACCATAAGCAAGACTCTCAGACCCCAGGCAAGACTCTCAGATGCTAGGCAAGACTCTCAGATGCTAGGCAAGACTCTCAGACCCCAGACAAGACTCTCAGATGCCAGGCAAGACTCTCAGACCCCAGGCAAGACTCTCAGATGCTAGGCAAGACTCTCAGACCACAGGCAAGACTCTCAGATGCTAGGCAACACTCTCAGACTCCAGGCAAGGCTCTCAGATGCCAGGCAAAACTCTCAGACCCCAGGCAAGACTCTCAGATGCCAGGCAAGACTCTCAGACACCATGCAAGACTCTCAGATGCCAGGCAAGACTCTCAGACTCTAGGCAAGACTCTCAGATGCTAGGCAAGACTCCCAGACCTTAGGCAAGACTCTCAGATGCTAGGCAAGACTCTTAGACCTTAGGCAAGACGCTCAGATGCTACGCAAGACTCTCAGACCTTAGAGAAGACTCTCAGATGCTAGGCAAGACTCTCAGACCCCAGGCAAGACTCTCAGATGCTAGGCAAGACTCCCAGACCCCAGGCAAGACTCTCAGATGCTAGGCAACACTCTCAGACCCCAAGCAAGACTCTCAGATGCTAGGCAAGACTCTCAGACCCCAGGCAAGACTCTCAGATGCTAGGCAAGACTCTCAGACCCCAGACAAGACTCTCAGATGCTAGGCAAGAATCTCAGACCCCAGGCAAGACTCTTAGATGCTGGGCAAGACTCTCAGATCCCAGGCAAGACTCTCAGATGCTAGGCAAGACTCTCAGATGCTAGGCAACACTCTCAGATGCTAGGCAAGACTCTCAGAACCCAGGCAAGACTCTCAGATGCTAGGCAAGACTCTCAGACCCCAGGCAAGACGCTCAGATGCTAGGCAACACTCTCAGACCCCAGGCAAGACTCTCAGATGCTAGGCAAGACTCTCAGACCCCAGGCAAGACTCTTAGATGCTGGGCAAGACTCTCAGATCCCAGGCAAGACTCTCAGATGCTAGGCAAGACTCTCAGATGCTAGGCAACACTCTCAGATGCTAGGCAAGACTCTCAGAACCCAGGCAAGACTCTCAGATGCTAGGCAAGACTCTCAGACCCCAGGCAAAATGCTCAGATGCTAGGCAACACTCTCAGACCCCAGGCAAGACTCTCAGATTTTAGGCAAGACTCTCAGACCCCAGGCAAGACTCTCAGATGCTAGGCAAGACTCTCAGACCCCAGGCAAGACTCTCAGATGCTAGGCAAAACTCTCAGACCCCAGGCATTTCTCTTAGATGCTAGGCAACACTCTCAGATCCCAGGCAAGACTCTCAGATGCTAGGCAAGACTCTCAGACCCCAGGCAAGACTCTCAGATGCTAGGCAACACTCTCAGACCCCAGACAAGACTCTCAGATGCTAGGCAAGAATCTCAGACCCCAGGCAAGACTCTTAGATGCTAGGCAAGACTCTCAGATCCCAGGCAAGACTCTCAGATGCTAGGCAAGACTCTCAGATGCTAGGCAACACTCTCAGATGCTAGGCAAGACTCTCAGACCCCAGGCAAGACTCTCAGATGCTAGGCAAGACTCTCAGACCCCAGGCAAGAAGCTCAGATGCTAGGCAACACTCTCAGACCCCAGGCAAGACTCTCAGATGCTAGGCAAGACTCTCTGACCCCAGGCAAGACTCTAAGATGCTAGGCAACACTCTCACACCCCAGACAAGACTCTCAGATGCTAGGCAACACTCTCAGACCCCAGACAAGACTCTCAGATGCTAGGCAAGACTCTCAGACCCCAGGCAAGACTCTCAGATGCTAGGCAAGACTCTCAGACCCCAGGCAAGACTCTCAGATGCTAGGCAAGACTCTCAGATGCTAGGCAAGACTCTCAGACCCCAGACAAGACTCTCAGATGCTAGGCAAGACTCTCAGACCCCAGGCAAGACTCTCAGATGCTAGGCAAGACTCTCAGACCGCAGGCAAGACTCTCAGATGCTAGGCAAGACTCTCAGACTATAAGCAATACTCTCAGACCCCAGGCAAGACTCTCAGATGTTAGGCAAGACTCTCAGACCCCAGGCAAGACTCTCAGACTACAGGCAAGACTCTCAGATGCTAGGCAAGTATCTCAGACCATAAGCAAGACTCTTAGACCCCAGGCAAGACTCTCAGATGCTAGGCAAGACTCTCAGATTCCAGGCAAGACTCTCAGATGCTAGGGAACACTCTCAGACCATAAGCAAGACTCTCAGACCCCAGGCAAGACTCTCAGATGCTAGGCAAGACTCTCAGATGCTAGGCAAGACTCTCAGACCCCAGGCAAGACTCTCAGATGCTAGGCAAGACTCTCAGACTCAAGGCAATTCTCTCAGATGCTAGGCAAGACTCTCAGACCCCAGGAAAGATTCTGAGATGCTAGGCAAGACTCTCAGACCCCAGACAAGACTCTCAGATGCTAGGCAAGAATCTCAGACCCCAGGCAAGACTCTCAGATGGTAGGCAACAATCTCAGACTCCCGGCAATTCTCTTAGATGCTAGGCAACACTCTCAGAACCCAGGCAAGACTCTCAGATGCTAGGCAAGACTCTCAGACCCCAGGCAGGACTCTCAGATGCCAGGGAACACTCTCAGACCCCAGGCAAGACTTTCAGATGCCAGGCAACACTCTCAGACTCCAGGCAAGACTCTCAGATGCCAGGCAATACTCTCAGACTCCAGGCAAGACTCTCAAACGCCAGGCAACACTCTCAGACCCCAGGCAAGACTCTCAGATGCCAGGCAAGACTCTCAGACCCCAGGCAAGACTCTCAGATGCTAGGCAACACTCTCAGACCCCAGGCAAGAATCTCAGATGCTAGGCAACACTCTCAGATGCCAGGCAAGACTCTCAGATGCTAGGCAAGACTCTCAGACCCCAGGCAAGACTCTCAGATGCCAGGCAACACTCTCAGACTCCAGGCAAGACTCTCAGATGCCAGGCAAAACTCTCAGACTCCAGGCAAGACTCTCAGATGCCAGGCAAAACTCTCAGACCCCAGGCAAGACTCTCAGATGCCAGGCAAGACTCTCAGACCCCAGGCAAGACTCTCAGATGCCAGGCAAGACTCTCAGACCCCAGGCAAGACTCTCAGATGCCAGGCAAGACTCTCAGACTCCAGGCAAGACTCTCAGATGCTAGGCAAGACTCTCAGACCTTAGGCAAGACTCTCAGATGCTAGGCAAGACTCTCAGACCTTAGGCAAGTCGCTCAGATGCTAGGCAAGGCTCTCAGACCTTAGGCAAGACTCTCAGATGCTAGGCAAGACTCTCAGACCCCAGGCAAGACTCTCAGATGCTAGGCAAGACTCTCAGACTCCAGGCAAGACTCTCAGATGCTAGGCAAGTATCTCAGACCATAAGCAACACTCTCAGACCCCAGGAAAGACTCTCAGATGCTAGGCAAGACTCTCAGACCCCAGGCATTTCTCTTAGATGCTAGGCAACACTCTCAGATCCCAGGCAAGACTCTCAGATGCTAGGCAAGACTCTCAGACCCCAGGCAAGACTCTCAGATGCTAGGCAACACTCTCAGACCCCAGACAAGACTCTCAAATGCTAGGCAAGAATCTCAGACCCCAGGCAAGACTCTTAGATGCTAGGCAAGACTCTCAGATCCCAGGCAAGACTCTCAGATGCTAGGCAAGACTCTCAGATGCTAGGCAACACTCTCAGATGCTAGGCAAGACTCTCAGACCCCAGGCAAGACTCTCAGATGCTAGGCAAGACTCTCAGACCCCAGGCAAGACGCTCAGATGCAAGGCAACACTCTCAGACCCCAGGCAAGACTCTCAGATGCTAGGCAAGACTCTCAGACCCCAGGCAAGACTCTAAGATGCTAGGCAACACTCTCACACCCCAGACAAGACTCTCAGATGCTAGGCAACACTCTCAGACCCCAGACAAGACTCTCAGATGCTAGGCAAGACTCTCAGACCCCAGGCAAGACTCTCAGATGCTAGGCAAGACTCTCAGACCCCAGGCAAGACTCTCAGATGCTAGGCAAGACACTCAGATGCTAGGCAAGACTCTCAGACCCCAAACAAGACTCTCAGATGCTAGGCAAGACTCTCAGACCCCAGGCAAGACTCTCAGATGCTAGGCAAGACTCTCAGACCCCAGGCAAGACTCTCAGATGCTAGGCAAGACTCTCAGACTATAAGCAATACTCTCAGACCCCAGGCAAGACTCTCAGACTACAGGCAAGACTCTCAGATGCTAGGGAACACTCTCAGACCATAAGCAAGACTCTCAGACCCCAGGCAAGACTCTCAGATGCTAGGCAAGACTCTCAGATGCTAGGCAAGACTCTCAGACCCCAGGCAAGACTCTCAGATGCTAGGCAAGACTCTCAGACTCAAGGCAATTCTCTCAGATGCTAGGCAAGACTCTCAGACCCCAGGCAAGATTCTGAGATGCTAGGCAAGACTCTCAGACCCCAGACAATACTCTCAGATGCTAGGCAAGACTCTCAGAACCCAGGCAAGACTCTGAGATGCTAGGCAAGACTCTCAGACCCCAGGCAGGACTCTCAGATGCCAGGCAACACTCTCAGACCCCAGGCAAGACTTTCAGATGCCAGGCAACACTCTCAGACTCCAGGCAAGACTCTCAAACGCCAGTCAACACTCTCAGACCCCAGGCAAGACTCTCAGACGCCAGGCAAGACTCTCAGACCCCAGGCAAGACTCTCAGATGCTAGGCAACACTCTCAGACCCCAGGCAAGACTCTCAGGTGCTAGGCAACACTCTCAGACTCCAGGCAATTCTCTCAGATGCTAGGCAACACTCTCAGACCCCAAGCAAGACTCTCAGACCTTAGAGAAGACTCTCAGATGCTAGGCAAGACTCTCAGACCCCAGGCAAGACTCTCAGATGCTAGGCAAGACTCCCAGACCCCAGGCAAGACTCTCAGATGCTAGGCAACACTCTCAGACCCCAAGCAAGACTCTCAGAGCCCAGGCAAGACTCTCAGATGCTAGGCAACACTCTCAGACCACAGGCAAGACTCTCAGATGCTAGGCAAGACTCTCAGACCCCAGGCAAGACTCTCAGATGCTAGGCAACACTCTCAGACCCCAGGGAAGACTCTCAGATGCCAGGCAACACTCTCAGACTCCAGGCAAGACTCTCAGATGCCAGGCAAGACTCTCAGACCCCAGGCAAGACTCTCAGATGCTAGGGAACACTCTCAGACCATAAGCAAGACTCTCAGACCCCAGGCAAGACTCTCAGATGCTAGGCAAGACTCTCAGATGCTAGGCAAGACTCTCAGACCTTAGGCAAGACGCTCAGATGCTAGGCAAGACTCTCAGACCTTAGGCAAGACTCTCAGATGCTAGGCAAGACTCTCAGACCTTAGGCAAGACGCTCAGATGCTAGGCAAGACTCTCAGACCTTAGAGAAGACTCTCAGATGCTAGGCAAGACTCTCAGACCCCAGGCAAGACTCTCAGATGCTAGGCAAGACTCCCAGACCCCAGGCAAGACTCTCAGATGCTAGGCAACACTCTCAGACCCCAAGCAAGACTCTCAGAGCCCAGGCAAGAATCTCAGATGCTAGGCAACACTCTCAGACCCCAGGCAAGACTCTCAGATGCTAGGCAAGACTCTCAGACCCCAGGCAAGACTCTCAGATGCTAGGCAACACTCTCAGACTCCAGGCAAGACTCTCAGATGCTAGGCAAGACTCTCAGACCCCAGGCAAGACTCTCAGATGCTAGGCAAGACTCTCAGACTATAAGCAATACTCTCAGACCCCAGGCAAGACTCTCAGATGTTAGGCAAGACTCTCAGACCCCAGGCAAGACTCTCAGACTACAGGCAAGACTCTCAGATGCTAGGCAAGTATCTCAGACCATAAGCAAGACTCTCAGACCCCAGGCAAGACTCTCAGATGCTAGGCAAGACTCTCAGATTCCAGGCAAGACTCTCAGATGCTAGGGAACACTCTCAGACCATAAGCAAGAATCTCAGACCCCAGGCAAGACTCTCAGATGCTAGGCAAGACTCTCAGATGCTAGGCAAGACTCTCAGACCCCAGGCAAGACTCTCAGATGCTAGGCAAGACTCTCAGACTCAAGGCAATTCTCTTAGATGCTAGGCAAGACTCTCAGACCCCAGGAAAGATTCTGAGATGCTAGGCAAGACTCTCAGACCCCAGACAAGACTCTCAGATGCTAGGCAAGAATCTCAGACCCCAGGCAAGACTCTCAGAATGTAGGCAACAATCTCAGACTCCCGGCAATTCTCTTAGATGCTAGGCAACACTCTCAGAACCCAGGCAAGACTCTCAGATGCTAGGCAAGACTCTCAGACCCCAGGCAGGACTCTCAGATGCCAGGGAACACTCTCAGACCCCAGGCAAGACTTTCAGATGCCAGGCAACACTCTCAGACTCCAGGCAAGACTCTCAGATGCCAGGCAATACTCTCAGACTCCAGGCAAGACTCTCAAACGCCAGGCAACACTCTCAGACCCCAGGCAAGACTCTCAGATGCCAGGCAAGACTCTCAGACCCCAGGCAAGACTCTCAGATGCTAGGCAACACTCTCAGACCCCAGGCAAGAATCTCAGATGCTAGGCAACACTCTCAGATGCCAGGCAAGACTCTCAGATGCTAGGCAAGACTCTCAGACCCCAGGCAAGACTCTCAGATGCCAGGCAACACTCTCAGACTCCAGGCAAGACTCTCAGATGCCAGGCAAAACTCTCAGACTCCAGGCAAGACTCTCAGATGCCAGGCAAAACTCTCAGACCCCAGGCAAGACTCTCAGATGCCAGGCAAGACTCTCAGACCCCAGGCAAGACTCTCAGATGCCAGGCAAGACTCTCAGACCCCAGGCAAGACTCTCAGATGCCAGGCAAGACTCTCAGACTCCAGGCAAGACTCTCAGATGCTAGGCAAGACTCTCAGACCTTAGGCAAGACTCTCAGATGCTAGGCAAGACTCTCAGACCTTAGGCAAGTCGCTCAGATGCTAGGCAAGGCTCTCAGACCTTAGGCAAGACTCTCAGATGCTAGGCAAGACTCTCAGACCCCAGGCAAGACTCTCAGATGCTAGGCAAGACTCTCAGACTCCAGGCAAGACTCTCAGATGCTAGGCAAGTATCTCAGACCATAAGCAACACTCTCAGACCCCAGGAAAGACTCTCAGATGCTAGGCAAGACTCTCAGACCCCAGGCATTTCTCTTAGATGCTAGGCAACACTCTCAGATCCCAGGCAAGACTCTCAGATGCTAGGCAAGACTCTCAGACCCCAGGCAAGACTCTCAGATGCTAGGCAACACTCTCAGACCCCAGACAAGACTCTCAAATGCTAGGCAAGAATCTCAGACCCCAGGCAAGACTCTTAGATGCTAGGCAAGACTCTCAGATCCCAGGCAAGACTCTCAGATGCTAGGAAAGACTCTCAGATGCTAGGCAACACTCTCAGATGCTAGGCAAGACTCTCAGACCCCAGGCAAGACTCTCAGATGCTAGGCAAGACTCTCAGACCCCAGGCAAGAAGCTCAGATGCAAGGCAACACTCTCAGACCCCAGGCAAGACTCTCAGATGCTAGGCAAGACTCTCAGACCCCAGGCAAGACTCTAAGATGCTAGGCAACACTCTCACACCCCAGACAAGACTCTCAGATGCTAGGCAACACTCTCAGACCCCAGACAAGACTCTCAGATGCTAGGCAAGACTCTCAGACCCCAGGCAAGACTCTCAGATGCTAGGCAAGACTCTCAGACCCCAGGCAAGACTCTCAGATGCTAGGCAAGACACTCAGATGCTAGGCAAGACTCTCAGACCCCAAACAAGACTCTCAGATGCTAGGCAAGACTCTCAGACCCCAGGCTAGACTCTCAGATGCTAGGCAAGACTCTCAGACCCCAGGCAAGACTCTCAGATGCTAGGCAAGACTCTCAGACTATAAGCAATACTCTCAGACCCCAGGCAAGACTCTCAGACTACAGGCAAGACTCTCAGATGCTAGGGAACACTCTCAGACCATAAGCAAGACTCTCAGACCCCAGGCAAGACTCTCAGATGCTAGGCAAGACTCTCAGATGCTAGGCAAGACTCTCAGACCCCAGGCAAGACTCTCAGATGCTAGGCAAGACTCTCAGACTCAAGGCAATTCTCTCAGATGCTAGGCAAGACTCTCAGACCCCAGGCAAGATTCTGAGATGCTAGGCAAGACTCTCAGACCCCAGACAAGACTCTCAGATGCTAGGCAAGACTCTCAGAACCCAGGCAAGACTCTCAGATGCTAGGCAAGACTCTCAGACCCCAGGCAGGACTCTCAGATGCCAGGCAACACTCTCAGACCCCAGGCAAGACTTTCAGATGCCAGGCAACACTCTCAGACTCCAGGCAAGACTCTCAGATGCCAGGCAATACTCTCAGACTCCAGGCAAGACTCTCAAACGCCAGGCAACACTCTCAGACCCCAGGCAAGACTCTCAGACGCCAGGCAAGACTCTCAGACCCCAGGCAAGACTCTCAGATGCTAGGCAACACTCTCAGACCCCAGGCAAGACTCTCAGGTGCTAGGCAACACTCTCAGACTCCAGGCAATTCTCTCAGATGCTAGGCAACACTCTCAGACCCCAAGCAAGACTCTCAGACCTTAGAGAAGACTCTCAGATGCTAGGCAAGACTCTCAGACCCCAGGCAAGACTCTCAGATGCTAGGCAAGACTCCCAGACCCCAGGCAAGACTCTCAGATGCTAGGCAACACTCTCAGACCCCAAGCAAGACTCTCAGAGCCCAGGCAAGACTCTCAGATGCTAGGCAACACTCTCAGACCCCAGGCAAGACTCTCAGACCCCAAGCAAGACTCTCAGAGCCCAGGCAAGACTCTCAGATGCTAGGCAACACTCTCAGACCCCAGGCAAGACTCTCAGATGCTAGGCAAGACTCTCAGACCCCAGGCAAGACTCTCAGATGCTAGGCAACACTCTCAGACCCCAGGGAAGACTCTCAGATGCCAGGCAACACTCTCAGACTCCATGCAAGACTCTCAGATGCCAGGCAAGACTCTCAGACCCCAGGCAAGACTCTCAGATGCTAGGGAACACTCTCAGACCATAAGCAAGACTCTCAGACCCCAGGCAAGACTCTCAGATGCTAGGCAAGACTCTCAGATGCTAGGCAAGACTCTCAGACCTTAGGCAAGACGCTCAGATGCTAGGCAAGACTCTCAGACCTTAGGCAAGACTCTCAGATGCTAGGCAAGACTCTCAGACCTTAGGCAAGACGCTCAGATGCTAGGCAAGACTCTCAGACCTTAGAGAAGACTCTCAGATGCTAGGCAAGACTCTCAGACCCCAGGCAAGACTCTCAGATGCTAGGCAAGACTCCCAGACCCCAGGCAAGACTCTCAGATGCTAGGCAACACTCTCAGACCCCAAGCAAGACTCTCAGAGCCCAGGCAAGAATCTCAGATGCTAGGCAACACTCTCAGACCCCAGGCAAGACTCTCAGATGCTAGGCAAGACTCTCAGACCCCAGGCAAGACTCTCAGATGCTAGGCAACACTCTCAGACTCCAGGCAAGACTCTCAGATGCCAGGCAAGACTCTCAGATGCTAGGCAACACTCTCAGACTCCAGGCAATTCTCTCAGATGCTAGGCAACACTCTCAGACCCCAAGCAAGACTCTCAGACCTTAGAGAAGACTCTCAGATGCTAGGCAAGACTCTCAGACCCCAGGCAAGACTCTCAGATGCTAGGCAAGACTCCCAGACCCCAGGCAAGACTCTCAGATGCTAGGCAACACTCTCAGACCCCAAGCAAGACTCTCAGAGCCCAGGCAAGACTCTCAGATGCTAGGCAACACTCTCAGACCCCAGGCAAGACTCTCAGATGCTAGGCAAGACTCTCAGACCCCAGGCAAGACTCTCAGATGCTAGGCAACACTCTCAGACCCCAGGGAAGACTCTCAGATGCCAGGCAACACTCTCAGACTCCAGGCAAGACTCTCAGATGCCAGGCAAGACTCTCAGACTCCAGGCAAGACTCTCAGGCGCCAGGCAACACTCTCAGACCCCAGGCAAGACTCTCAGATGCCAGGCAAGACTCTCAGACCCCAGGCAAGACTCTCAGATGCTTGGGAACACTCTCAGACCATAAGCAAGACTCTCAGACCCCAGGCAAGACTCTCAGATGCCAGGCAAAACTCTCAGACCCCAGGCAAGACTCTCAGATGCCAGGCAAGACTCTCAGACACCATGCAAGACTCTCAGATGCCAGGCAAGACTCTCAGACTCTAGGCAAGACTCTCAGATGCTAGGCAAGACTCCCAGACCTTAGGCAAGACTCTCAGATGCTAGGCAAGACTCTCAGACCTTAGGCAAGACGCTCAGATGCTAGGCAAGACTCTCAGACCTTAGAGAAGACTCTCAGATGCTAGGCAAGACTCTCAGACCCCAGGCAAGACTCTCAGATGCTAGGCAAGACTCCCAGACCCCAGGCAAGACTCTCAGATGCTAGGCAACACTCTCAGACCCCAAGCAAGACTCTCAGAGCCCAGGCAAGAATCTCAGATGCTAGGCAACACTCTCAGACCCCAGGCAAGACTCTCAGATGCTAGGCAAGACTCTCAGACCCCAGGCAAGACTCTCAGATGCTAGGCAAGACTCTCAGACTGCAGGCAAGACTCTCAGATGCTAGGCAAGACTCTCAGACTATAAGCAATACTCTCAGACCCCAGGCAAGACTCTCAGATGTTAGGCAAGACTCTCAGACCCCAGGCAAGACTCTCAGACTACAGGCAAGACTCTCAGATGCTAGGCAAGTATCTCAGACCATAAGCAAGACTCTCAGACCCCAGGCAAGACTCTCAGATGCTAGGCAAGACTCTCAGACTCCAGGCAAGACTCTCAGATGCTAGGGAACACTCTCAGACCATAAGCAAGACTCTCAGACCCCAGGCAAGACTCTCAGATGCTAGGCAAGACTCTCAGATGCTAGGCAAGACTCTCAGACCCCAGGCAAGACTCTCAGATGCTAGGCAAGACTCTCAGACTCAAGGCAATTCTCTCAGATGCTAGGCAAGAATCTCAGACCCCAGGCAAGACTCTCAGATGGTAGGCAACAATCTCAGACTCCCGGCAATTCTCTCAGATGCTAGGCAACACTCTCAGAACCCAGGCAAGACTCTCAGATGCTAGGCAAGACTCTCAGACCCCAGGCAGGACTCTCAGATGCCAGGGAACACTCTCAGACCCCAGGCAAGACTTTCAGATGCCAGGCAACACTCTCAGACTCCAGGCAAGACTCTCAGATGCCAGGCAATACTCTCAGACTCCAGGCAAGACTCTCAAACGCCAGGCAACACTCTCAGACCCCAGGCAAGACTCTCAGATGCCAGGCAAGACTCTCAGACCCCAGGCAAGACTCTCAGATGCTAGGCAACACTCTCAGACCCCAGGCAAGAATCTCAGATGCTAGGCAACACTCTCAGATGCCAGGCAAGACTCTCAGATGCTAGGCAAGACTCTCAGACCCCAGGCAAGACTCTCAGATGCCAGGCAACACTCTCAGACTCCAGGCAAGACTCTCAGATGCCAGGCAAAACTCTCAGACTCCAGGCAAGACTCTCAGATGCCAGGCAAAACTCTCAGACCCCAGGCAAGACTCTCAGATGCCAGGCAAGACTCTCAGACCCCAGGCAAGACTCTCAGATGCCAGGCAAGACTCTCAGACCCCAGGCAAGACTCTCAGATGCCAGGCAAGACTCTCAGACTCCAGGCAAGACTCTCAGATGCTAGGCAAGACTCTCAGACCTTAGGCAAGACTCTCAGATGCTAGGCAAGACTCTCAGACCTTAGGCAAGACGCTCAGATGCTAGGCAAGGCTCTCAGACCTTAGGCAAGACTCTCAGATGCTAGGCAAGACTCTCAGACCCCAGGCAAGACTCTCAGATGCTAGGCAAGACTCTCAGACTCCAGGCAAGACTCTCAGATGCTAGGCAAGTATCTCAGACCATAAGCAACACTCTCAGACCCCAGGAAAGACTCTCAGATGCTAGGCAAGACTCTCAGACCCCAGGCATTTCTCTTAGATGCTAGGCAACACTCTCAGATCCCAGGCAAGACTCTCAGATGCTAGGCAAGACTCTCAGACCCCAGGCAAGACTCTCAGATGCTAGGCAACACTCTCAGACCCCAGACAAGACTCTCAAATGCTAGGCAAGAATCTCAGACCCCAGGCAAGACTCTTAGATGCTAGGCAAGACTCTCAGATCCCAGGCAAGACTCTCAGATGCTAGGCAAGACTCTCAGATGCTAGGAAACACTCTCAGATGCTAGGCAAGACTCTCAGACCCCAGGCAAGACTCTCAGATGCTAGGCAAGACTCTCAGACCCCAGGCAAGAAGCTCAGATGCTAGGCAACACTCTCAGACCTCAGGCAAGACTCTCAGATGCTAGGCAAGACTCTCAGACCCCAGGCAAGACTCTAAGATGCTAGGCAACACTCTCACACCCCAGACAAGACTCTCAGATGCTAGGCAACACTCTCAGACCCCAGACAAGACTCTCAGATGCTAGGCAAGACTCTCAGACCCCAGGCAAGACTCTCAGATGCTAGGCAAGACTCTCAGACCCTAGGCAAGACTCTCAGATGCTAGGCAAGACTCTCAGATGCTAGGCAAGACTCTCAGACCCCAAACAAGACTCTCAGATGCTAGGCAAGACTCTCAGACCCCAGGCAAGACTCTCAGATGCTAGGCAAGACTCTCAGACCCCAGGCAAGACTCTCAGATGCTAGGCAAGACTCTCAGACTATAAGCAATACTCTCAGACCCCAGGCAAGACTCTCAGATGTTAGGCAAGACTCTCAGACCCCAGGCAAGACTCTCAGACTACAGGCAAGACTCTCAGATGCTAGGCAAGTATCTCAGACCATAAGCAAGACTCTCAGACCCCAGGCAAGACTCTCAGATGCTAGGCAAGACTCTCAGATGCTAGGCAAGACTCTCAGACTCCAGGCAAGACTCTCAGATGCTAGGGAACACTCTCAGACCATAAGCAAGACTCTCAGACCCCAGGCAAGACTCTCAGATGCTAGGCAAGACTCTCAGATGCTAGGCAAGACTCTCAGACCCCAGGCAAGACTCTCAGATGCTAGGCAAGACTCTCAGACTCAAGGCAATTCTCTCAGATGCTAGGCAAGACTCTCAGACCCCAGGCAAGATTCTGAGATGCTAGGCAAGACTCTCAGACCCCAGGCAAGACTCTCAGATGCTAGGCAAGACTCTCAGACTATAAGCAATACTCTCAGACCCCAGGCAAGACTCTCAGATGTTAGGCAAGACTCTCAGACCCCAGGCAAGACTCTCAGACTACAGGCAAGACTCTCAGATGCTAGGCAAGTATCTCAGACCATAAGCAAGACTCTCAGACCCCAGGCAAGACTCTCAGATGCTAGGCAAGACTCTCAGATGCTAGGCAAGACTCTCAGACTCCAGGCAAGACTCTCAGATGCTAGGGAACACTCTCAGACCATAAGCAAGACTCTCAGACCCCAGGCAAGACTCTCAGATGCTAGGCAAGACTCTCAGATGCTAGGCAAGACTCTCAGATCCCAGGCAAGACTCTCAGATGCTAGGCAAGACTCTCAGACTCAAGGCAATTCTCTCAGATGCTAGGCAAGACTCTCAGACCCCAGGCAAGATTCTGAGATGCTAGGCAAGACTCTCAGACCCCAGACAAGACTCTCAGATGCTAGGCAAGACTCTCAGAACCCAGGCAAGACTCTCAGATGCTAGGCAAGACTCTCAGACCCCAGGCAGGACTCTCAGATGCCAGGCAACACTCTCAGACCCCAGGCAAGACTTTCAGATGCCAGGCAACACTCTCAGACTCCAGGCAAGACTCTCAGATGCCAGGCAATACTCTCAGACTCCAGGCAAGACTCTCAAACGCCAGGCAACACTCTCAGACCCCAGGCAAGACTCTCAGACGCCAGGCAAGACTCTCAGACCCCAGGCAAGACTCTCAGATGCTAGGCAACACTCTCAGACCCCAGGCAAGACTCTCAGATGCTAGGCAACACTCTCAGACTCCAGGCAATTCTCTCAGATGCTAGGCAACACTCTCAGACCCCAAGCAAGACTCTCAGACCTTAGAGAAGACTCTCAGATGCTAGGCAAGACTCTCAGACCCCAGGCAAGACTCTCAGATGCTAGGCAAGACTCCCAGACCCCAGGCAAGACTCTCAGATGCTAGGCAACACTCTCAGACCCCAAGCAAGACTCTCAGAGCCCAGGCAAGACTCTCAGATGCTAGGCAACACTCTCAGACCCCAGGCAAGACTCTCAGATGCTAGGCAAGACTCTCAGACCCCAGGCAAGACTCTCAGATGCTAGGCAACACTCTCAGACCCCAGGGAAGACTCTCAGATGCCAGGCAACACTCTCAGACTCCAGGCAAGACTCTCAGATGCCAGGCAAGACTCTCAGACTCCAGGCAAGACTCTCAGGCGCCAGGCAACACTCTCAGACCCCAGGCAAGACTCTCAGATGCCAGGCAAGACTCTCAGACCCCAGGCAAGACTCTCAGATGCTAGGGAACACTCTCAGACCATAAGCAAGACTCTCAGACCCCAGGCAAGACTCTCAGATGCTAGGCAAGACTCTCAGATGCTAGGCAAGACTCTCAGACCCCAGACAAGACTCTCAGATGCCAGGCAAGACTCTCAGACTCCAGGCAAGACTCTCAGATGCTAGGGAAGTATCTCAGACCATAAGCAACACTCTCAGACCCCAGGAAAGACTCTCAGATGCTAGGCAAGACTCTCAGACCCCAGGCATTTCTCTTAGATGCTAGGCAACACTCTCAGATCCCAGGCAAGACTCTCAGATGCTAGGCAAGACTCTCAGACCCCAGGCAAGACTCTCAGATGCTAGGCAACACTCTCAGACCCCAGACAAGACTCTCAGATGCTAGGCAAGAATCTCAGACCCCAGGCAAGACTCTTAGATGCTAGGCAAGACTCTCAGATCCCAGGCAAGACTCTCAGATGCTAGGCAAGACTCTCAGATGCTAGGCAACACTCTCAGATGCTAGGCAAGACTCTCAGACCCCAGGCAAGACTCTCAGATGCTAGGCAACACTCTCAGACCCCAGGCAAGACTCTGAGATGCTAGGCAAGACTCTCAGACCCCAGGCAAGACTCTAAGATGCTAGGCAAAACTCTCAGACCCAAGACAAGACTCTCAGATGCTAGGCAAGACTCTCAGACCCCAGGCAAGACTCTCAGATGCTAGGCAAGACTCTCAGACCCGAGGCAAGACTCTCAGATGCTAGGCAAGACTCTCAGATGCTAGGCAAGGCTCTCAGACCCCAGGCAAGACTCTCAGATGCTATGCAAGACTCTCAGACCCCAGGCAAGACTCTCAGATGCTAGGCAAGACTCTCAGACCCCAGGCAAGACTCTCAGATGCTAGGCAAGACTCTCAGACCATAAGCAAGACTCTCAGACCCCAGGCAAGACTCTCAGATGTTAGGCAAGACTCTCAGACCCCAGGCAAGACTCTCAGACTACAGGCAAGACTCTCAGATGCTAGGCAAGTATCTCAGACCATAAGCAACACTCTCAGACCCCAGGAAAGACTCTCAGATGCTAGGCAAGACTCTCAGACCCCAGGCAATTCTCTTAGATGCTAGGCAACACTCTCAGACCCCAGGCAAGACTCTCAGATGCTAGGCAAGACTCTCAGACCCCAGGCAAGACTCTCAGATGCTAGGCAAGACTCTCAGACCCCAGACAAGACTCTCAGATGCTAGGCAAGAATCTCAGACCCCAGGCAAGACTCTTAGATGCTGGGCAAGACTCTCAGATCCCAGGCAAGACTCTCAGATGCTAGGCAAGACTCTCAGATGCTAGGCAACACTCTCAGATGCTAGGCAAGACTCTCAGAACCCAGGCAAGACTCTCAGATGCTAGGCAAGACTCTCAGACCCCAGGCAAGACGCTCAGATGCTAGGCAACACTCTCAGACCCCAGGCAAGACTCTCAGATGCTAGGCAAGACTCTCAGACCCCAGGCAAGACTCTCAGATGCTAGGCAAGACTCTCAGACCCCAGGCAAGACTCTCAGATGCTAGGCAAAACTCTCAGACCCCAGGCATTTCTCTTAGATGCTAGGCAACACTCTCAGATCCCAGGCAAGACTCTCAGATGCTAGGCAAGACTCTCAGACCCCAGGCAAGACTCTCAGATGCTAGGCAACACTCTCAGACCCCAGACAAGACTCTCAGATGCTAGGCAAGAATCTCAGACCCCAGGCAAGGCTCTTAGATGCTAGGCAAGACTCTCAGATCCCAGGCAAGACTCTCAGATGCTAGGCAAGACTCTCAGATGCTAGGCAACACTCTCAGATGCTAGGCAAGACTCTCAGACCCCAGGCAAGACTCTCAGATGCAAGGCAAGACTCTCAGACCCCAGGCAAGAAGCTCAGATGCTAGGCAACACTCTCAGACCCCAGGCAAGACTCTCAGATGCTAGGCAAGACTCTCTGACCCCAGGCAAGACTCTAAGATGCTAGGCAACACTCTCACACCCCAGACAAGACTCTCAGATGCTAGGCAACACTCTCAGACCCCAGACAAGACTCTCAGATGCTAGGCAAGACTCTCAGACCCCAGGCAAGACTCTCAGATGCTAGGCAAGACTCTCAGACCCCAGGCAAGACTCTCAGATGCTAGGCAAGACTCTCAGATGCTAGGCAAGACTCTCAGACCCCAGACAAGACTCTCAGATGCTAGGCAAGACTCTCAGACCCCAGGCAAGACTCTCAGATGCTAGGCAAGACTCTCAGACCGCAGGCAAGACTCTCAGATGCTAGGCAAGACTCTCAGACTATAAGCAATACTCTCAGACCCCAGGCAAGAATCTGAGATGTTAGGCAAGACTCTCAGACCCCAGGCAAGACTCTCAGACTACAGGCAAGACTCTCAGATGCTAGGCAAGTATCTCAGACCATAAGCAAGACTCTCAGACCCCAGGCAAGACTCTCAGATGCGAGGCAAGACTCTCAGACTCCAGGCAAGACTCTCAGATGCTAGGGAACACTCTCAGACCATAAGCAAGACTCTCAGACCCCAGGCAAGACTCTCAGATGCTAGGCAAGACTCTCAGATGCTAGGCAAGACTCTCAGACCCCAGGCAAGACTCTCAGATGCTAGGCAAGACTCTCAGACTCAAGGCAATTCTCTCAGATGCTAGGCAAGACTCTCAGACCCCAGGAAAGATTCTGAGATGCTAGGCAAGACTCTCAGACCCCAGACAAGACTCTCAGATGCTAGGCAAGAATCTCAGACCCCAGGCAATACTCTCAGATGGTAGGCAACAATCTCAGACTCCCGGCAATTCTCTTAGATGCTAGGCAACACTCTCAGAACCCAGGCAAGACTCTCAGATGCTAGGCAAGACTCTCAGACCCCAGGCAGGACTCTCAGATGCCAGGGAACACTCTCAGACCCCAGGCAAGACTTTCAGATGCCAGGCAACACTCTCAGACTCCAGGCAAGACTCTCAGATGCCAGGCAATACTCTCAGACTCCAGGCAAGACTCTCAAACGCCAGGCAACACTCTCAGACCCCAGGCAAGACTCTCAGATGCCAGGCAAGACTCTCAGACCCCAGGCAAGACTCTCAGATGCTAGGCAACACTCTCAGACCCCAGGCAAGAATCTCAGATGCTAGGCAACACTCTCAGATGCCAGGCAAGACTCTCAGATGCTAGGCAAGAATCTCAGACCCCAGGCAAGACTCTCAGATGCCAGGCAACACTCTCAGACTCCAGGCAAGACTCTCAGATGCCAGGCAAAACTCTCAGACTCCAGGCAAGACTCTCAGATGCCAGGCAAAACTCTCAGACCCCAGGCAAGACTCTCAGATGCCAGGCAAGACTCTCAGACCCCAGGCAAGACTCTCAGATGCCAGGCAAGACTCTCAGACCCCAGGCAAGACTCTCAGATGCCAGGCAAGACTCTCAGACTCCAGGCAAGACTCTCAGATGCTAGGCAAGACTCTCAGACCTTAGGCAAGACTCTCAGATGCTAGGCAAGACTCTCAGACCTTAGGCAAGACGCTCAGATGCTAGGCAAGGCTCTCAGACCCCAGGCAAGACTCTCAGATGCTAGGCAAGACTCTCAGACTCCAGGCAAGACTCTCAGATGCTAGGCAAGTATCTCAGACCATAAGCAACACTCTCAGACCCCAGGAAAGACTCTCAGATGCTAGGCAAGACTCTCAGACCCCAGGCATTTCTCTTAGATGCTAGGCAACACTCTCAGACCCCAGGAAAGACTCTCAGATGCTAGGCAAGACTCTCAGACCCCAGGCAAGACTCTCAGATGCGAGGCAACACTCTCAGACCCCAGACAAGACTCTCAGATGCAAGGCAAGACTCTCAGATGCTAGGCAAGAATCTCAGACCCCAGGCAAGACTCTTAGATGCTAGGCAAGACTCTCAGATCCCAGGCAAGACTCTCATATGCTAGGCAAGACTCTCAGATGCTAGGCAACACTCTCAGATGCTAGGCAAGACTCTCAGACCCCAGGCAAGACTCTCAGATGCTAGGCAAGACTCTCAGACCCCAGGCAAGAAGCTCAGATGCTAGGCAACACTCTCAGACCTCAGGCAAGACTCTCAGATGCTAGGCAAGACTCTCAGACCTCAGGCAAGACTCTAAGATGCTAGGCAACACTCTCACACCCCAGACAAGACTCTCAGATGCTAGGCAACACTCTCAGACCCCAGACAAGACTCTCAGATGCTAGGCAAGACTCTCAGACCCCAGGCAAGACTCTCAGATGCTAGGCAAGACTCTCAGACCCTAGGCAAGACTCTCAGATGCTAGGCAAGACTCTCAGATGCTAGGCAAGACTCTCAGACCCCAAACAAGACTCTCAGATGCTTGGCAAGACTCTCAGACCCCAGGCAAGACTCTCAGATGCTAGGCAAGACTCTCAGACCCCAGGCAAGACTCTCAGATGCTAGGCAAGACTCTCAGACTATAAGCAATACTCTCAGACCCCAGGCAAGACTCTCAGATGTTAGGCAAGACTCTCAGACCCCAGGCAAGACTCTCAGACTACAGGCAAGACTCTCAGATGCTAGGCAAGTATCTCAGACCATAAGCAAGACTCTCAGACCCCAGGCAAGACTCTCAGATGCTAGGCAAGACTCTCAGATGCTAGGCAAGACTCTCAGACTCCAGGCAAGACTCTCAGATGCTAGGGAACACTCTCAGACCATAAGCAAGACTCTCAGACCCCAGGAAAGACTCTCAGATGCTAGGCAAGACTCTCAGATGCTAGGCAAGACTCTCAGACCCCAGGCAAGACTCTCAGATGCTAGGCAAGACTCTCAGACTCAAGGCAAGACTCTCAGATGCTAGGCAAGACTCTCAGAACCCAGGCAAGACTCTCAGATGCTAGGCAAGACTCTCAGACCCCAGGCAGGACTCTCAGATGCCAGGCAACACTCTCAGACCCCAGGCAAGACTTTCAGATGCCAGGCAACACTCTCAGACTCCAGGCAAGACTCTCAGATGCCAGGCAATACTCTCAGACTCCAGGCAAGACTCTCAAACGCCAGGCAACACTCTCAGACCCCAGGCAAGACTCTCAGACGCCAGGCAAGACTCTCAGACCCCAGGCAAGACTCTCAGATGCTAGGCAACACTCTCAGACCCCAGGCAAGACTCTCAGATGCTAGGCAACACTCTCAGACTCCAGGCAATTCTCTCAGATGCTAGGCAACACTCTCAGACCCCAAGCAAGACTCTCAGACCTTAGAGAAGACTCTCAGATGCTAGGCAAGACTCTCAGACCCCAGGCAAGACTCTCAGATGCTAGGCAAGACTCCCAGACCCCAGGCAAGACTCTCAGATGCTAGGCAACACTCTCAGACCCCAAGCAAGACTCTCAGAGCCCAGGCAAGACTCTCAGATGCTAGGCAACACTCTCAGACCCCAGGCAAGACTCTCAGATGCTAGGCAAGACTCTCAGACCCCAGGCAAGACTCTCAGATGCTAGGCAACACTCTCAGACCCCAGGGAAGACTCTCAGATGCCAGGCAACACTCTCAGACTCCAGGCAAGACTCTCAGATGCCAGGCAAGACTCTCAGACTCCAGGCAAGACTCTCAGGCGCCAGGCAACACTCTCAGACCCCAGGCAAGACTCTCAGATGCCAGGCAAGACTCTCAGACCCCAGGCAAGACTCTCAGATGCTAGGGAACACTCTCAGACCATAAGCAAGACTCTCAGACCCCAGGCAAGACTCTCAGATGCTAGGCAAGACTCTCAGATGCTAGGCAAGACTCTCAGACCCCAGACAAGACTCTCAGATGCCAGGCAAGACTCTCAGACCCCAGGCAAGACTCTCAGATGCTAGGCAAGACTCTCAGACCCCAGGCAAGACTCTCAGATGCTAGGCAACACTCTCAGACTCCAGGCAAGGCTCTCAGATGCCAGGCAAAACTCTCAGACCCCAGGCAAGACTCTCAGATGCCAGGCAAGACTCTCAGACACCATGCAAGACTCTCAGATGCCAGGCAAGACTCTCAGACTCTAGGCAAGACTCTCAGATGCTAGGCAAGACTCCCAGACCTTAGGCAAGACTCTCAGATGCTAGGCAAGACTCTTAGACCTTAGGCAAGACGCTCAGATGCTACGCAAGACTCTCAGACCTTAGAGAAGACTCTCAGATGCTAGGCAAGACTCTCAGACCCCAGGCAAGACTCTCAGATGCTAGGCAAGACTCCCAGACCCCAGGCAAGACTCTCAGATGCTAGGCAACACTCTCAGACCCCAAGCAAGACTCTCAGATGCTAGGCAAGACTCTCAGACCCCAGGCAAGACTCTCAGATGCTAGGCAAGACTCTCAGACCCCAGACAAGACTCTCAGATGCTAGGCAAGAATCTCAGACCCCAGGCAAGACTCTTAGATGCTGGGCAAGACTCTCAGATCCCAGGCAAGACTCTCAGATGCTAGGCAAGACTCTCAGATGCTAGGCAACACTCTCAGATGCTAGGCAAGACTCTCAGAACCCAGGCAAGACTCTCAGATGCTAGGCAAGACTCTCAGACCCCAGGCAAGACGCTCAGATGCTAGGCAACACTCTCAGACCCCAGGCAAGACTCTCAGATGCTAGGCAAGACTCTCAGACCCCAGGCAAGACTCTTAGATGCTGGGCAAGACTCTCAGATCCCAGGCAAGACTCTCAGATGCTAGGCAAGACTCTCAGATGCTAGGCAACACTCTCAGATGCTAGGCAAGACTCTCAGAACCCAGGCAAGACTCTCAGATGCTAGGCAAGACTCTCAGACCCCAGGCAAAATGCTCAGATGCTAGGCAACACTCTCAGACCCCAGGCAAGACTCTCAGATTTTAGGCAAGACTCTCAGACCCCAGGCAAGACTCTCAGATGCTAGGCAAGACTCTCAGACCCCAGGCAAGACTCTCAGATGCTAGGCAAAACTCTCAGACCCCAGGCATTTCTCTTAGATGCTAGGCAACACTCTCAGATCCCAGGCAAGACTCTCAGATGCTAGGCAAGACTCTCAGACCCCAGGCAAGACTCTCAGATGCTAGGCAACACTCTCAGACCCCAGACAAGACTCTCAGATGCTAGGCAAGAATCTCAGACCCCAGGCAAGACTCTTAGATGCTAGGCAAGACTCTCAGATGCTAGGCAACACTCTCAGATGCTAGGCAAGACTCTCAGACCCCAGGCAAGACTCTCAGATGCTAGGCAAGACTCTCAGACCCCAGGCAAGAAGCTCAGATGCTAGGCAACACTCTCAGACCCCAGGCAAGACTCTCAGATGCTAGGCAAGACTCTCTGACCCCAGGCAAGACTCTAAGATGCTAGGCAACACTCTCACACCCCAGACAAGACTCTCAGATGCTAGGCAACACTCTCAGACCCCAGACAAGACTCTCAGATGCTAGGCAAGACTCTCAGACCCCAGGCAAGACTCTCAGATGCTAGGCAAGACTCTCAGACCCCAGGCAAGACTCTCAGATGCTAGGCAAGACTCTCAGATGCTAGGCAAGACTCTCAGACCCCAGACAAGACTCTCAGATGCTAGGCAAGACTCTCAGACCCCAGGCAAGACTCTCAGATGCTAGGCAAGACTCTCAGACCGCAGGCAAGACTCTCAGATGCTAGGCAAGACTCTCAGACTATAAGCAATACTCTCAGACCCCAGGCAAGACTCTCAGATGTTAGGCAAGACTCTCAGACCCCAGGCAAGACTCTCAGACTACAGGCAAGACTCTCAGATGCTAGGCAAGTATCTCAGACCATAAGCAAGACTCTCAGACCCCAGGCAAGACTCTCAGATGCTAGGCAAGACTCTCAGATTCCAGGCAAGACTCTCAGATGCTAGGGAACACTCTCAGACCATAAGCAAGACTCTCAGACCCCAGGCAAGACTCTCAGATGCTAGGCAAGACTCTCAGATGCTAGGCAAGACTCTCAGACCCCAGGCAAGACTCTCAGATGCTAGGCAAGACTCTCAGACTCAAGGCAATTCTCTCAGATGCTAGGCAAGACTCTCAGACCCCAGGAAAGATTCTGAGATGCTAGGCAAGACTCTCAGACCCCAGACAAGACTCTCAGATGCTAGGCAAGAATCTCAGACCCCAGGCAAGACTCTCAGATGGTAGGCAACAATCTCAGACTCCCGGCAATTCTCTTAGATGCTAGGCAACACTCTCAGAACCCAGGCAAGACTCTCAGATGCTAGGCAAGACTCTCAGACCCCAGGCAGGACTCTCAGATGCCAGGGAACACTCTCAGACCCCAGGCAAGACTTTCAGATGCCAGGCAACACTCTCAGACTCCAGGCAAGACTCTCAGATGCCAGGCAATACTCTCAGACTCCAGGCAAGACTCTCAAACGCCAGGCAACACTCTCAGACCCCAGGCAAGACTCTCAGATGCCAGGCAAGACTCTCAGACCCCAGGCAAGACTCTCAGATGCTAGGCAACACTCTCAGACCCCAGGCAAGAATCTCAGATGCTAGGCAACACTCTCAGATGCCAGGCAAGACTCTCAGATGCTAGGCAAGACTCTCAGACCCCAGGCAAGACTCTCAGATGCCAGGCAACACTCTCAGACTCCAGGCAAGACTCTCAGATGCCAGGCAAAACTCTAAGACTCCAGGCAAGACTCTCAGATGCCAGGCAAAACTCTCAGACCCCAGGCAAGACTCTCAGATGCCAGGCAAGACTCTCAGACCCCAGGCAAGACTCTCAGATGCCAGGCAAGACTCTCAGACCCCAGGCAAGACTCTCAGATGCCAGGCAAGACTCTCAGACTCCAGGCAAGACTCTCAGATGCTAGGCAAGACTCTCAGACCTTAGGCAAGACTCTCAGATGCTAGGCAAGACTCTCAGACCTTAGGCAAGTCGCTCAGATGCTAGGCAAGGCTCTCAGACCTTAGGCAAGACTCTCAGATGCTAGGCAAGACTCTCAGACCCCAGGCAAGACTCTCAGATGCTAGGCAAGACTCTCAGACTCCAGGCAAGACTCTCAGATGCTAGGCAAGTATCTCAGACCATAAGCAACACTCTCAGACCCCAGGAAAGACTCTCAGATGCTAGGCAAGACTCTCAGACCCCAGGCATTTCTCTTAGATGCTAGGCAACACTCTCAGATCCCAGGCAAGACTCTCAGATGCTAGGCAAGACTCTCAGACCCCAGGCAAGACTCTCAGATGCTAGGCAACACTCTCAGACCCCAGACAAGACTCTCAAATGCTAGGCAAGAATCTCAGACCCCAGGCAAGACTCTTAGATGCTAGGCAAGACTCTCAGATCCCAGGCAAGACTCTCAGATGCTAGGCGAGACTCTCAGATGCTAGGCAACACTCTCAGATGCTAGGCAAGACTCTCAGACCCCAGGCAAGACTCTCAGATGCTAGGCAAGACTCTCAGACCCCAGGCAAGACGCTCAGATGCAAGGCAACACTCTCAGACCCCAGGCAAGACTCTCAGATGCTAGGCAAGACTCTCAGACCCCAGGCAAGACTCTAAGATGCTAGGCAACACTCTCACACCCCAGACAAGACTCTCAGATGCTAGGCAACACTCTCAGACCCCAGACAAGACTCTCAGATGCTAGGCAAGACTCTCAGACCCCAGGCAAGACTCTCAGATGCTAGGCAAGACTCTCAGACCCCAGGCAAGACTCTCAGATGCTAGGCAAGACACTCAGATGCTAGGCAAGACTCTCAGACCCCAAACAAGACTCTCAGATGCTAGGCAAGACTCTCAGACCCCAGGCAAGACTCTCAGATGCTAGGCAAGACTCTCAGACCCCAGGCAAGACTCTCAGATGCTAGGCAAGACTCTCAGACTATAAGCAATACTCTCAGACCCCAGGCAAGACTCTCAGACTACAGGCAAGACTCTCAGATGCTAGGGAACACTCTCAGACCATAAGCAAGACTCTCAGACCCCAGGCAAGACTCTCAGATGCTAGGCAAGACTCTCAGATGCTAGGCAAGACTCTCAGACCCCAGGCAAGACTCTCAGATGCTAGGCAAGACTCTCAGACTCAAGGCAATTCTCTCAGATGCTAGGCAAGACTCTCAGACCCCAGGCAAGATTCTGAGATGCTAGGCAAGACTCTCAGACCCCAGACAATACTCTCAGATGCTAGGCAAGACTCTCAGAACCCAGGCAAGACTCTGAGATGCTAGGCAAGACTCTCAGACCCCAGGCAGGACTCTCAGATGCCAGGCAACACTCTCAGACCCCAGGCAAGACTTTCAGATGCCAGGCAACACTCTCAGACTCCAGGCAAGACTCTCAGATGCCAGGCAATACTCTCAGACTCCAGGCAAGACTCTCAAACGCCAGTCAACACTCTCAGACCCCAGGCAAGACTCTCAGACGCCAGGCAAGACTCTCAGACCCCAGGCAAGACTCTCAGATGCTAGGCAACACTCTCAGACCCCAGGCAAGACTCTCAGGTGCTAGGCAACACTCTCAGACTCCAGGCAATTCTCTCAGATGCTAGGCAACACTCTCAGACCCCAAGCAAGACTCTCAGACCTTAGAGAAGACTCTCAGATGCTAGGCAAGACTCTCAGACCCCAGGCAAGACTCTCAGATGCTAGGCAAGACTCCCAGACCCCAGGCAAGACTCTCAGATGCTAGGCAACACTCTCAGACCCCAAGCAAGACTCTCAGAGCCCAGGCAAGACTCTCAGATGCTAGGCAACACTCTCAGACCACAGGCAAGACTCTCAGATGCTAGGCAAGACTCTCAGACCCCAGGCAAGACTCTCAGATGCTAGGCAACACTCTCAGACCCCAGGGAAGACTCTCAGATGCCAGGCAACACTCTCAGACTCCAGGCAAGACTCTCAGATGCCAGGCAAGACTCTCAGACCCCAGGCAAGACTCTCAGATGCTAGGGAACACTCTCAGACCATAAGCAAGACTCTCAGACCCCAGGCAAGACTCTCAGATGCTAGGCAAGACTCTCAGATGCTAGGCAAGACTCTCAGACCTTAGGCAAGACGCTCAGATGCTAGGCAAGACTCTCAGACCTTAGGCAAGACTCTCAGATGCTAGGCAAGACTCTCAGACCTTAGGCAAGACGCTCAGATGCTAGGCAAGACTCTCAGACCTTAGAGAAGACTCTCAGATGCTAGGCAAGACTCTCAGACCCCAGGCAAGACTCTCAGATGCTAGGCAAGACTCCCAGACCCCAGGCAAGACTCTCAGATGCTAGGCAACACTCTCAGACCCCAAGCAAGACTCTCAGAGCCCAGGCAAGAATCTCAGATGCTAGGCAACACTCTCAGACCCCAGGCAAGACTCTCAGATGCTAGGCAAGACTCTCAGACCCCAGGCAAGACTCTCAGATGCTAGGCAACACTCTCAGACTCCAGGCAAGACTCTCAGATGCTAGGCAAGACTCTCAGACCCCAGGCAAGACTCTCAGATGCTAGGCAAGACTCTCAGACTATAAGCAATACTCTCAGACCCCAGGCAAGACTCTCAGATGTTAGGCAAGACTCTCAGACCCCAGGCAAGACTCTCAGACTACAGGCAAGACTCTCAGATGCTAGGCAAGTATCTCAGACCATAAGCAAGACTCTCAGACCCCAGGCAAGACTCTCAGATGCTATGCAAGACTCTCAGATTCCAGGCAAGACTCTCAGATGCTAGGGAACACTCTCAGACCATAAGCAAGAATCTCAGACCCCAGGCAAGACTCTCAGATGCTAGGCAAGACTCTCAGATGCTAGGCAAGACTCTCAGACCCCAGGCAAGACTCTCAGATGCTAGGCAAGACTCTCAGACTCAAGGCAATTCTCTTAGATGCTAGGCAAGACTCTCAGACCCCAGGAAAGATTCTGAGATGCTAGGCAAGACTCTCAGACCCCAGACAAGACTCTCAGATGCTAGGCAAGAATCTCAGACCCCAGGCAAGACTCTCAGAATGTAGGCAACAATCTCAGACTCCCGGCAATTCTCTTAGATGCTAGGCAACACTCTCAGAACCCAGGCAAGACTCTCAGATGCTAGGCAAGACTCTCAGACCCCAGGCAGGACTCTCAGATGCCAGGGAACACTCTCAGACCCCAGGCAAGACTTTCAGATGCCAGGCAACACTCTCAGACTCCAGGCAAGACTCTCAGATGCCAGGCAATACTCTCAGACTCCAGGCAAGACTCTCAAACGCCAGGCAACACTCTCAGACCCCAGGCAAGACTCTCAGATGCCAGGCAAGACTCTCAGACCCCAGGCAAGACTCTCAGATGCTAGGCAACACTCTCAGACCCCAGGCAAGAATCTCAGATGCTAGGCAACACTCTCAGATGCCAGGCAAGACTCTCAGATGCTAGGCAAGACTCTCAGACCCCAGGCAAGACTCTCAGATGCCAGGCAACACTCTCAGACTCCAGGCAAGACTCTCAGATGCCAGGCAAAACTCTCAGACTCCAGGCAAGACTCTCAGATGCCAGGCAAAACTCTCAGACCCCAGGCAAGACTCTCAGATGCCAGGCAAGACTCTCAGACCCCAGGCAAGACTCTCAGATGCCAGGCAAGACTCTCAGACCCCAGGCAAGACTCTCAGATGCCAGGCAAGACTCTCAGACTCCAGGCAAGACTCTCAGATGCTAGGCAAGACTCTCAGACCTTAGGCAAGACTCTCAGATGCTAGGCAAGACTCTCAGACCTTAGGCAAGTCGCTCAGATGCTAGGCAAGGCTCTCAGACCTTAGGCAAGACTCTCAGATGCTAGGCAAGACTCTCAGACCCCAGGCAAGACTCTCAGATGCTAGGCAAGACTCTCAGACTCCAGGCAAGACTCTCAGATGCTAGGCAAGTATCTCAGACCATAAGCAACACTCTCAGACCCCAGGAAAGACTCTCAGATGCTAGGCAAGACTCTCAGACCCCAGGCATTTCTCTTAGATGCTAGGCAACACTCTCAGATCCCAGGCAAGACTCTCAGATGCTAGGCAAGACTCTCAGACCCCAGGCAAGACTCTCAGATGCTAGGCAACACTCTCAGACCCCAGACAAGACTCTCAAATGCTAGGCAAGAATCTCAGACCCCAGGCAAGACTCTTAGATGCTAGGCAAGACTCTCAGATCCCAGGCAAGACTCTCAGATGCTAGGAAAGACTCTCAGATGCTAGGCAACACTCTCAGATGCTAGGCAAGACTCTCAGACCCCAGGCAAGACTCTCAGATGCTAGGCAAGACTCTCAGACCCCAGGCAAGAAGCTCAGATGCAAGGCAACACTCTCAGACCCCAGGCAAGACTCTCAGATGCTAGGCAAGACTCTCAGACCCCAGGCAAGACTCTAAGATGCTAGGCAACACTCTCACACCCCAGACAAGACTCTCAGATGCTAGGCAACACTCTCAGACCCCAGACAAGACTCTCAGATGCTAGGCAAGACTCTCAGACCCCAGGCAAGACTCTCAGATGCTAGGCAAGACTCTCAGACCCCAGGCAAGACTCTCAGATGCTAGGCAAGACACTCAGATGCTAGGCAAGACTCTCAGACCCCAAACAAGACTCTCAGATGCTAGGCAAGACTCTCAGACCCCAGGCTAGACTCTCAGATGCTAGGCAAGACTCTCAGACCCCAGGCAAGACTCTCAGATGCTAGGCAAGACTCTCAGACTATAAGCAATACTCTCAGACCCCAGGCAAGACTCTCAGACTACAGGCAAGACTCTCAGATGCTAGGGAACACTCTCAGACCATAAGCAAGACTCTCAGACCCCAGGCAAGACTCTCAGATGCTAGGCAAGACTCTCAGATGCTAGGCAAGACTCTCAGACCCCAGGCAAGACTCTCAGATGCTAGGCAAGACTCTCAGACTCAAGGCAATTCTCTCAGATGCTAGGCAAGACTCTCAGACCCCAGGCAAGATTCTGAGATGCTAGGCAAGACTCTCAGACCCCAGACAAGACTCTCAGATGCTAGGCAAGACTCTCAGAACCCAGGCAAGACTCTCAGATGCTAGGCAAGACTCTCAGACCCCAGGCAGGACTCTCAGATGCCAGGCAACACTCTCAGACCCCAGGCAAGACTTTCAGATGCCAGGCAACACTCTCAGACTCCAGGCAAGACTCTCAGATGCCAGGCAATACTCTCAGACTCCAGGCAAGACTCTCAAACGCCAGGCAACACTCTCAGACCCCAGGCAAGACTCTCAGACGCCAGGCAAGACTCTCAGACCCCAGGCAAGACTCTCAGATGCTAGGCAACACTCTCAGACCCCAGGCAAGACTCTCAGGTGCTAGGCAACACTCTCAGACTCCAGGCAATTCTCTCAGATGCTAGGCAACACTCTCAGACCCCAAGCAAGACTCTCAGACCTTAGAGAAGACTCTCAGATGCTAGGCAAGACTCTCAGACCCCAGGCAAGACTCTCAGATGCTAGGCAAGACTCCCAGACCCCAGGCAAGACTCTCAGATGCTAGGCAACACTCTCAGACCCCAAGCAAGACTCTCAGAGCCCAGGCAAGACTCTCAGATGCTAGGCAACACTCTCAGACCCCAGGCAAGACTCTCAGACCCCAAGCAAGACTCTCAGAGCCCAGGCAAGACTCTCAGATGCTAGGCAACACTCTCAGACCCCAGGCAAGACTCTCAGATGCTAGGCAAGACTCTCAGACCCCAGGCAAGACTCTCAGATGCTAGGCAACACTCTCAGACCCCAGGGAAGACTCTCAGATGCCAGGCAACACTCTCAGACTCCATGCAAGACTCTCAGATGCCAGGCAAGACTCTCAGACCCCAGGCAAGACTCTCAGATGCTAGGGAACACTCTCAGACCATAAGCAAGACTCTCAGACCCCAGGCAAGACTCTCAGATGCTAGGCAAGACTCTCAGATGCTAGGCAAGACTCTCAGACCTTAGGCAAGACGCTCAGATGCTAGGCAAGACTCTCAGACCTTAGGCAAGACTCTCAGATGCTAGGCAAGACTCTCAGACCTTAGGCAAGACGCTCAGATGCTAGGCAAGACTCTCAGACCTTAGAGAAGACTCTCAGATGCTAGGCAAGACTCTCAGACCCCAGGCAAGACTCTCAGATGCTAGGCAAGACTCCCAGACCCCAGGCAAGACTCTCAGATGCTAGGCAACACTCTCAGACCCCAAGCAAGACTCTCAGAGCCCAGGCAAGAATCTCAGATGCTAGGCAACACTCTCAGACCCCAGGCAAGACTCTCAGATGCTAGGCAAGACTCTCAGACCCCAGGCAAGACTCTCAGATGCTAGGCAACACTCTCAGACTCCAGGCAAGACTCTCAGATGCCAGGCAAGACTCTCAGATGCTAGGCAACACTCTCAGACTCCAGGCAATTCTCTCAGATGCTAGGCAACACTCTCAGACCCCAAGCAAGACTCTCAGACCTTAGAGAAGACTCTCAGATGCTAGGCAAGACTCTCAGACCCCAGGCAAGACTCTCAGATGCTAGGCAAGACTCCCAGACCCCAGGCAAGACTCTCAGATGCTAGGGAACACTCTCAGACCATAAGCAAGAATCTCAGACCCCAGGCAAGACTCTCAGATGCTAGGCAAGACTCTCAGATGCTAGGCAAGACTCTCAGACTCAAGGCAATTCTCTTAGATGCTAGGCAAGACTCTCAGACCCCAGGAAAGATTCTGAGATGCTAGGCAAGACTCTCAGACCCCAGACAAGACTCTCAGATGCTAGGCAAGAATCTCAGACCCCAGGCAAGACTCTCAGAATGTAGGCAACAATCTCAGACTCCCGGCAATTCTCTTAGATGCTAGGCAACACTCTCAGAACCCAGGCAAGACTCTCAGATGCTAGGCAAGACTCTCAGACCCCAGGCAGGACTCTCAGATGCCAGGGAACACTCTCAGACCCCAGGCAAGACTTTCAGATGCCAGGCAACACTCTCAGACTCCAGGCAAGACTCTCAGATGCCAGGCAATACTCTCAGACTCCAGGCAAGACTCTCAAACGCCAGGCAACACTCTCAGACCCCAGGCAAGACTCTCAGATGCCAGGCAAGACTCTCAGACCCCAGGCAAGACTCTCAGATGCTAGGCAACACTCTCAGACCCCAGGCAAGAATCTCAGATGCTAGGCAACACTCTCAGATGCCAGGCAAGACTCTCAGATGCTAGGCAAGACTCTCAGACCCCAGGCAAGACTCTCAGATGCCAGGCAACACTCTCAGACTCCAGGCAAGACTCTCAGATGCCAGGCAAAACTCTCAGACTCCAGGCAAGACTCTCAGATGCCAGGCAAAACTCTCAGACCCCAGGCAAGACTCTCAGATGCCAGGCAAGACTCTCAGACCCCAGGCAAGACTCTCAGATGCCAGGCAAGACTCTCAGACCCCAGGCAAGACTCTCAGATGCCAGGCAAGACTCTCAGACTCCAGGCAAGACTCTCAGATGCTAGGCAAGACTCTCAGACCTTAGGCAAGACTCTCAGATGCTAGGCAAGACTCTCAGACCTTAGGCAAGTCGCTCAGATGCTAGGCAAGGCTCTCAGACCTTAGGCAAGACTCTCAGATGCTAGGCAAGACTCTCAGACCCCAGGCAAGACTCTCAGATGCTAGGCAAGACTCTCAGACTCCAGGCAAGACTCTCAGATGCTAGGCAAGTATCTCAGACCATAAGCAACACTCTCAGACCCCAGGAAAGACTCTCAGATGCTAGGCAAGACTCTCAGACCCCAGGCATTTCTCTTAGATGCTAGGCAACACTCTCAGATCCCAGGCAAGACTCTCAGATGCTAGGCAAGACTCTCAGACCCCAGGCAAGACTCTCAGATGCTAGGCAACACTCTCAGACCCCAGACAAGACTCTCAAATGCTAGGCAAGAATCTCAGACCCCAGGCAAGACTCTTAGATGCTAGGCAAGACTCTCAGATCCCAGGCAAGACTCTCAGAAGCTAGGAAAGACTCTCAGATGCTAGGCAACACTCTCAGATGCTAGGCAAGACTCTCAGACCCCAGGCAAGACTCTCAGATGCTAGGCAAGACTCTCAGACCCCAGGCAAGAAGCTCAGATGCAAGGCAACACTCTCAGACCCCAGGCAAGACTCTCAGATGCTAGGCAAGACTCTCAGACCCCAGGCAAGACTCTAAGATGCTAGGCAACACTCTCACACCCCAGACAAGACTCTCAGATGCTAGGCAACACTCTCAGACCCCAGACAAGACTCTCAGATGCTAGGCAAGACTCTCAGACCCCAGGCAAGACTCTCAGATGCTAGGCAAGACTCTCAGACCCCAGGCAAGACTCTCAGATGCTAGGCAAGACACTCAGATGCTAGGCAAGACTCTCAGACCCCAAACAAGACTCTCAGATGCTAGGCAAGACTCTCAGACCCCAGGCTAGACTCTCAGATGCTAGGCAAGACTCTCAGACCCCAGGGAAGACTCTCAGATGCTAGGCAAGACTCTCAGACTATAAGCAATACTCTCAGACCCCAGGCAAGACTCTCAGACTACAGGCAAGACTCTCAGATGCTAGGGAACACTCTCAGACCATAAGCAAGACTCTCAGACCCCAGGCAAGACTCTCAGATGCTAGGCAAGACTCTCAGATGCTAGGCAAGACTCTCAGACCCCAGGCAAGACTCTCAGATGCTAGGCAAGACTCTCAGACTCAAGGCAATTCTCTCAGATGCTAGGCAAGACTCTCAGACCCCAGGCAAGATTCTGAGATGCTAGGCAAGACTCTCAGACCCCAGACAAGACTCTCAGATGCTAGGCAAGACTCTCAGAACCCAGGCAAGACTCTCAGATGCTAGGCAAGACTCTCAGACCCCAGGCAGGACTCTCAGATGCCAGGCAACACTCTCAGACCCCAGGCAAGACTTTCAGATGCCAGGCAACACTCTCAGACTCCAGGCAAGACTCTCAGATGCCAGGCAATACTCTCAGACTCCAGGCAAGACTCTCAAACGCCAGGCAACACTCTCAGACCCCAGGCAAGACTCTCAGACGCCAGGCAAGACTCTCAGACCCCAGGCAAGACTCTCAGATGCTAGGCAACACTCTCAGACCCCAGGCAAGACTCTCAGGTGCTAGGCAACACTCTCAGACTCCAGGCAATTCTCTCAGATGCTAGGCAACACTCTCAGACCCCAAGCAAGACTCTCAGACCTTAGAGAAGACTCTCAGATGCTAGGCAAGACTCTCAGACCCCAGGCAAGACTCTCAGATGCTAGGCAAGACTCCCAGACCCCAGGCAAGACTCTCAGATGCTAGGCAACACTCTCAGACCCCAAGCAAGACTCTCAGAGCCCAGGCAAGACTCTCAGATGCTAGGCAACACTCTCAGACCCCAGGCAAGACTCTCAGACCCCAAGCAAGACTCTCAGAGCCCAGGCAAGACTCTCAGATGCTAGGCAACACTCTCAGACCCCAGGCAAGACTCTCAGATGCCAGGCAAGACTCTCAGACTCCATGCAAGACTCTCAGATGCCAGGCAAGACTCTCAGACCCCAGGCAAGACTCTCAGATGCTAGGGAACACTCTCAGACCATAAGCAAGACTCTCAGACCCCAGGCAAGACTCTCAGATGCTAGGCAAGACTCTCAGATGCTAGGCAAGACTCTCAGACCTTAGGCAAGACGCTCAGATGCTAGGCAAGACTCTCAGACCTTAGGCAAGACTCTCAGATGCTAGGCAAGACTCTCAGACCTTAGGCAAGACGCTCAGATGCTAGGCAAGACTCTCAGACCTTAGAGAAGACTCTCAGATGCTAGGCAAGACTCTCAGACCCCAGGCAAGACTCTCAGATGCTAGGCAAGACTCCCAGACCCCAGGCAAGACTCTCAGATGCTAGGCAACACTCTCAGACCCCAAGCAAGACTCTCAGAGCCCAGGCAAGAATCTCAGATGCTAGGCAACACTCTCAGACCCCAGGCAAGACTCTCAGATGCTAGGCAAGACTCTCAGACCCCAGGCAAGACTCTCAGATGCTAGGCAACACTCTCAGACTCCAGGCAAGACTCTCAGATGCCAGGCAAGACTCTCAGATGCTAGGCAACACTCTCAGACTCCAGGCAATTCTCTCAGATGCTAGGCAACACTCTCAGACCCCAAGCAAGACTCTCAGACCTTAGAGAAGACTCTCAGATGCTAGGCAAGACTCTCAGACCCCAGGCAAGACTCTCAGATGCTAGGCAAGACTCCCAGACCCCAGGCAAGACTCTCAGATGCTAGGCAACACTCTCAGACCCCAAGCAAGACTCTCAGAGCCCAGGCAAGACTCTCAGATGCTAGGCAACACTCTCAGACCCCAGGCAAGACTCTCAGATGCTAGGCAAGACTCTCAGACCCCAGGCAAGACTCTCAGATGCTAGGCAACACTCTCAGACCCCAGGGAAGACTCTCAGATGCCAGGCAACACTCTCAGACTCCAGGCAAGACTCTCAGATGCCAGGCAAGACTCTCAGACTCCAGGCAAGACTCTCAGGCGCCAGGCAACACTCTCAGACCCCAGGCAAGACTCTCAGATGCCAGGCAAGACTCTCAGACCCCAGGCAAGACTCTCAGATGCTTGGGAACACTCTCAGACCATAAGCAAGACTCTCAGACCCCAGGCAAGACTCTCAGATGCCAGGCAAAACTCTCAGACCCCAGGCAAGACTCTCAGATGCCAGGCAAGACTCTCAGACACCATGCAAGACTCTCAGATGCCAGGCAAGACTCTCAGACTCTAGGCAAGACTCTCAGATGCTAGGCAAGACTCCCAGACCTTAGGCAAGACTCTCAGATGCTAGGCAAGACTCTCAGACCTTAGGCAAGACGCTCAGATGCTAGGCAAGACTCTCAGACCTTAGAGAAGACTCTCAGATGCTAGGCAAGACTCTCAGACCCCAGGCAAGACTCTCAGATGCCAGGCAAGACTCCCAGACCCCAGGCAAGACTCTCAGATGCTAGGCAACACTCTCAGACCCCAAGCAAGACTCTCAGAGCCCAGGCAAGAATCTCAGATGCTAGGCAACACTCTCAGACCCCAGGCAAGACTCTCAGATGCTAGGCAAGACTCTCAGACCCCAGGCAAGACTCTCAGATGCTAGGCAACACTCTCAGACCCCAGGCAAGACTCTCAGGCGCCAGGCAACACTCTCAGACCCCAGGCAAGACTCTCAGATGCCAGGCAAGACTCTCAGACCCCAGGCAAGACTCTCAGATGCCAGGCAACACTCTCAAACCCGAGGCAAGACTCACAGAAGCGAGGCAACACTCTCAGACCCCAGGCAAGACTCTCAGATGCTAGGCAACACTCTCAGACCCCAGGCAACACTCTCAGACCTTAGGCAAGACGCTCAGATGCTAGGCAAGACTCTCAGATGCTAGGCAAGACTCTTCGACCCCAGTCAACACTCTCAGATGCCAGGCAAAACTTTCAGACCCCAGGCAAGACTCTCAGATGCTAGGCAACACTCTCAGACCCCAGGCAAGACTCTCAGATGCCAGGCAAGACTCTCAGACCCCAGGCAAGACTCTCAGATGCTAGGGAACACTCTCAGACCATAAGCAAGACTCTCAGACCCCAGGCAAGACTCTCAGATGCTAGGCAAGACTCTCAGATGCTAGGCAAGACTCTCAGACCCCAGACAAGACTCTCAGATGCCAGGCAAGACTCTCAGACCCCAGGCAAGACTCTCAGATGCTAGGCAAGACTCTCAGACCCCAGGCAAGACTCTCAGATGCTAGGCAACACTCTCAGACTCCAGGCAAGGCTCTCAGATGCCAGGCAAAACTCTCAGACCCCAGGCAAGACTCTCAGATGCCAGGCAAGACTCTCAGACACCATGCAAGACTCTCAGATGCCAGGCAAGACTCTCAGACTCTAGGCAAGACTCTCAGATGCTAGGCAAGACTCCCAGACCTTAGGCAAGACTCTCAGATGCTAGGCAAGACTCTCAGACCTTAGGCAAGACGCTCCGATGCTAGGCAAGACTCTCAGACCTTAGAGAAGACTCTCAGATGCTAGGCAAGACTCTCAGACCCCAGGCAAGACTCTCAGATGCTAGGCAAGACTCCCAGACCCCAGGCAAGACTCTCAGATGCTAGGCAACACTCTCAGACCCCAAGCAAGACTCTCAGAGCCCAGGCAAGAATCTCAGATGCTAGGCAACACTCTCAGACCCCAGGCAAGACTCTCAGATGCTAGGCAAGACTCTCAGACCCCAGGCAAGACTCTCAGATGCTAGGCAACACTCTCAGACCCCAGGCAAGACTCTCAGATGCCAGGCAAAACTCTCAGACTCCAGGCAAGACTCTCAGATGCCAGGCAAGACTCTCAGATGCTAGGCAACACTCTCAGACTCCAGGCAATTCTCTCAGATGCTAGGCAACACTCTCAGACCCCAAGCAAGACTCTCAGACCTTAGAGAAGACTCTCAGATGCTAGGCAAGACTCTCAGACCCCAGGCAAGACTCTCAGATGCTAGGCAAGACTCCCAGACCCCAGGCAAGACTCTCAGATGCTAGGCAACACTCTCAGACCCCAAGCAAGACTCTCAGAGCCCAGGCAAGACTCTCAGATGCTAGGCAACACTCTCAGACCCCAGGCAAGACTCTCAGATGCTAGGCAAGACTCTCAGACCCCAGGCAAGACTCTCAGATGCTAGGCAACACTCTCAGACCCCAGGCAAGACTCTCAGATGCCAGGCAACACTCTCAGACTCCAGGCAAGACTCTCAGATGCCAGGCAAGACTCTCAGACTCCAGGCAAGACTCTCAGGCGCCAGGCAACACTCTCAGACCCCAGGCAAGACTCTCAGATGCCAGGCAAGACTCTCAGACCCCAGGCAAGACTCTCAGATGCTAGGGAACACTCTCAGACCATAAGCAAGACTCTCAGACCCCAGGCAAGACTCTCAGATGCCAGGCAAAACTCTCAGACCCCAGGCAAGACTCTCAGATGCCAGGCAAGACTCTCAGACACCATGCAAGACTCTCAGATGCCAGGCAAGACTCTCAGACTCTAGGCAAGACTCTCAGATGCTAGGCAAGACTCCCAGACCTTAGGCAAGACTCTCAGATGCTAGGCAAGACTCTCAGACCTTAGGCAAGACGCTCCGATGCTAGGCAAGACTCTCAGACCTTAGAGAAGACTCTCAGATGCTAGGCAAGACTCTCAGACCCCAGGCAAGACTCTCAGACTCCAGGCAAGACTCTCAGGCGCCAGGCAACACTCTCAGACCCCAGGCAAGACTCTCAGATGCCAGGCAAGACTCTCAGACCCCAGGCAAGACTCTCAGATGCCAGGCAACACTCTCAAACCCGAGGCAAGACTCACAGAAGCTAGGCAACACTCTCAGACCCCAGGCAAGACTCTCAGATGCTAGGCAACACTCTCAGACCCCAGGCAAGACTCTCAGATGCTAGGCAAGACTCTCAGACCCCAGGCAAGACTCTCAGATGCTAGGCAAAACTCTCAGACCCCAGGCAAGACTCTCAGATGCCAGGCAAGACTCTCAGACACCATGCAAGACTCTCAGATGCCAGGCAAGACTCTCAGACTCTAGGCAAGACTCTCAGATGCTAGGCAAGACTCCCAGACCTTAGGCAAGACTCTCAGATGCTAGGCAAGACTCTCAGACCTTAGGCAAGACGCTCAGATGCTAGGCAAGACTCTCAGACCTTAGAGAAGACTCTCAGATGCTAGGCAAGACTCTCAGACCCCAGGCAAGACTCTCAGATGCTAGGCAAGACTCCCAGACCCCAGGCAAGACTCTCAGATGCTAGGCAACACTCTCAGACCCCAAGCAAGACTCTCAGAGCCCAGGCAAGAATCTCAGATGCTAGGCAACACTCTCAGACCCCAGGCAAGACTCTCAGATGCTAGGCAAGACTCTCAGACCCCAGGCAAGACTCTCAGATGCTACGCAACACTCTCAGACCCCAGGCAAGACTCTCAGATGCCAGGCAAAACTCTCAGACTCCAGGCAAGACTCTCAGATGCCAGGCAAGACTCTCAGATGCTAGGCAACACTCTCAGACTCCAGGCAATTCTCTCAGATGCTAGGCAACACTCTCAGACCCCAAGCAAGACTCTCAGACCTTAGAGAAGACTCTCAGATGCTAGGCAAGACTCTCAGACCCCAGGCAAGACTCTCAGATGCTAGGCAAGACTCCCAGACCCCAGGCAAGACTCTCAGATGCTAGGCAACACTCTCAGACCCCAAGCAAGACTCTCAGAGCCCAGGCAAGACTCTCAGATGCTAGGCAACACTCTCAGACCCCAGGCAAGACTCTCAGATGCTAGGCAAGACTCTCAGACCCCAGGCAAGACTCTCAGATGCTAGGCAACACTCTCAGACCCCAGGCAAGACTCTCAGATGCCAGGCAACACTCTCAGACTCCAGGCAAGACTCTCAGATGCCAGGCAAGACTCTCAGACTCCAGGCAAGACTCTCAGGCGCCAGGCAACACTCTCAGACCCCAGGCAAGACTCTCAGATGCCAGGCAACACTCTCAGACCCCAGGCAAGACTCTCAGATGCCAGGCAAGACTCTCAGACCCCAGGCAAGACTCTCAGATGCTAGGGAACACTCTCAGACCATAAGCAAGACTCTCAGACCCCAGGCAAGACTCTCAGATGCCAGGCAAAACTCTCAGACCCCAGGCAAGACTCTCAGATGCCAGGCAAGACTCTCAGACACCATGCAAGACTCTCAGATGCCAGGCAAGACTCTCAGACTCTAGGCAAGACTCTCAGATGCTAGGCAAGACTCCCAGACCTTAGGCAAGACTCTCAGATGCTAGGCAAGACTCTCAGACCTTAGGCAAGACGCTCAGATGCTAGGCAAGACTCTCAGACCTTAGAGAAGACTCTCAGATGCTAGGCAAGACTCTCAGACCCCAGGCAAGACTCTCAGATGCTAGGCAAGACTCCCAGACCCCAGGCAAGACTCTCAGATGCTAGGCAACACTCTCAGACCCCAAGCAAGACTCTCAGAGCCCAGGCAAGAATCTCAGATGCTAGGCAACACTCTCAGACCCCAGGCAAGACTCTCAGATGCTAGGCAAGACTCTCAGACCCCAGGCAAGACTCTCAGATGCTAGGCAACACTCTCAGACCCCAGGCAAGACTCTCAGGCGCCAGGCAACACTCTCAGACCCTAGGCAAGACTCTCAGATGCCAGGCAAGACTCTCAGACCCCAGGCAAGACTCTCAGATGCCAGGCAACACTCTCAAACCCGAGGCAAGACTCACAGAAGCTAGGCAACACTCTCAGACCCCAGGCAAGACTCTCAGATGCTAGGCAACACTCTCAGACCCCAGGCAACACTCTCAGACCTTAGGCAAGACGCTCAGATGCTAGGCAAGACTCTCAGATGCTAGGCAAGACTCTTAGACCCCAGTCAACACTCTCAGATGCCAGGCAAAACTTTCAGACCCCAGGCAAGACTCTCAGATGCTAGCCAACACTCTCAGACCCCAGGCAAGACTCTCAGATGCCAGGCAAGACTCTCAGACCCCAGGCAAGACTCTCAGATGCTAGGGAACACTCTCAGACCATAAGCAAGACTCTCAGACCCCAGGCAAGACTCTCAGATGCTAGGCAAGACTCTCAGATGCTAGGCAAGACTCTCAGACCCCAGACAAGACTCTCAGATGCCAGGCAAGACTCTCAGACCCCAGGCAAGACTCTCAGATGCTAGGCAAGACTCTCAGACCCCAGGCAAGACTCTCAGATGCTAGGCAACACTCTCAGACTCCAGGCAAGGCTCTCAGATGCCAGGCAAAACTCTCAGACCCCAGGCAAGACTCTCAGATGACAGGCAAGACTCTCAGACACCATGCAAGACTCTCAGATGCCAGGCAAGACTCTCAGACTCTAGGCAAGACTCTCAGATGCTAGGCAAGACTCCCAGACCTTAGGCAAGACTCTCAGATGCTAGGCAAGACTCTCAGACCTTAGGCAAGACGCTCCGATGCTAGGCAAGACTCTCAGACCTTAGAGAAGACTCTCAGATGCTAGGCAAGACTCTCAGACCCCAGGCAAGACTCTCAGATGCTAGGCAACACTCTCAGACCCCAGGCAAGACTCTCAGATGCCAGGCAAAACTCTCAGACTCCAGGCAAGACTCTCAGATGCCAGGCAAGACTCTCAGATGCTAGGCAACACTCTCAGACTCCAGGCAATTCTCTCAGATGCTAGGCAACACTCTCAGACCCCAAGCAAGACTCTCAGACCTTAGAGAAGACTCTCAGATGCTAGGCAAGACTCTCAGACCCCAGGCAAGACTCTCAGATGCTAGGCAAGACTCCCAGACCCCAGGCAAGACTCTCAGATGCTAGGCAACACTCTCAGACCCCAAGCAAGACTCTCAGAGCCCAGGCAAGACTCTCAGATGCTAGGCAACACTCTCAGACCCCAGGCAAGACTCTCAGATGCTAGGCAAGACTCTCAGACCCCAGGCAAGACTCTCAGATGCTAGGCAACACTCTCAGACCCCAGGCAAGACTCTCAGATGCCAGGCAACACTCTCAGACTCCAGGCAAGACTCTCAGATGCCAGGCAAGACTCTCAGACTCCAGGCAAGACTCTCAGGCGCCAGGCAACACTCTCAGACCCCAGGCAAGACTCTCAGATGCCAGGCAAGACTCTCAGACCCCAGGCAAGACTCTCAGATGCTAGGGAACACTCTCAGACCATAAGCAAGACTCTCAGACCCCAGGCAAGACTCTCAGATGCCAGGCAAAACTCTCAGACCCCAGGCAAGACTCTCAGATGCCAGGCAAGACTCTCAGACACCATGCAAGACTCTCAGATGCCAGGCAAGACTCTCAGACTCTAGGCAAGACTCTCAGATGCTAGGCAAGACTCCCAGACCTTAGGCAAGACTCTCAGATGCTAGGCAAGACTCTAAGACCTTAGGCAAGACGCTCCGATGCTAGGCAAGACTCTCAGACCTTAGAGAAGACTCTCAGATGCTAGGCAAGACTCTCAGACCCCAGGCAAGACTCTCAGATGCTAGGCAAGACTCCCAGACCCCAGGCAAGACTCTCAGATGCTAGGCAACACTCTCAGACCCCAAGCAAGACTCTCAGAGCCCAGGCAAGAATCTCAGATGCTAGGCAACACTCTCAGACCCCAGGCAAGACTCTCAGATGCTAGGCAAGACTCTCAGACCCCAGGCAAGACTCTCAGATGCTAGGCAACACTCTCAGACCCCAGGCAAGACTCTCAGATGCCAGGCAACACTCTCAGACTCCAGGCAAGACTCTCAGATGCCAGGCAAGACTCTCAGACTCCAGGCAAGACTCTCAGGCGCCAGGCAACACTCTCAGACCCCAGGCAAGACTCTCAGATGCCAGGCAAGACTCTCAGACCCCAGGCAAGACTCTCAGATGCCAGGCAACACTCTCAAACCCGAGGCAAGACTCACAGAAGCTAGGCAACACTCTCAGACCCCAGGCAAGACTCTCAGATGCTAGGCAACACTCTCAGACCCCAGGCAAGACTCTCAGATGCTAGGCAAGACTCTCAGACCCCAGGCAAGACTCTCAGATGCTAGGCAAAACTCTCAGACCCCAGGCAAGACTCTCAGATGCCAGGCAAGACTCTCAGACACCATGCAAGACTCTCAGATGCCAGCCAAGACTCTCAGACTCTAGGCAAGACTCTCAGATGCTAGGCAAGACTCCCAGACCTTAGGCAAGACTCTCAGATGCTAGGCAAGACTCTCAGACCTTAGGCAAGACGCTCAGATGCTAGGCAAGACTCTCAGACCTTAGAGAAGACTCTCAGATGCTAGGCAAGACTCTCAGACCCCAGGCAAGACTCTCAGATGCTAGGCAAGACTCCCAGACCCCAGGCAAGACTCTCAGATGCTAGGCAACACTCTCAGACCCCAAGCAAGACTCTCAGAGCCCAGGCAAGAATCTCAGATGCTAGGCAACACTCTCAGACCCCAGGCAAGACTCTCAGATGCTAGGCAAGACTCTCAGACCCCAGGCAAGACTCTCAGATGCTAGGCAACACTCTCAGACCCCAGGCAAGACTCTCAGATGCCAGGCAAAACTCTCAGACTCCAGGCAAGACTCTCAGATGCCAGGCAAGACTCTCAGATGCTAGGCAACACTCTCAGACTCCAGGCAATTCTCTCAGATGCTAGGCAACACTCTCAGACCCCAAGCAAGACTCTCAGACCTTAGAGAAGACTCTCAGATGCTAGGCAAGACTCTCAGACCCCAGGCAAGACTCTCAGATGCTAGGCAAGACTCCCAGACCCCAGGCAAGACTCTCAGATGCTAGGCAACACTCTCAGACCCCAAGCAAGACTCTCAGAGCCCAGGCAAGACTCTCAGATGCTAGGCAACACTCTCAGACCCCAGGCAAGACTCTCAGATGCTAGGCAAGACTCTCAGACCCCAGGCAAGACTCTCAGATGCTAGGCAACACTCTCAGACCCCAGGCAAGACTCTCAGATGCCAGGCAACACTCTCAGACTCCAGGCAAGACTCTCAGATGCCAGGCAAGACTCTCAGACTCCAGGCAAGACTCTCAGGCTCCAGGCAACACTCTCAGACCCCAGGCAAGACTCTCAGATGCCAGGCAACACTCTCAGACCCCAGGCAAGACTCTCAGATGCCAGGCAAGACTCTCAGACCCCAGGCAAGACTCTCAGATGCTAGGGAACACTCTCAGACCATAAGCAAGACTCTCAGACCCCAGGCAAGACTCTCAGATGCCAGGCAAAACTCTCAGACCCCAGGCAAGACTCTCAGATGCCAGGCAAGACTCTCAGACACCATGCAAGACTCTCAGATGCCAGGCAAGACTCTCAGACTCTAGGCAAGACTCTCAGATGCTAGGCAAGACTCCCAGACCTTAGGCAAGACTCTCAGATGCTAGGCAAGACTCTCAGACCTTAGGCAAGACGCTCAGATGCTAGGCAAGACTCTCAGACCTTAGAGAAGACTCTCAGATGCTAGGCAAGACTCTCAGACCCCAGGCAAGACTCTCAGATGCTAGGCAAGACTCCCAGACCCCAGGCAAGACTCTCAGATGCTAGGCAACACTCTCAGACCCCAAGCAAGACTCTCAGAGCCCAGGCAAGAATCTCAGATGCTAGGCAACACTCTCAGACCCCAGGCAAGACTCTCAGATGCTAGGCAAGACTCTCAGACCCCAGGCAAGACTCTCAGATGCTAGGCAACACTCTCAGACCCCAGGCAAGACTCTCAGGCGCCAGGCAACACTCTCAGACCCTAGGCAAGACTCTCAGATGCCAGGCAAGACTCTCAGACCCCAGGCAAGACTCTCAGATGCCAGGCAACACTCTCAAACCCGAGGCAAGACTCACAGAAGCTAGGCAACACTCTCAGACCCCAGGCAAGACTCTCAGATGCTAGGCAACACTCTCAGACCCCAGGCAACACTCTCAGACCTTAGGCAAGACGCTCAGATGCTAGGCAAGACTCTCAGATGCTAGGCAAGACTCTCAGACCCCAGACAAGACTCTCAGATGCCAGGCAAGACTTTCAGACCCCAGGCAAGACTCTCAGATGCTAGCCAACACTCTCAGACCCCAGGCAAGACTCTCAGATGCCAGGCAAGACTCTCAGACCCCAGGCAAGACTCTCAGATGCTAGGGAACACTCTCAGACCATAAGCAAGACTCTCAGACCCCAGGCAAGACTCTCAGATGCTAGGCAAGACTCTCAGATGCTAGGCAAGACTCTCAGACCCCAGACAAGACTCTCAGATGCCAGGCAAGACTCTCAGACCCCAGGCAAGACTCTCAGATGCTAGGCAAGACTCTCAGACCCCAGGCAAGACTCTCAGATGCTAGGCAACACTCTCAGACTCCAGGCAAGGCTCTCAGATGCCAGGCAAAACTCTCAGACCCCAGGCAAGACTCTCAGATGACAGGCAAGACTCTCAGACACCATGCAAGACTCTCAGATGCCAGGCAAGACTCTCAGACTCTAGGCAAGACTCTCAGATGCTAGGCAAGACTCCCAGACCTTAGGCAAGACTCTCAGATGCTAGGCAAGACTCTCAGACCTTAGGCAAGACGCTCCGATGCTAGGCAAGACTCTCAGACCTTAGAGAAGACTCTCAGATGCTAGGCAAGACTCTCAGACCCCAGGCAAGACTCTCAGATGCTAGGCAACACTCTCAGACCCCAGGCAAGACTCTCAGATGCCAGGCAAAACTCTCAGACTCCAGGCAAGACTCTCAGATGCCAGGCAAGACTCTCAGATGCTAGGCAACACTCTCAGACTCCAGGCAATTCTCTCAGATGCTAGGCAACACTCTCAGACCCCAAGCAAGACTCTCAGACCTTAGAGAAGACTCTCAGATGCTAGGCAAGACTCTCAGACCCCAGGCAAGACTCTCAGATGCTAGGCAAGACTCCCAGACCCCAGGCAAGACTCTCAGATGCTAGGCAACACTCTCAGACCCCAAGCAAGACTCTCAGAGCCCAGGCAAGACTCTCAGATGCTAGGCAACACTCTCAGACCACAGGCAAGACTCTCAGATGCTAGGCAAGACTCTCAGACCCCAGGCAAGACTCTCAGATGCTAGGCAACACTCTCAGACCCCAGGCAAGACTCTCAGATGCCAGGCAACACTCTCAGACTCCAGGCAAGACTCTCAGATGCCAGGCAAGACTCTCAGACTCCAGGCAAGACTCTCAGGCGCCAGGCAACACTCTCAGACCCCAGGCAAGACTCTCAGATGCCAGGCAAGACTCTCAGACCCCAGGCAAGACTCTCAGATGCTAGGGAACACTCTCAGACCATAAGCAAGACTCTCAGACCCCAGGCAAGACTCTCAGATGCCAGGCAAAACTCTCAGACCCCAGGCAAGACTCTCAGATGCCAGGCAAGACTCTCAGACACCATGCAAGACTCTCAGATGCCAGGCAAGACTCTCAGACTCTAGGCAAGACTCTCAGATGCTAGGCAAGACTCCCAGACCTTAGGCAAGACTCTCAGATGCTAGGCAAGACTCTCAGACCTTAGGCAAGACGCTCCGATGCTAGGCAAGACTCTCAGACCTTAGAGAAGACTCTCAGATGCTAGGCAAGACTCTCAGACCCCAGGCAAGACTCTCAGATGCTAGGCAAGACTCCCAGACCCCAGGCAAGACTCTCAGATGCTAGGCAACACTCTCAGACCCCAAGCAAGACTCTCAGAGCCCAGGCAAGAATCTCAGATGCTAGGCAACACTCTCAGACCCCAGGCAAGACTCTCAGATGCTAGGCAAGACTCTCAGACCCCAGGCAAGACTCTCAGATGCTAGGCAACACTCTCAGACCCCAGGCAAGACTCTCAGATGCCAGGCAACACTCTCAGACTCCAGGCAAGACTCTCAGATGCCAGGCAAGACTCTCAGACTCCAGGCAAGACTCTCAGGCGCCAGGCAACACTCTCAGACCCCAGGCAAGACTCTCAGATGCCAGGCAAGACTCTCAGACCCCAGGCAAGACTCTCAGATGCCAGGCAACACTCTCAAACCCGAGGCAAGACTCACAGAAGCTAGGCAACACTCTCAGACCCCAGGCAAGACTCTCAGATGCTAGGCAACACTCTCAGACCCCAGGCAAGACTCTCAGATGCTAGGCAAGACTCTCAGACCCCAGGCAAGACTCTCAGATGCTAGGCAAAACTCTCAGACCCCAGGCAAGACTCTCAGATGCCAGGCAAGACTCTCAGACACCATGCAAGACTCTCAGATGCCAGGCAAGACTCTCAGACTCTAGGCAAGACTCTCAGATGCTAGGCAAGACTCCCAGACCTTAGGCAAGACTCTCAGATGCTAGGCAAGACTCTCAGACCTTAGGCAAGACGCTGAGATGCTAGGCAAGACTCTCAGACCTTAGAGAAGACTCTCAGATGCTAGGCAAGACTCTCAGACCCCAGGGAAGACTCTCAGATGCTAGGCAAGACTCCCAGACCCCAGGCAAGACTCTCAGATGCTAGGCAACACTCTCAGACCCCAAGCAAGACTCTCAGAGCCCAGGCAAGAATCTCAGATGCTAGGCAACACTCTCAGACCCCAGGCAAGACTCTCAGATGCTAGGCAAGACTCTCAGACCCCAGGCAAGACTCTCAGATGCTAGGCAACACTCTCAGACCCCAGGTAAGACTCTCAGATGCCAGGCAAAACTCTCAGACTCCAGGCAAGACTCTCAGATGCCAGGCAAGACTCTCAGATGCTAGGCAACACTCTCAGACTCCAGGCAATTCTCTCAGATGCTAGGCAACACTCTCAGACCCCAAGCAAGACTCTCAGACCTTAGAGAAGACTCTCAGATGCTAGGCAAGACTCTCAGACCCCAGGCAAGACTCTCAGATGCTAGGCAAGACTCCCAGACCCCAGGCAAGACTCTCAGATGCTAGGCAACACTCTCAGACCCCAAGCAAGACTCTCAGAGCCCAGGCAAGACTCTCAGATGCTAGGCAACACTCTCAGACCCCAGGCAAGACTCTCAGATGCTAGGCAAGACTCTCAGACCCCAGGCAAGACTCTCAGATGCTAGGCAACACTCTCAGACCCCAGGCAAGACTCTCAGATGCCAGGCAACACTCTCAGACTCCAGGCAAGACTCTCAGATGCCAGGCAAGACTCTCAGACTCCAGGCAAGACTCTCAGGCGCCAGGCAACACTCTCAGACCCCAGGCAAGACTCTCAGATGCCAGGCAACACTCTCAGACCCCAGGCAAGAATCTCAGATGCCAGGCAAGACTCTCAGACCCCAGGCAAGACTCTCAGATGCTAGGGAACACTCTCAGACCATAAGCAAGACTCTCAGACCCCAGGCAAGACTCTCAGATGCCAGGCAAAACTCTCAGACCCCAGGCAAGACTCTCAGATGCCAGGCAAGACTCTCAGACACCATGCAAGACTCTCAGATGCCAGGCAAGACTCTCAGACTCTAGGCAAGACTCTCAGATGCTAGGCAAGACTCTCAGACACCATGCAAGACTCTCAGATGCCAGGCAAGACTCTCAGACTCTAGGCAAGACTCTCAGATGCCAGGCAAGACTCTCAGACACCATGCAAGACTCTCAGATGCCAGGCAAGACTCTCAGACTCTAGGCAAGACTCTCAGATGCCAGGCAAGACTCTCAGACACCATGAAAGACTCTCAGATGCCAGGCAAGACTCTCAGATGCTAGGCAAGACTCTCAGATGCTAGGCAAGACTCTCAGACCCCAGGCAAGACTCTCAGATGCTAGGCAACACTCTCAGACCCCAGGCAAGACTCTCAGGCGCCAGGCAGCACTCTCAGACCCCAGGCAAGACTCTCAGATGCCAGGCAAGACTCTCAGACCCCAGGCAAGACTCTCAGATGCCAGGCAACACTCTCAAACCCGAGGCAAGACTCACAGAAGCTAGGCAACACTCTCAGACCCCAGGCAAGACTCTCAGATGCTAGGCAACACTCTCAGACCCCAGGCAACACTCTCAGACCTTAGGCAAGACGCTCAGATGCTAGGCAAGACTCTCAGATGCTAGGCAAGACTCTTAGACCCCAGTCAACACTCTCAGATGCCAGGCAAAACTTTCAGACCCCAGGCAAGACTCTCAGATGCTAGCCAACACTCTCAGACCCCAGGCAAGACTCTCAGATGCCAGGCAAGACTCTCAGACCCCAGGCAAGACTCTCAGATGCTAGGGAACACTCTCAGACCATAAGCAAGACTCTCAGACCCCAGGCAAGACTCTCAGATGCTAGGCAAGACTCTCAGATGCTAGGCAAGACTCTCAGACCCCAGACAAGACTCTCAGATGCCAGGCAAGACTCTCAGACCCCAGGCAAGACTCTCAGATGCTAGGCAAGACTCTCAGACCCCAGGCAAGACTCTCAGATGCTAGGCAACACTCTCAGACTCCAGGCAAGGCTCTCAGATGCCAGGCAAAACTCTCAGACCCCAGGCAAGACTCTCAGATGCCAGGCAAGACTCTCAGACACCATGCAAGACTCTCAGATGCCAGGCAAGACTCTCAGACTCTAGGCAAGACTCTCAGATGCTAGGCAAGACTCCCAGACCTTAGGCAAGACTCTCAGATGCTAGGCAAGACTCTCAGACCTTAGGCAAGACGCTCCGATGCTAGGCAAGACTCTCAGACCTTAGAGAAGACTCTCAGATGCTAGGCAAGACTCTCAGACCCCAGGCAAGACTCTCAGATGCTAGGCAAGACTCCCAGACCCCAGGCAAGACTCTCAGATGCTAGGCAACACTCTCAGACCCCAAGCAAGACTCTCAGAGCCCAGGCAAGAATCTCAGATGCTAGGCAACACTCTCAGACCCCAGGCAAGACTCTCAGATGCTAGGCAAGACTCTCAGACCCCAGGCAAGACTCTCAGATGCTAGGCAACACTCTCAGACCCCAGGCAAGACTCTCAGATGCCAGGCAAAACTCTCAGACTCCAGGCAAGACTCTCAGATGCCAGGCAAGACTCTCAGATGCTAGGCAACACTCTCAGACTCCAGGCAATTCTCTCAGATGCTAGGCAACACTCTCAGACCCCAAGCAAGACTCTCAGACCTTAGAGAAGACTCTCAGATGCTAGGCAAGACTCTCAGACCCCAGGCAAGACTCTCAGATGCTAGGCAAGACTCCCAGACCCCAGGCAAGACTCTCAGATGCTAGGCAACACTCTCAGACCCCAAGCAAGACTCTCAGAGCCCAGGCAAGACTCTCAGATGCTAGGCAAGACTCCCAGACCCCAGGCAAGACTCTCAGATGCTAGGCAACACTCTCAGACCCCAAGCAAGACTCTCAGAGCCCAGGCAAGAATCTCAGATGCTAGGCAACACTCTCAGACCCCAGGCAAGACTCTCAGATGCTAGGCAAGACTCTCAGACCCCAGGCAAGACTCTCAGATGCTAGGCAACACTCTCAGACCCCAGGCAAGACTCTCAGATGCCAGGCAAAACTCTCAGACTCCAGGCAAGACTCTCAGATGCCAGGCAAGACTCTCAGATGCTAGGCAACACTCTCAGACTCCAGGCAATTCTCTCAGATGCTAGGCAACACTCTCAGACCCCAAGCAAGACTCTCAGACCTTAGAGAAGACTCTCAGATGCTAGGCAAGACTCTCAGACCCCAGGCAAGACTCTCAGATGCTAGGCAAGACTCCCAGACCCCAGGCAAGACTCTCAGATGCTAGGCAACACTCTCAGACCCCAAGCAAGACTCTCAGAGCCCAGGCAAGACTCTCAGATGCTAGGCAACACTCTCAGACCCCAGGCAAGACTCTCAGATGCTAGGCAAGACTCTCAGACCCCAGGCAAGACTCTCAGATGCTAGGCAACACTCTCAGACCCCAGGCAAGACTCTCAGATGCCAGGCAACACTCTCAGACTCCAGGCAAGACTCTCAGATGCCAGGCAAGACTCTCAGACTCCAGGCAAGACTCTCAGGCGCCAGGCAACACTCTCAGACCCCAGGCAAGACTCTCAGATGCCAGGCAAGACTCTCAGACCCCAGGCAAGACTCTCAGATGCTAGGGAACACTCTCAGACCATAAGCAAGACTCTCAGACCCCAGGCAAGACTCTCAGATGCCAGGCAAAACTCTCAGACCCCAGGCAAGACTCTCAGATGCCAGGCAAGACTCTCAGACACCATGCAAGACTCTCAGATGCCAGGCAAGACTCTCAGACTCTAGGCAAGACTCTCAGATGCTAGGCAAGACTCCCAGACCTTAGGCAAGACTCTCAGATGCTAGGCAAGACTCTCAGACCTTAGGCAAGACGCTCCGATGCTAGGCAAGACTCTCAGACCTTAGAGAAGACTCTCAGATGCTAGGCAAGACTCTCAGACCCCAGGCAAGACTCTCAGATGCTAGGCAAGACTCCCAGACCCCAGGCAAGACTCTCAGATGCTAGGCAACACTCTCAGACCCCAAGCAAGACTCTCAGAGCCCAGGCAAGAATCTCAGATGCTAGGCAACACTCTCAGACCCCAGGCAAGACTCTCAGATGCTAGGCAAGACTCTCAGACTCCAGGCAAGACTCTCAGATGCTAGACAAGATTCTCAGACCCCAGGGAAGACTCTCAGATGCCAGGCAACACTCTCAGACTCCAGGCAAGACTCTCAGATGCCAGGCAAGACTCTCAGACTCCAGGCAAGACTCTCAGGCGCCAGGCAACACTCTCAGACCCCAGGCAAGACTCTCAGATGCCAGGCAAGACTCTCAGACCCCAGGCAAGACTCTCAGATGCCAGGCAACACTCTCAAACCCGAGGCAAGACTCACAGAAGCTAGGCAACACTCTCAGACCCCAGGCAAGACTCTCAGATGCTAGGCAACACTCTCAGACCCCAGGCAACACTCTCAGACCTTAGGCAAGACGCTCAGATGCTAGGCAAGACTCTCAGACCTTAGGCAAGACTCTCAGACCCCAGGGAAGACTCTCAGACCCCAGGCAAGACTCTCAGATGCTAGGCAACACTCTCAGACCCCAAGCAAGACTCTCAGAGCCCAGGCAAGACTTTCAGATGCTAGTCAAGACTCTCAGACCCCAGGCAAGACTCTCAGATGTTAGGCAAGACTCTCAGACCCCAGGCAAGACTCTCAGATGCTAGGCAAGACTCTCAGACCCCAGGCAAGACTCTCAGATGCCAGGAAACACTCTCAGACTCCAGGCAAGACTCTCAGATGCCAGGCAAGACTCTCAGACTCCAGGCAAGACTCTCAGACGCCAGGCAACACTCTCAGACCCCAGGCAAGACTCTCAGATGCCAGGCAAGACTCTCAGACCCCAGGCAAGACTCTCAGATGCTAGGCAAAACTCTCAGACCCCAGGCAAGACTCTCAGATGCTAGGCAAGACTCTCAGACCCCAGGCAAGACTCTCAGATGCTAGGCAACACTCTCAGACTCCAGGCAAGACTCTCAGATGCTAGGCAAGACTCTCAGACTCCAGGCAATTCTCTCAGATGCTAGGCAACACTCTCAGACCCCAAGCAAGACTCTCAGACCTTAGAGAAGACTCTCAGATGCTAGGCAAGACTCTCAGACCCCAGGCAAGACTCTCAGATGCTAGGCAAGACTCCCAGACCCCAGGCAAGACTCTCAGATGCTAGGCAACACTCTCAGACCCCAAGCAAGACTCTCAGAGCCCAGGCAAGAATCTCAGATGCTAGGCAACACTCTCAGACCCCAGGCAAGACTCTCAGATGCTAGGCAAGACTCTCAGACCCCAGGCAAGACTCTCAGACCCCAGGCAAGACTCTCAGATGCCAGGCAACACTCTCAGACTCCAGGCAAGACTCTCAGATGCCAGGCAAGACTCTCAGACTCCAGGCAAGACTCTCAGGCGCCAGGCAACACTCTCAGACCCCAAGCAAGACTCTCAGATGCCAGGCAAGACTCTCAGACCCCAAGCAAGACTCTCAGATGCCAGGCAACACTCTCAAACCCGAGGCAAGACTCACAGAAGCTAGGCAACACTCTCAGACCCCAGGCAAGACTCTCAGATGCTAGGCAACACTCTCAGACCCCAGGCAACACTCTCAGACCTTAGGCAAGACGCTCAGATGCTAGGCAAGACTCTCAGATGCTAGGCAAGACGCTTAGACCCCAGTCAACACTCTCAGATGCCAGGCAAAACTTTCAGACCCCAGGCAAGACTCTAAGATGCTAGGCAACACTCTCAGACCCCAGGCAAGACTCTCAGATGCCAGGCAAAACTCTCAGACCCCAGGCAAGACTGTCAGATGCCAGGCAAGACTCTCAGACCCCAGGAAAGACTCTCAGATGCCAGGCAAGACTCTCAGACTCCAGGCAAGACTCTCAGATGCTAGGCAACACTCTCAGACCCCAGGCAAGACTCTCAGACGCCAGGCAACACTCTCAGACCCCAGGCAAGACTCTCAGATGCCAGGCAAGACTCTCAGACCCCAGGCAAGACTCTCAGATGCTAGGCAAAACTCTCAGACCCCAGGCAAGACTCTCAGATGCTAGGCAAGACTCTCAGACCCCAGGCAAGACTCTCAGATGCTAGGCAACACTCTCAGACTCCAGGCAAGACTCTCAGATGCTAGGCAACACTCTCAGAGTCCAGGCAATTCTCTCAGATGCTAGGCAACACTCTCAGACCCCAAGCAAGACTCTCAGACCTTAGAGAAGACTCTCAGATGCTAGGCAAGACTCTCAGACCCCAGGCAAGACTCTCAGATGCTAGGCAAGACTCCCAGACCCCAGGCAAGACTCTCAGATGCTAGGCAACACTCTCAGACCCCAAGCAAGACTCTCAGAGCCCAGGCAAGACTCTCAGATGCTAGGCAACACTCTCAGACCCCAGGCAAGACTCTCAGATGCTAGGCAAGACTCTCAGACCCCAGGCAAGACTCTCAGATGCTAGGCAACACTCTCAGACCCCAGGCAAGACTCTCAGATGCCAGGCAACACTCTCAGACTCCAGGCAAGACTCTCAGATGCCAGGCAAGACTCTCAGACTCCAGGCAAGACTCTCAGGCGCCAGGCAACACTCTCAGACCCCAGGCAAGACTCTCAGATGCCAGGCAAGACTCTCAGACCCCAGGCAAGACTCTCAGATGCTAGGGAACACTCTCAGACCATAAGCAAGACTCTCAGACCCCAGGCAAGACTCTCAGATGCCAGGCAAAACTCTCAGACCCCAGGCAAGACTCTCAGATGCCAGGGAAGACTCTCAGACACCATGCAAGACTCTCAGATGCCAGGCAAGACTCTCAGACTCTAGGCAAGACTCTCAGATGCTAGGCAAGACTCCCAGACCTTAGGCAAGACTCTCAGATGCTAGGCAAGACTCTCAGACCTTAGGCAAGACGCTCAGATGCTAGGCAAGACTCTCAGACCTTAGAGAAGACTCTCAGATGCTAGGCAAGACTCTCAGACCCCAGGCAAGACTTTCAGATGCTAGGCAAGACTCCCAGACCCCAGGCAAGACTCTCAGATGCTAGGCAACACTCTCAGACCCCAAGCAAGACTCTCAGAGCCCAGGCAAGAATCTCAGATGCTAGGCAACACTCTCAGACCCCAGACAAGACTCTCAGATGCTAGGCAACACTCTCTGACCCCAGGCAAGACTCTCAGATGCTAGGCAAGACTCTCAGACCCCAGACAAGACTCTCAAATGCTAGGCAACACTCTCAGACCCCAGGCAAGACTCTCAGATGCTAGGCAACACTCTCAGACCCCAGGCAAGACTCTCAGATGCTACGCAAGACTCTCAGACCCCAGGCAAGACTCTCAGATGCTAGGCAACACTCTCAGACCCCAGGCAAGACTCTCAGACCCCAGGCAAGACTCTCAGACTCCAGGCAAGACTCTCAAATGCTAGGCAAGTATCTCACACCATAAGCAATACTCTCAGACCCCAGGCAAGACTCTCAGATGCTACGCAAGACTCTCAGACCCCAGGCAAGACTCTCAGATGCTAGGCAAGACTCTCAGGCAAGACTTTTCGGGCGAGGGGACCCATCAATGAAAAGGACGATTGGGCAAAGAGCAAGCTGCCTAGAACGCAACTGTTTTTCCATGGACTGAGAGAAAAGGAAGGGGCCCCCCTAGTGTCTGACCCTAACGATATGCTGCGAATAATGACTATTTTTTATGAACAGCTATACGCCAGAAAGGACATCTTAGGGGAGGAAGTGGAAGCCTACTTGGAAAGCGAAAGCAAAGAGGAAGGAACGAGAAGGGCTCAGGCATTGTCAGATGCAGAAAGCGAGGGCCTGGTCCGGAAGATTACCCCGGAAGATTTGAAGAGGGCGATAACCGGAGGGAAGGCAACATCGGCCCCGGGGCCTGACGGGCTCCCATGGAGTTTTTACAAAGACTTCGCGGAAGTCTTAATTCCGGCCTTGGTAAAATTGTATAACTTCTGTCTTCGGATCGGACGCCTGGGCCAATCCTTTGGAGAAGGCCTGCTGCTTTTTTTCCCAAAGAAGGGCGACAACACCCTGCCCCAAAATTGGAGACCTATAACGCTAACCAATATCGATTATAGGATTCTGGCCAAGATACTTAACGATCGCCTGGCATCCGTGGCACACAAACTGGTCCACGGCTTCCAGACCAGCGCTGTGCCGGGTCGTAAGATGACGGACTCTCTCTGCCTTCTGCGGGAGTGTTTCCACTCACTGCAGAAGAAGAGATGGAAGGGCCACCTCCTCCTGATCGACCAGGTGAAGGCATTCGATAGGATACACCATGACTTCCTATGGCAAGTACTGAAGACGAGAGGCATCCCCTCCCTTTTCGTCTCCTGGATCCAGTTACTCTATGCCGAGGCGACGGCCACGCCCCAGGTGAATGGTTGGCGAGGAGACCCGATCCCTCTTCGATCGGGGGTCAGGCAAGGCTGTCCCCTTAGTCCCCTGCTGTATGTTCTTGGACTGGACCCCATCCTGGTCAGGATACAGAGGGAGCCTAGACTGACGGGAATGATGTTGCCGCTGATCACCGGCCTAACCTACCAGTCGGCGAAGTTCGTGGCCCACGCAGACGACATTACGCTCTTGTTGGCTAGCAAAGAAGAAATTGGAGTGGTGGTGGAACTTTTCACCAAATATGGTAAAGTCTCAGGTTCCAAATTAAATTCGGACAAGAGTGTACTCGTCTGTGTGGATCAAGAACGTCAGTCCCTCACGCGCCAGGCGATCGTGACTGGGACGGTGACGGGGAACACAGAACGAGCTACGGAGAACGAATGGGAAGACACCATTTCCATCTTGGGAATTGCATTTGGATTGAAGAGACGCGCCTGGGAGAAAAATTGGATGGAGTGGGAGGAGAAATTGAATAAGAAACTAGCCACCTGGAAGCAGTGGGATCTGACCATGTATCAGCGTGCTGCGTATGTGCGAACTTACCTGATTCCGATGGCATCCAATTTGGCGGTGGTGTACCCCCCACCCACGGACCTCGTAAGGAGGGTAACGGGTCAGCTCTTCGGATTCCTGTGGAAGAGGAAGTTCTTCCCACTACCCAGAGCGGAGGCCTACAGGCAAGTGGAGATGGGTGGGCTGGCGATGCCAGCCCTGCAACCATTGTTGATCGCGAAGTTCGTCTCCTACAACTTTGGCGCATGGGCCCAGCACTCCGTCCACGGCACGGGCAACATACTCCAGAGAACGTGGACCTCCCTCTTCGCCTCTGGGTGGTGCACGTCCGTGTGGGGGAGGGCGTGGTGGGACGGAGGACTCTTTACCGGAAATGTAACCCGGGCAGTGAGAAGCAAATTGCCGGATTATATGGAGGAACTCCCGGTACAGCTCAAAAAGTGGAAGGTGGAGTCGGTAGCTGTAAAAGAACCTAGACCCGCCAAGGAAACCGGGAAAGCCCTGTACGAAACGATCCTTGAAGAAGGACCGTACCGACAGGCTGCGAAACGCAAATCGGAAAGACAAGGAATCTCTGGATATCTACGTGTCCAAGGCAAGGTGAACGCGCTGTTTGAGGAGCGGGAGATCCCTTTTCGTCTCTGGGAAACGAGATGGAGGCTTTACCACCAAGCCCTGCCTTTAAACACACGTAGGCATTGGCTCCCACCCGACCAAAGGCTCTGCCCGCGAAGCATATGCCAGCAGGAAGCGTGGGCGCTAAACGAGGAATACCCGGAAACCCACTCACACTTCCTGACCGACTGTACCGTCGCAAAGGGAGTGTGGGCGGGTATGGCGAGGACTCTGAATTGGCCTGAACTGAGCGGCCAAGGCTGGGAGGCCATAGCGTCGGGGGCAACCGAACCCCACCCGCTGCCAGGTCCTAAGAGGAAACTTGCTGGCAAACGTGATGCCTCAGGGAACAGTGTTTTTTCGAGGTGGAGAGTACCCATGTGTGTGGTATGGACCGTTAATGTTTATGTAACCTATGCCTTGTTCTTGCACAGGAACCTCGAAATAAGGAAGAATAGTGAGATTCCCCCAAATAAAACAGTCTTATTAGCGTGGAAACTCCTGCTGGGTTTTGTTCAAAAGGAGAAATGTATTCTGCCTAGAGGGAAATGGGAACAGAGGTGGAAATGGACCATGGACGTAGACCCACCTATTACGTGAAGGCATGCGGGACACATCTCTATCCACACTAGAGGGTACTGACCATTGTTTTAAACTACGAGATATATTAGATGGTATTTACTGTAAAGGGTATTTCTGTGTAAAAAGTTCTGAATGCCTTTATTGAATCGTAATGTAAAATTTTAGTAGTTTGCAAACTGAATAAAGAAACCCTGACCAGAAACCCTGACCAGGCAAGACTCTCAGATGCTAGGCAAGACTCTCAGACCCCAGGCAAGACTCTCAGATGCTAGGCAAGACTCTCAGACCCCAGGCAAGACTCTCAGATGCTAGGCAACACTCTCAGACCCCAGGCAAGACTCTCAGATGCCAGGCAACACTCTCAGACTCCAGGCAAGACTCTCAGATGCCAGGCAAGACTCTCAGACTCCAGGCAAGACTCTCAGGCGCCAGGCAACCCTCTCAGACTCCAGGCAAGACTCTCAGATGCCAGGCAAGACTCTCAGACCCCAGGCAAGACTCTCAGATGCTAGGCAAGACTCTCAGACCCCAGGCAACACTCTCAGACCTTCGGCAAGACGCTCAGATGCTAGGCAAGACTCTCAGATGCTAGGCAAGACTCTCAGACCCCAGGCAACACTCTCAGATGCCAGGCAAAACTTTCAGACCCCAGGCAAGACTCTCAGATGCTAGGCAACACTCTCAGACCTTAGGCAAGACGCTCAGATGCTAGGCAAGACTCTCAGATGCTAGGCAAGACTCTCAGACCCCAGGCAACACTCTCAGATGCCAGGCAAAACTTTCAGACCCCAGGCAAGACTCTCAGATGCTAGGTAACACTCTCAGACCCCAGGCAAGACTCTCAGATGCCAGGCAAAACTGTCAGATCCCAGGCAAGACTCTCAGATGCCAGGCAAGACTCTCAGACTCCAGGCAAGACTCTCAGATGCTAGGCAAGACTCTCAGACCTTAGGCAAGACGCTCAGATGCTAGGCAAGACTCTCAGATGCTAGGCAAGACTCTCAGACCCCAGGCAAGACTCTCAGATGCTAGGCAAGACTCTCAGACCCCAGGCAAGACTCTCAGATGCTAGGCAACACTCTCAGACCCCAAGCAAAACTCTCAGAGCCCAGGCAAGACTCTCAGATGCTAGGCAAGACTCTCAGACCCCAGGCAAGACTCTCAGATGCTAGGCAAGACTCTCAGACCCCAGGCAAGACTCTCAGATGCTAGGCAATACTCTCAGACCCCAGGCAAGACTCTCAGATGCCAGGAAACACTCTCAGACTACAGGCAAGACTCTCAGATGCCAGGCAAGACTCTCAGACTCCAGGCAAGACTCTCAGACGCCAGGCAACACTCTCAGACCCCAGGCAAGACTCTCAGATGCCAGGCAAGACTCTCAGACCCCAGGCAAGACTCTCAGATGCTAGGCAACACTCTCAGACCCCAGGCAAGAATCTCAGATGCTAGGCAATACTCTTAGACCCCAGGCAAGACTCTCAGATGCTAGGCAAGACTCTCAGACCCCAGGCAAGACTCTCAGATGCTAGGCAACACTCTCAGACTCCAGGCAAGACTCTCAGATGCCAGGCAAAACTCTCAGACCCCAGTCAAGACTCTCAGATGCCAGGCAAGACTCTCAGACCCCAGGCAAGACTCTCAGATGCCAGGCAAGACTCTCAGACTCCAGGCAAGACTCTCAGATGCTAGGCAAGACTCTCAGACCTTAGGCAAGACTCTCAGATGCTAGGCAAGACTCTCAGACCTTAGGCAAGACGCTCAGATGCTAGGCAAGACTCTCAGACCTTAGGCAAGAATCTCAGATGCTAGGCAAGACTCTCAGACCCCAGGCAAGACTCTCAGATGCTAGGCAAGACTCTCAGACCCCAGGCAAGACTCTCAGATGCCAGGCAAGACTCTCAGACCCCAGGCAAGACTCTCAGATGCTAGGCAAGACTCTCAGACCCCAGTCAAGACTCTCAGATGCTAGGCAAGACTCTCAGACCCCAGGCAAGACTCTCAGATGCTAGGCAAGACTCTCAGACTCCAGGCAAGACTCTCAGATGCTAGGCAACACTCTCAGACCCCAGGCAAGACTCTCAGATGCCAGGCAAGACTCTCAGACCCCAGGCAAGACTCTCAGATGCTAGGCAAGACTCTCAGACCCCAGGCAAGACTCTCAGATCCTAGGCAACACTCTCAGACTCCACGCAAGACTCTCAGATGCCAGGCAAGACTCTCAGACCCCAGGCAAGACTCTCAGATGCCAGGCAAGACTCTCAGACCCCAGGCAAGACTCTCAGATGCCAGGCAACACTCTCAGACCCCAGGCAAGACTCTCAGATCCCAGGCAAGACTCTCAGACCCCAGGCAAGACTCTCAGATGCTAGGCAAGACTCTCAGACCTTAGGCAAGACGCTCAGATGCTAGGAGAGAATCTCAGACCCCAGGCAAGACTTTCACATGCTATGCAAGACTCTCAGACCCCAGGCAAGACTCTCAGATGCTAGGCAAGACTCTCAGAACCCAGGCAAGACTCTCAGATGCTAGGCAATTATCTCAGACCCCAGGCAAGACTCTCAGATGCTAGGCAACACTCTCTGACTCCAGGCAAGACTCTCAGATGCTAGACAACACTCTCTGACTCCAGGCAAGACTCTCAGATGCTAGGCAACACTCTCAGACCCCAGGCAAGACTCTCAGATGCTAGGCAACACTCTCAGACCCCAGGCAAGACTCCCAGATGCTAGGCAAGTATCTCAGACCCCAGGCAAGACTCTCAGATGCTAGGCAACACTCTCAGACCCCAGGCAAGACTCCCAGATGCTAGGCAAGTATCTCAGACTCCAGGAAAGACTCTCAGATGCTAGGCAACACTCTCAGACCCCAGGGAAGACTCTCAGATGCTTGGCAAGATTCTCAGACGCTAGGCAAGACTCTCAGACCCCAGGCAAGACTCTCAGATGCTAGGCAAGACTCTCAGACCACAGGCAAGACTCTCAGATGGTAGGCAACACTCTCAGACTCCAGGCAAGACTCTCAGATGCTAGGCAAGACTCTCAGACTCCAGGCAAGACTCTCAGATGCAAGGTAACACTCTCAGACTCCAGGCAAGACTCTCAGATGCTAGGCAAGACTCTCAGACCCCAGGCAAGACTCTCAGATGCTAGGCAACACTCTCAGACTCCAGGCAAGACTCTCAGATGCTAGGCAAGAATCTCAGACCCCAGGCAAGACTCTCAGATGCTAGGCAAGACTCTCAGATGCTAGGCAAGACTCTCAGATGCTAGGCAAGACTCTCAGACCCCATGGAAGACTCTCAGATGCTAGGCAACACTCTCAGACTCCAGGCAAGTCTCTCAGATGCTAGGCAACACTCTCAGACCCCAGGCAAGACTCTCAGGTGCGAGGCAAGACTCTCAGACCCCAGGCAAGACTCTCAGATGCTAGGCAAGACTCTCAGATGCTAGGCAACACTCTCAGACCCCAGGCAAGACTCTCAGATGCTAGGCAAGACTCTCAGACCCCAGGCAAGACTCTCAGATGCTAGGCAACACTCTCAGACTCCAGGCAAGACTCTCAGATGCTAGGCAAGAATCTCGGACCCCAGGCAAGACTCTCAGATGCTAGGCAAGACTCTCAGATGCTAGGCAAGACTCTCAGATGCTAGGCAAGACTCTCAGACCCCATGGAAGACTCTCAGATGCTAGGCAACACTCTCAGACTCCAGGCAAGTCTCTCAGATGCTAGGCAACACTCCCAGACCCCAGGCAAGACTCTCAGTTGCTAGGCAAGACTCTCAGACCACAGGTAAGAATCTCAGGTGCGAGGCAAGACTCTCAGACCCCAGGCAAGTCTCTCAGATGCTAGGCAAGACTCTCATACTCCAGGTAAGACTCCTTGATGCTAGGCAAGACTCTCAGACTCCAGGCAAGACTCCCAGATGCTAGGCAAGACTCTCAGACCCCAGCCAAGACTCTCAGATGCTAGGCAAGACTCTCAGACCCCAGGCAAGACTCTCAGATGCTAGGCAAGACTCTCAGACCCCAGGCAAGACTCTCAGATGCTAGGCAACACTCTCAGACCCCAGGCAAGACTGTCCTCCAGCAGCAGCACTTGTTTTGGAGCTCCTGGAGGGATCACCCAAAAATGACTGTTATGCCCCTTTGGGGGGCTTATCTGGACTTCTAATGGATCAGAAGCGGTTGGAGACCTCATCTGGAGTAGAAGGAGACCACCCCCGCGTTTCTAGTCCAACGGGGGCAACTCCTTCAGACCCATCCTTGGTCGGGCCTACGCAGGATGTTGAGAAAATGAAGCCTGTGAGTAATATGGAGCTAGATTTTCAGGGGACTGTCTCTTCATCGCTTAATGATTCAGAAACTGTTAGCCCTAGAGCTTCAGGGGCTGCACCGATAGTTCCTAAAGAGCTTAGTGCACAAGATGTCCAACACAGGATAGAGGGGACCCAGTGGGGAGGACCCCAAAACAGTGATGAAAGTGAAGCTCTTCTCCCCCCAAGTTTCCTTTTGCAGCCCAGGCTGGGAAAACAGACAAAAGAAAATCTGTTGCAATCCGTGGTGGATTCTGCAAGTAAACCTATTCTGATACTTGATACTGATCCCCCATCACCCAGGGGAGCTACCAACACCAATATTGGGAGTGGATGTGAAAGAAGAACTGAATTATCAAGGAGGATGTCTCTCAGGGGATCAAGCCCACTTGTTAGGACTCAGAGTTTGGAATTATTCACAGATGAAGGCAGGGACAGGTCCCCAATTAAAAGCCCAGGTCAGACGGCCCGTTTCCATGCCCAGGATTTCGGGGGTGAAGAAGACCAGAGGCCACAATTATCGGGGAAAATGCTAAAGTCTCTATCTGCAGGTCACATAACTGATTCTGCAATCATTGCTGCATTAAATTCAACAGACGGCCAATCTCCTCCTTTGCCAGTAGACGGCAGTGATTTACAAGGAATAGAAGTGACTATTGAAACAACCGGAAATATCCAACTGGATGATGATGAATCTAGCTGGTCAGACATACAATCCCTAGAAGATGACGATAACTCTGGCCTTTTCTCTTCGGATGAAGGGGAAGTGGAAAGGGTTGCTGAAAAGGAAAAAGTAGTATCCACACCATTACAGGAGGACCAGCACTCATTTGCAAGAGGTGAAGTGAGAGTAGAAGATTTTCTGAGTAACCCTACCTATTTAGAATCAGAAGCTTTGCAAGTAGTGAAGCAGGAGGGGAAGTACTCTACCTCTGAATGGCAAGAATTTCTACAAAAAGAGGTCAAAGAGGTAGCAAATATCCTCTTGACAACGGACTTGCATCCAATAGAATTGTTTGAATTCTGGGCCTTTTTGTTAGCCCATATAACCTTACCTAAGCTGAATATTGCCATGACTACCTGGAAAAAGAAAAGTACAGCTGAACAATGGAACAGGCTGGAAAAAGATCATGACCTGATTTTTCGATGGCTTATGGGAGCAGAAATCAAGTCGGAACACAAGGTAGCTGTGGCAGTAGCAACGAGCTCAATCATCTTGACCAAAATGATGACCCATAGAATGACCAAAATGCGGAAGCCTCTCACGAAACCCCTCCAATTTCCGGAGTGGCTGACTGAAATAAATCTACTGAAAAAGATTCAGGGCCTAAATCGTTTTTTACAAGAAAAATCTTCCTCTGGAATTACAGGCAGCCTATTAGTGGCTCCCTTTTCAACTGGGATAGAAGGAAATGACCTTCCAATGTCAATTAACCAGTGTGTGGATTGGCTGTACACAATCACCACCTATTTAAAACAACGCTTAAGAAAGAAGAAGGAAGCTTTTTCACAACTCCGTGAAGTACATCTTAAAGAGGGACCCGAGAAGAGGAATGTAACTAAAGAACCTACGGAGGGAGTAATTCCTGCTGTCCCACCCTCTCAAATTGAACCAACCACAACCCTCCAGGGGAACCAGGAGGAACCTAGCCACCATATAACAGCACAGGACGGTGGGGAGAATTTTTCTCCTGACCACAGAGGGAGTGCAGCCAAAAAGGCTCGGATAGAACCAACGCATGAGCCTATAGAAGGACCAAAGTCGGAGGCAAAGGCCAGCACACCCGAGCTGGTTTCCCCAAACCCCCTTTTGAGGGCTCTGGATCGGGAAGGAATAGACATTATCGTAGCTGCTCACCAGCATCTCCAAAGTGCACCAGAGACCCCGACCGTAGCAACAGTAAGACAAGAGAACCAAGCACCACCAAAAAGATATGAAGTAGAAGGCGCGAGGCCTAAGACTCTTACAACAACCATGGAACAAAGTGCAACGTCCCTGCCCCCTTCTGGGACTACTTCTAAAAGAAAAATGGACTTAATGGCTTTATCCTCCGCTCTTGAGCAAAGGGGGACTAACCGACAAGGGCAATCCGCAATCCCACTGAATCTGGGTCAACAGGAAAAACTGACCATGGCAGCGAGGGAGACTTTGGCTCCTCGTTCCTTTGCCTCAGTAGTGAATCCGGACAAGAACAGACGCCCTAATGCGATGAGGAAAGGGAAAGGTGCTATGGCGATGACAGGGGATGGACTTTCTGATCCACAAGTCCAGTTTGAAATGGAGGATGAAGTAATGGCAGCAATCCCTGATGCCATTTCTGAAGAAGAAGACCCCAAGAAAAGGTTAGTCATCAGGATGAGATATGTAGGAAATGACGAAAGCAAGGCGACTAGGGACTATGTAATTAAAAAAGTAATTTTGGAAGCCATTCGACTTCCCAATCCCATGGCTGAGGGCAGTTATACAATTAGATACATCTAATGAAATCGATGTCTGTCTGAAGCACCAGGTGGCATACCACCGGTACTGGTCCAATTGTAGAATTGTGGAGAAGACGATGCCAAACCTCTTAACGGGTTTCCAGCTTGTTCCGTTGTTTAAGGCGGACACGCGAGTCTTAACCATTACCTTCAGAACAACCGTAGTCCCGGCAGAAGACGTATCCCTCTGGCTTGGAAGACACGTGAAGGTCCTGATGGAACCACATGAAAGGAAAGATCAATACGGTATTTGGACTGGAGAGTATCGGAGCATCGTATCGCTTCGCACTGACCCTCAGACGGGAGCTATTCAACATCTCCCGAAGTATTTCTTCCTTGGTTCTGATAGAGCTAGCCTGAGATATAGCGGTCAACCGCCCGCCTGCTACCATTGTGGGGCGTATGATCATCTCAGAAGAAATTGCCACACCTCCCTTTGTTCTAAGTGTGGGGTACGTGGCCACAGTACGGTCAATTGCCATAAAAGCATCCGCTGCAATCTCTGCCTCGGGATCGGACACACCTATTTTTGGTGTCCCGAAGCCCACTATAATAAAACTAATCAGGAAAGGGCAGCTAAAGCGGCGAAAGTGGCTGAAACGGGCAAGGCACGGGCACAGCGGCAGGAACAGAGGCAAGAAATGCTACAAAACAGACAGAGGAGAATGAGTGGTGACTTGAACATGGAACAGACTACAGAAAGCGCTTCACTACCAACCGCAGAACGACTGGACACAAGCTCCGAAAGAACTGAAGCAGAGGACCCAGGCGGGACATCCTGGGTACAAGTGTCCTCCCGTAAGCACGGGAATAAAAAGCACTCGGGGGGAGGGAAGCAAGATATGCTTATGACCCATCCACGAGGGAGCCAATCGGGGTCCCTGGCAACCGTTGCAAAGGGCTTGAACCGATTTGAAGTATTAAACCATTTGCAGCAGCCTCTAAACGAGGAACTTGTTGAAATCACAAATGATTCTGTTGGGGTAGAACAGAGGATCTCTTCACCTCCCAAAGAACAAAGGAGGCAAAAGAAACACGAAAAGCCATCCGTGTGCGCAGCTTCGCGGACACTGGAAGATCGGAGTTTTCAGGAGGTCTTGGAAAAGGTGGAAGCTGACCTAATAGTAGAAAGAGACAGACAGGGGGAAATGTGGGGAATTCGTAACTATCATAAAGATAGAGTGAAGTATTTGGAAAATGAAAAGAAAAAATTATGCGATGTAATTCAAGAGAAGGGTCTGTCACAAGGAAACAATGACAACAAGTCCCCTGAAGTAGAAAAATTAGATAAAGTGATTGAAGAGCTCAGGGGAGCGATGGCAGAGTATAAATCGATAGATTGTAAATACTGTCGTCAGTTGAGCATAGTCGCCAACCTTGTGGAAGATAGTGAGGGACTGAGGAAAGCCCTGGGGGAGCAAAACGTAGGTGATAGTTGTAACCGTGCCACTATACTGGCGCATGATGAATGTAATGTATCACGAGCAAAACTATCAGAGATGGAAATTCCGGTCATAGATCTTTCCAAGGAAGCCACTGAGTATGAAACTCCTATGGAACCTGTGGTAATAGTGGGGAAGGTTGTTTCTGACAAGTACACTGTGACAGTGCAGAACCAAATGGGGACAGGAGCACACTCCGCATGGGGTGACCAGGTGGAGAAAGAATTCCCTTTGGAATCAAAACGGGAAGCTGGCCAGGAATCAGGGCCTAGTCTCGGTCAGTCCCCCCCCCCCCCCTCAGCCCGGCCTCCCCCACCCCGGTTCTCCCCGAGAAACCTCACCCACCTGATCCTACCCAGAAACAACCCCCCTTACTCGGGGCAGAGCCCGAAGGCTCAACTTGGTGTCCTTAGATCCCATCGAGTCTTAGAGGGTGTCCCCTCTCCCATCGAGTCCTTAGGGTTAGGGTTAGGGTTAGGGTTAGGGTTAGGGTTAGGGTTAGGGTTAGGGTTAGGGTTAGGGTTAGGGTTAGGGTTAGGGTTAGGGTTAGGGTTAGGGTTAGGGTTAGGGGTACAGGTAAGGGTTCGTGGTGCAGGTAAGGGGTGCAGGTAAGGGGTTAGGGTTAGGGTTAGGGTTAGGGTTAGGGTTAGGGTTAGGGTTAGGGTTAGGGTTAGGGTTAGGGTTAGGGTTAGGGTTAGGGTTAAGACTCGATGGGAGAGGGGTAGAAAGTACAACCTTCCCCTTAAAAGGAAGAGATGTAGAAAGTACCACTTAGGATATGTACATTCTTTTACACTTTGGGTATAATGTATAGTATCTATACTTTTTGTCTGATAATGAAGATTATGTGTTTCCTGTTACCACCCCTGCCGTTCTTTCCCGTCGACCTCCTATCGGTGGCACATTTGTGAAAATGTGAAATTTTTTCATTACCTTTAAATTTGTATTTTCACTATTTTAGTTCCACAGAGAACAGTTGTTTTTATTCACATTTCGGCCCCTTTTCTCTTATATTGACTCATAGCTTCACTTTTGTCAGTTTTGTATATATACCCAATTCGATGTTCTCTTCTTTCACTAAAATTTATTTCTTTTATGGCTGCACCTTTTAATTTATTAACCTGGAACGTTCATGGCCTACGTATGGCCAGCAGGCGTCGTGAAATTCTCCATTTTTTGTCCTATTCAAATTATCACATATGTGTCTTACAAGAAACACATTTTGCAAATGAGAGTCACCGATGGGCGGCTCAAAGGCAGTGGACCATGGGCCCATCTTTCTGGTCCCATGATGGCAGTGGGAATGCGGGCCTGGCTGTTCTTTTTAAAGAGCGTTCTGACCTGAGAGTGGAGACAGTGGTTGAAATGGTACAGGGTCGCTTGATGTATGTAGACTTTACTTTCGCTTGTGAAAGGAGCATTGGCTCCAACACCCGTGCGTTAAATCTCTCTTTTCGTTTGTGTGCGATCTACGCCCCGGTTAAAGTTGCTCAAAGGAAGTCCCTTTGGGCTAAACTCAAAGATGTCACCAACACGAAGCGTAACCTCTTGATAATTGGCGACTTTAACAACCGTGCGCAGCCAAACGATAGGAGACACTATACGCACGGACGACCGATCTCTACACCTAGCTCGCCTCTGACGGAGGAGGAAAGCGACCTGCAGCGTTTCTTATCTGAAACTTTGGGCTTAAGGGATAAGGCCCTTGAGGCCCCGAATTCTCTAATTTTTTTCCCAATCTCGCACAAGGTTTTTTTTAATTCTACATATCAAACGAGATTTAATTCTGAGACGAAATTCACTTTTTACCATCCCAGAATAGTCAGTCGTCTGGATAGACTGTGGGCCCCGGCCTCTTTACAAGTATACGGCTGCAAGTTGACTCTCACCCCCTGGTCAGACCATGCAATGGTGGGCTTTGTTTGTAACTATGGAGACGTCCAACCACGCGGACGCCCCTTATGGAGGTTACATCGAAAACTTCTGAGCAACGAACAATTGAGGGATGTTCTGTTTTTGGAATTAGATTTGCAAGTAAAAATTTTCATGAGTGAGGATAGAGATGTGTTAGGGGGATGGGAGAGATTGAAAAAAAGGATCCGCAACAGGATGCGGATGGTTATGCAACGAGCCCACAAGAAGGAAATAAGGGACTACCAAAGTGCAGTAGCCCGCCTGTTGTATATTACAGACGCAATGAACAATGGAGAGGCATTTGATGACTCATTGCAAAAACGCTGCCTGGGAACCATCAAACATTTCCAGACGGACTTGAGACGACAACGTTTAAATAATAAGACTTTTCGGGCGAGGGGACCCATCAGTGAAAAGGACGATTGGGCAAAGAGCAAGCTGCCTAGAACGCAACTGTTTTTCCATGGACTGAGAGAAAAGGAAGGGGCCCCCCTAGTGTCTGACCCTAACGATATGCTGCGAATAATGACTATTTTTTATGAACAGCTATACGCCAGAAAGGACATCTTAGGGGAGGAAGTGGAAGCCTACTTGGAAAGCGAAAGCAAAGAGGAAGGAACGAGAAGGGCTCAGGCATTGTCAGATGCAGAAAGCGAGGGCCGGGTCCGGAAGATTACCCCGGAAGATTTGAAGAGGGCGATAACTGGAGGGAAGGCAACATCGGCTCCGGGGCCTGACGGGCTCCCATGGAGTTTTTACAAAGACTTCGCGGAAGTCTTAATTCCGGCCTTGGTAAAATTGTACAACTTCTGTCTTCGGATCGGACGCCTGGGCCAATCCTTTGGAGAAGGCCTGCTGCTTTTTCCCCCAAAGAAGGGCGACAACACCCTGCCCCAAAATTGGAGACCTATAACGCTAACCAATATCGATTATAGGATTCCGGCCAAGATACTTAACGATCGCCTGGCATCCGTGGCAAACAAACTGGTCCACGGCTTCCAGACCAGCGCTGTGCCGGGTCGTAAGATGACGGACTCTCTCTGCCTTCTGCGGGAGTGTTTCCACTCACTGCAGAAGAAGAGATGGAAGGGCCACCTCCTCCTGATCGACCAGGTGAAGGCATTCGATAGGATACACCATGACTTCCTATGGCAAGTACTGAAGACGAGAGGCATCCCCTCCCTTTTCGTCTCCTGGATCCAGTTACTCTACGCCGAGGCGACGGCCACGCCCCAGGTGAATGGTTGGCGAGGAGACCCGATCCCTCTTCGATCGGGGGTCAGGCAAGGCTGTCCCCTTAGTCCCCTGCTGTATGTTCTTGGTCTGGACCCCATCCTGGTCAGGATACAGAGGGAGCCTAGACTGACGGGAATGATGTTGCCGCTGATCACCGGCCTAACCTACCAGTCGGCGAAGTTCGTGGCCCACGCAGACGACATTACGCTCTTGTTGGCTAGCAAAGAAGAAATTGGAGTAGTGGTGGAACTTTTCACCGAATATGGTAAAGTCTCAGGTTCCAAATTAAATTCGGACAAGAGTGTACTCGTCTGTGTGGATCAAGAACGTCAGTCCCTCATGCGCCAGGCGATCGTGACTGGGACGGTGACGGGGAACACAGAACGAGCTACGGAGAACGAATGGGAAGACACCATTTCCATCTTGGGAATTGCATTTGGATTGAAGAGACGCGCCTGGGAGAAAAATTGGATGGAGTGGGAGGAGAAATTGAATAAGAAACTAGCCACCTGGAAGCAGTGGGATCTGACCATGTATCAGCGTGCTGCGTATGTGCGGACTTACCTGATTCCGATGACATCCAATTTGGCGGTGGTGTACCCCCCACCCACGGACCTCGTAAGGAGGGTAACGGGTCAGCTCTTCGGATTCCTGTGGAAGAGGAAGTTCTTCCCACTACCCAGAGCGGAGGCCTACAGGCAAGTGGAGATGGGTGGGCTGGCGATGCCAGCCCTGCAACCATTGTTGATCGCGAAGTTCGTCTCCTACAACTTTGGCGCATGGGCCCAGCACTCCGTCCACGGCACGGGCAACATACTCCAGAGAACGTGGACCTCCCTCTTCGCCTCTGGGTGGTGCACGTCCGTGTGGGGGAGGGCGTGGTGGGACGGAGGACTCTTTACCGGAAATGTAACCCGGGCAGTGAGAAGCAAATTGCCGGATTATATGGAGGAACTCCCGGTACAGCTCAAAAAGTGGAAGGTGGAGTCGGTAGCTGTAAAAGAACCTAGACCCGCCAAGGAAACCGGGAAAGCCCTGTACGAAACGATCCTTGAAGAAGGACCGTACCGACAGGCTGCGAAACGCAAATCGGAAAGACAAGGAATCTCTGGATATCTACGTGTCCAAGGCGAGGTGATCGCACTGTTTGAGGAGCGGGAGATCCCTTTTCGTCTCTGGGAAACGAGATGGAGGCTTTACCACCAAGCCCTGCCTTTAAACACACGTAGGCATTGGCTCCCACCCGACCAAAGGCTCTGCCCGCGAAGCATATGCCAGCAGGAAGCGTGGGCGCTAAACGAGGAATACCCGGAAACCCACTCACACTTCCTGACCGACTGTACCGTCGCAAAGGGAGTGTGGGCGGGTATGGCGAGGACTCTGAATTGGCCTGAACTGAGCGGCCAAGGCTGGGAGGCCATAGCGTCGGGGGCAACCGAACCCCACCCGCTGCCAGGTCCTAAGAGGAAACTTGCTGGCAAACGTGATGCCTCGGGGAACAGTGTTTTTTCGAGGTGGAGAGTACCCATGTGTGTGGTATGGACCGTTAATCTTTATGTAACCTATGCCTTGTTCTTGCACAGGAACCTCGAAATAAGGAAGAATAGTGAGATTCCCCCAAATAAAACAGTCTTATTAGCGTGGAAACTCCTGCTGGGTTTTGTTCAAAAGGAGAAATGTATTCTGCCTAGAGGGAAATGGGAACAGAGGTGGAAATGGACCATGGACGTAGACCCACCTATTACGTGAAGGCATGCGGGACACATCTCTATCCACACTAGAGGGTACTGACCATTGTTTTAAACTACAAGATATATTAGATGGTATTTACTGTAAAGGGTATTTCTGTGTAAAAAGTTCTGTATGCCTTTATTGAATCGTAATGTAAAATTTTAGACCAGAAACCCTGACCAGGCAAGACTCTCAGATGCTAGGCAAGACTCTAAGACCCCAGGCAAGAACCTCAGACCCCAGGCAAGACTCTCAGATGCTAGGCAAGACTCTCAGACCCCAGGCAAGACTCTCAGATGCTACGCAACACTCTCAGACCCCAGTCAAGACTCTCAGATGCTAGGCAACACTCTCAGATTCCAGGCAAGACTCTCAGATGCTAGGCAAGACTCTCAGACCCCAGGCAAGACTCTCAGATGCTAGGCAATACTCTCAGACCCCAGGCAAGAATCTCAGATGCTAGCAAAGACTCTCAGACCCCAAGCAAGACTCTCAGATGCTAGGCAAGACTCTCAGATGCTAGGCAAGACTCTCAGACCCCAGGCAAGAATCTCAGATGCTAGCAAAGACTCTCAGACCCCAGGCAAGACTCTCAGATGCTAGGCAAGACTCTCAGACCCCAGGCAAGACTCTCAGATGCTAGGCAACACTCTCAGACCCCAGGCAAGAATCTCAGATGCTAGCAAAGACTCTCAGACCCCAGGCAAGACTCTCAGATGCTAGGCAAGACTCTCAGACCCCAGGCAAGACTCTCAGATGCTAGGCAAGACTCTCAGACCCCAGGCAAGACTCTCAGATGCTAGGCAACACTCTCAGACCCCAGGCAAGACTCTCAGACCCCAGGCAAGACTCTCAGATGCTAGGCAAGACTCTCAGACCCCAGGCAAGACTCTCAGATGCTAGGCAACACTCTCAGACCCCAGGCAAGACTCTCAGATGCTACGCAACACTCTTAGACCCCAGGCAAGACTCTCAGATGCTAGGCAACACTCTCAGACCCCTGGCAAGAATCTCAGATGCTAGGCAAGACTCTCAGACCCCAGGCAAGACTCTCAGATGCTAGGCAAGACTCTCAGACCCCAGGCAAGACGCTCAGATGCTAGGCAAGACGCTCAGATGCTAGGCAAGACTCTCAAACCCCAGGCAAGACTCTCAGATGCTAGGCAAGACTCTGAGATGCTAGGCAACACTCTCAGACCCCAGGCAAGACTCTCAGATGCTAGGCAAGACTCTCAGAACCCAGGAAAGACTCTCAGATGCTAGGCAACACTCTCAGACTCCAGGCAAGACTCTCAGATGCTAGCCAAGACTGTCAGACCCCAGGCAAGACTCTCAGATGCTAGGCAACACTCTCAGACCCCAGGAAAGACTCTCAGATGCTAGGCAAGACTCTCAGATGCTAGGCAAGTCTCCCAGATGCTAGGCAAGACTCTCAGACCCCAGGCAAGACTCTCAGATGCTAAACAACACTCTCAGACCCCAGGCAAGACTCTCAGATGCTAGGCAACACTCTCAGACTCCAGGCAAGACTCTCAGATGCTAGGCAAGACTCTCAGACCCCAGGCAAAACGCTCAGATGCTAGGCAAGACTCTCAGACTCCAGGCAAGACCCTCCGATGCTAGGCAAGACTCTCAGATGCTAGGCAAGACTCTCAGAACCCAGGCAAGACTCTTAGACGCCAGGCAAGACTCTCAGATGCTAGGCAAGACTCTCAGACCCCAGGCAAAACGCTCAGATGCTAGGCAAGACTCTCAGACCCCAGGCAAGACTCTCAGATGCTAGGCAACGCTCTCAGACTCCAGGCAAGACCCTCAGATGTTAGGCAAGACTCTCAGATGCTAGGCAAGACTCTCAGACCCCAGGAAAGACTCTCAGATGCTAGGCCATACTCTCAGACTCCAGGGAAGACTCTCAGATGCTAGGCAAGACTCTCAGACCCCAGGCAAGACTCTCAGACCGCAGGCAAGACTCTCAGATGCTAGGCAACACTCTCAGACCCCAGGCAAGACTCTCAGATGCTAGGCAAGACACTCAGATGCTAGGCAACACTCTCAGACCCCAGGCAAGACTCTCAGATGCTAGGCAAGACTCTCCGATGCTAGGCAGCACTCTCAGATCCCAGGCAAGACTCTCCGATGCTAAGCAAGACTCTCAGACGCTAGGCAAGACTCTCAGACCCCAGGCAAGACTCTCATACCCCAAGCAAGACTCTCAGATGCTATGCAAGACTCTCAGACCCCAGGCAAGACTCTCAGACCGCAGGCAAGACTCTCAGATGCTAGGCAACACTCTCAGACCCCAGGCAAGACTCTCAGATGCTAGGCAAGACACTCAGATGCTAGGCAACACTCTCAGACCCCAGGCAAGACTCTCAGATGCTAGGCAACACTCTCAGATGCTAGGCAAGACTCTCAGATGCTAGGCAGCACTCTCAGATCCCAGGCAAGAGTTTCCGATGCTAGGCAAGACTCTCAGATGCTAGGCAACACTCTCAGACCCCTGGCAAGAATCTCAGATGCTAGGCAAGACTCTCAGACCCCAGGCAAGACTCTCAGATGCTAGGCAAGACTCTCAGATGCTAGGCAAGACTCTCAGACCCCAGGCAAGACGCTCAGATGCTAGGCAAGACGCTCAGATGCTAGGCAAGACTCTCAAACCCCAGGCAAGACTCTCAGATGCTAGGCAAGACTCTCAGATGCTAGGCAACACTCTCAGACCCCAGGCAAGACTCTCAGATGCTAGGCAAGACTCTCAGAACCCAGGCAAGACTCTCAGATGCTAGGCAACACTCTCAGACTCCAGGCAAGACTCTCAGATGCTAGCCAAGACTGTCAGACCCCAGGCAAGACTCTCAGATGCTAGGCAACACTCTCAGACCCCAGGAAAGACTCTCAGATGCTAGGCAAGACTCTCAGATGCTAGGCAAGACTCTCAGATGCTAGGCAAGACTCTCAGACCCCAGGCAAGACTCTCAGATGCTAGGCAAGACTCTCAGAACCCAGGCAAGACTCTCAGACGCCAGGCAAGACTCTCAGATGCTAGGCAAGACTCTCAGACCCCAGGCAAAATGCTCAGATGCTAGGCAAGACTCTCAGACCCCAGGCAAGACTCTCAGATGCTAGGCAACACTCTCAGACTCCAGGCAAGACCCTCAGATGCTAAGCAAGACTCTCAGACGCTAGGCAAGACTCTCAGACCCCAGGCAAGACTCTCATACCCCAAGCAAGACTCTCAGATGCTATGCAAGACTCTCAGACCCCAGGCAAGACTCTCAGACCGCAGGCAAGACTCTCAGATGCTAGGCAACACTCTCAGACCCCAGGCAAGACTCTCAGATGCTAGGCAAGACACTCAGATGCTAGGCAACACTCTCAGACCCCAGGCAAGACTCTCAGATGCTAGGCAACACTCTCAGATGCTAGGCAAGACTCTCAGATGCTAGGCAGCACTCTCAGATCCCAGGCAAGAGTTTCCGATGCTAGGCAAGACTCTCAGATGCTAGGCAACACTCTCAGACCCCTGGCAAGAATCTCAGATGCTAGGCAAGACTCTCAGACCCCAGGCAAGACTCTCAGATGCTAGGCAAGACTCTCAGATGCTAGGCAAGACTCTCAGACCCCAGGCAAGACGCTCAGATGCTAGGCAAGACGCTCAGATGCTAGGCAAGACTCTCAAACCCCAGGCAAGACTCTCAGATGCTAGGCAAGACTCTCAGATGCTAGGCAACACTCTCAGACCCCAGGCAAGACTCTCAGATGCTAGGCAAGACTCTCAGAACCCAGGCAAGACTCTCAGATGCTAGGCAACACTCTCAGACTCCAGGCAAGACTCTCAGATGCTAGCCAAGACTGTCAGACCCCAGGCAAGACTCTCAGATGCTAGGCAACACTCTCAGACCCCAGGAAAGACTCTCAGATGCTAGGCAAGACTCTCAGATGCTAGGCAAGACTCTCAGATGCTAGGCAAGACTCTCAGACCCCAGGCAAGACTCTCAGATGCTAGACAACACTCTCAGACCCCAGGCAAGACTCTCAGATGCTAGGCAACACTCTCAGACTCTAGGCAAGACTCTCAGATGCTAGGCAAGACTCTCAGACCCCAGGCAAAACGCTCAGATGCTAGGCAATGCTCTCAGATGCTAGGCAAGACTCCCAGATGCTAGGCAAAACTCTCAGACTCCAGGCAAGACCCTCAGATGCTAGGCAAGACTCTCAGATGCTAGGCAAGACTCTCAGAACCCAGGCAAGACTCTCAGACGCCAGGCAAGACTCTCAGATGCTAGGCAAGACTCTCAGACCCCAGGCAAAATGCTCAGATGCTAGGCAAGACTCTCAGACCCCAGGCAAGACTCTCAGATGCTAGGCAACACTCTCAGACTCCAGGCAAGACCCTCAGATGCTAGGCAAGACTCTCAGATGCTAGGCAAGACTCTCAGACCCCAGGAAAGACTCTCAGATGCTAGGCCATACTCTCAGACTCCAGGGAAGACTCTCAGATGCTAGGCAAGACTCTCAGACCGCAGGCAAGACTCTCAGACCGCAGGCAAGACTCTCAGATGCTAGGCAACACTCTCAGACCCCAGGCAAGACTCTCAGATGCTAGGCAAGACACTCAGATGCTAGGCAACACTCTCAGACCCCAAGCAAGTCTCTCAGATGCTAGGCAAGACTCTCAGATGCTAGGCAGCACTCTCAGATCCCAGGCAAGGCTCTCCGATGCTAAGCAAGACTCTCAGATGCTATGCAAGACTCTCAGACCCCAGGCAAGACTCTCAGACCCCAAGCAAGACTCTCAGATGCTAGGCAAGACTCTCAGACTCCAGGCAAGACTCTCAGACCCCAGGCAAGACTCTCAGATGCTAGGCAAAACTCTCAGACCCCAGGCAAGACTCTCAGATGCTAGGCAAGACACTCAGATGCTAGGCAACACTCTCAGACCCCTGGCAAGACTCTCAGATGCTAGGCAAGACTCTCAGATGCTAGGCAAGACTCTCAGATGCTAGGCAGCACTCTCAGATCCCAGGCAAGACTCTCCGATGCTAGGCAAGACTCTCAGATGCTAGGCAAGACTCTCAGACCCCAGGCAAGACTCTCAGACCCCAAGCAAGACTCTCAGATGCTAGGCAACACTCTCAGACTCCAGGCAAGACTCTCAGATGCTAGGCAAGACTCTCAGAACCCAAGCAATTCTCTCAGATGCTAGGCAAGACTCTCAGATGCTAGGCAACACTCTCAGACCCCAGGCAAGACTCTCAGATGCTAGGCAAGACTCTCAGACCCCAGGCAAGACTCTCAGATGCTAGGCAAGACTCTCAGACCCCAGGCAAGACTCTCAGATGCTACGCAACACTCTAAGACCCCAGGCAAGACTCTCAGATGCTAGGCAACACTCTCAGACCACAGGCAATGCTCTCAGATGCTAGGCAAGACTCTCAGACCCCAGGCAAGACTCTCAGATGCTAGGCAAGACTCTCAGATGCTAGGCAAGACTCTCAGACCCCAGGCAAGACTCTCAGATGCTAGGCAAGACTCTCAGATGCTAGGCAAGACTCTCAGACCCCAGGCAAGACTCTCAGATGCTAGGCAAGACTCTCAGATGCTAGGCAAGACTCTCAGACCCCAGGCAAGACTCTCAGATGCTAGGCAACACTCTCAGATGCTAGGCAAGACTCTCAGACCCCAGGCAAGACTCTCAGATGCTAGGCAAGACTCTCAGACCCCAGGCAAGACTCTCAGACTCCAGGGAAGACTCTCAGATGCTAGGCAACACTCTCAGACCCCAGGCAAGACTCTCAGATGCTAGACAACACTCTCAGACCACAGGCAATGCTCTCAGATGCTAGGCAAGACTATCAGATGCTAGGCAATACTTTCAGACCCCAGGCAAGACTCTCAGATGCTAGGCAAGACTCTCAAATGCTAGGCAACACTCTCAGACTCCAGGCAAGACTCTCAGATGCTAGGCAAGTCTCTCAGACCCCAGGCAAGACTTTCAGATGCTAGGCAACACTCTCAGATGCTAGGCAAGACTCTCAGATGCTAGGCAGCACTCTCAGATCCCAGGCAAGACTCTCAGACCCCAGGCAAGACTCTCAGATGCTAGGCCACATTCTCAGACCCCAGGCAAGACTCTCAGATGCTAGGCAAGACTCTCAGATGCTAGGCAACACTCTCAGATGCTAGGCAACACTCTCAGACCCCAGGCAAGACTCTCAGATGCAAGGCAAGACTCTCAGATGCTAGGCAGCACTCTCAGATCCCAGGCAAGACTCTCCGATGCTAGGCAAGACTCTCAGATGCTAGGCAAGACTCTCAGACCCCAGGCAAGACTCTCAGATGCTAGGCAACACTCTCATACCCCAGGCAAGACTCTCAGACCCCAGGTAAGACTCTCAGATGCTAGGCAAGACTCTCAGACCCCAGGCAAGACTCTCAGATGCTAGGCAAGACTCTCAGATGCTAGGCAACACTCTCAGACCCCAGGCAAGACTCTCAGATGCTAGGCAAGACTCTCAGATGCTAGGCAAGACTCTCAGATGCTAGGCAGCACTCTCAGATCCCAGGCAAGACTCTCAGATGCTAGGCAAGACTCTCAGATTCTAGGCAAGACTCTCAGACCCCAGGCAAGACTCTCAGATGCTAGGCAACACTCTCAGACCCCAGGCAAGACTCTCAGACCCCAGGCAAGAATCTCAGATGATAGGCAACACTCTCAGACCCCAGGCAAGACTCTCAGATGCTAGGCAAGAATCTCAGATGCTAGGCAACACTCTCAGACCCCAGGCAAGACTCTCAGATGCTAGGCAAGACTCTCAGAAGCTAGGCAAGACTCTCAGATGCTAGGCAACACCCTCAGACCCCAGGCAAGACTCTCAGATGCTAGGCAAGACTCTCAGATGATAGGCAACACTCTCAGACCCCAGGAAAGACTCTGAGATGCTAGGCAAGACTCTCAGACCCCAGGCAAGACTCTCAGATGCTAGGCAACACTCTCAAACTCCAGGCAAGACTCTCAGATGCTAGGCAAGACTCTCAGACCCCAGGCAAAACGCTCAGATGCTAGGCAAGACTCTCAGACCCCAGGCAAGACTCTCAGATGCTAGGCAACACTCTCAAACTCCAGGCAAGACTCTCAGATGCTAGGCAAGACTCTCAGACCCCAGGCAAGACTCTCAGACCCCAGGCAAGACTCTCAGATACTAGGCAAGACTCTCAGACCCCAGGCAAGACTCTCAAATGCTAGGCAACTCTCTCAGACTCCAGGCAAGACTCTCAGATGCTAGGCAAGACTCTCAGACCCCAGGCAAGACTCTCAGATGCTAGGCAACACTCTCAGACCCCAGGCAAGACTCTCAGATGCTAGGCAACACTCTCAGACCCATGGTAAGACTCTCAGATGCTAGGCAAGACTTTCAGATGCTAGACAACACTCTCAGACCCCAGGCAAGACTCTCAGATGCTAGGCCACACTCTCAGACTCCAGGGAAGACTCTCAGATGCTAGGCAAGACTCTCAGACGCCAGGCAAGACTCTCAGATGCTAGTCAACACTCTCATACTCCAGGCAAGACTCTCAGATTCTAGGCAAGACTCCAAGACCCCAGGCAAGATTCTCAGATGCTAGGCAACACTCTCAGACCCCAGGCAAGACTCTCAGATGCTAGGCAAGACTCTCAGAACCAAGGCAAGACTCTCAGATGCTAGGCAAGACTGTTAGACCCCAGGCAAGACTCTCAGATGCTAGGCAACACTCTCAGACCCAAGGTAAGACTCTCAGATGCTAGGCAAGACTTTCAGATGCTAGACAACACTCTCAGACCCCAGGCAAGACTCTCAGATGCTAGGCCACACTCTCAGACTCCAGGGAAGACTCTCAGATGCTAGGCAAGACTCTCAGACCCCAGGCAAGACTCTCAGATGCTAGTCAACACTCTCATACTCCAGGCAAGACTCTCAGATGCTAGGCAAGACTCCAAGACCCCAGGCAAGATTCTCAGATGCTAGGCAACACTCTCAGACCCCAGGCAAGACTCTCAGATGCTAGGCAAGACTCTCAGAACCAAGGCAAGACTCTCAGATGCTAGGCAAGACTGTTAGACCCCAGGCAAGACTCTCAGATGCTAGGCAACAGTCTCAGACCCCAGGCAAGACTCTCAGATGCTAGGCAAGACTTTCAGATACTAGGCAACACTCTCAGACCCCAGGCAAGACTCTTAGATGCTAGACAAGACTCTCAGACCCCAGGCAAGACTCTCCGATGCTAAGCAAGATTCTCAGACGCTAGGCAAGACTCTCAGACCCCAGGCAAGAATCTCAGACCCCAAGCAAGACTCTCAGATGCTATGCAAGACTCTCAGACCCCAGGCAAGACTCTCAGACCGCAGGCAAGACTCTCAGATGCTAGGCAACACTCTCAGACCCCAGGCAAGACTCTCAGATGCTAGGCAAGACACTCAGATGCTAGGCAACACTCTCAGACCCCAGGCAAGACTCTCAGATGCTAGGCAACACTCTCAGATGCTTGGCAAGACTCTCAGATGCTAGGCAGCACTCTCAGACCCCTGGCAAGACTCTCAGATGCTACGCAACACTTTTAGACCCCAGGCAAGACTCTCAGATGCTAGGCAACACTCTCAGACCCCTGGCAAGAATCTCAGATGCTAGGCAAGACTCTCAGACCCCAGGCAAGACTCTCAGATGCTAGGCAAGACTCTCAGATGCTAGGCAAGACTCTCAGACCCCAGGCAAGACGCTCAGATGCTAGGCAAGACGCTCAGATGCTAGGCAAGACTCTCAAACCCCAGGCAAGACTCTCAGATGCTAGGCAAGACTCTCAGATGCTAGGCAACACTCTCAGACCCCAGGCAAGACTCTCAGATGCTAGGCAAGACTCTCAGAACCCAGGCAAGACTCTCAGATGCTAGGCAACACTCTCAGACTCCAGGCAAGACTCTCAGATGCTAGCCAAGACTGTCAGACCCCAGGCAAGACTCTCAGATGCTAGGCAACACTCTCAGACCCCAGGCAAGACTCTCAGATGCTAGGCAAGACTCTCAGATGCTAGGCAAGACTCTCAGACCCCAGGCAAGACTCTCAGATGCTAGACAACACTCTCAGACCCCAGGCAAGACTCCCAGATGCTAGGCAACACTCTCAGACTCTAGGCAAGACTCTCAGATGCTAGGCAAGACTCTCAGACCCCAGGCAAAACGCTCAGATGCTAGGCAATGCTCTCAGATGCTAGGCAAGACTCCCAGATGCTAGGCAAAACTCTCAGACTCCAGGCAAGACCCTCAGATGCTAGGCAAGACTCTCAGATGCTAGGCAAGACTCTCAGAACCCAGGCAAGACTCTCAGACGCCAGGCAAGACTCTCAGATGCTAGGCAAGACTCTCAGACCCCAGGCAAAACGCTCAGATGCTAGGCAAGACTCTCAGACCCCAGGCAAGACTCTCAGATGCTAGGCAACACTCTCAGACTCCAGGCAAGACCCTCAGATGCTAGGCAAGACTCTCAGATGCTAGGCAAGACTCTCAGACCCCAGGAAAGACTCTCAGATGCTAGGCCATACTCTCAGACTCCAGGGAAGACTCTCAGATGCTAGGCAAGACTCTCAGACCGCAGGCAAGACTCTCAGACCGCAGGCAAGACTCTCAGATGCTAGGCAACACTCTCAGACCCCAGGCAAGTCTCTCAGATGCTAGGCAAGACACTCAGATGCTAGGCAACACTCTCAGACCCCAAGCAAGTCTCTCAGATGCTAGGCAAGACTCTCAGATGCTAGGCAGCACTCTCAGATCCCAGGCAAGGCTCTCCGATGCTAAGCAAGACTCTCAGATGCTAGGCAAGACTCTCAGACCCCAGGCAAGACTCTCAGACCCCAAGCAAGACTCTCAGATGCTAGGCAAGACTCTCAGACTCCAGGCAAGACTCTCAGACCGCAGGCAAGACTCTCAGATGCTAGGCAAAACTCTCAGACCCCAGGCAAGACTCTCAGATGCTAGGCAAGACACTCAGATGCTAGGCAACACTCTCAGACCCCTGGCAAGACTCTCAGATGCTAGGCAAGACTCTCAGATGCTAGGCAAGACTCTCAGATGCTAGGCAAGACTCTCAGATGCTAGGCAGCACTCTCAGATCCCAGGCAAGACTCTCCGATGCTAGGCAAGACTCTCAGATGCTAGGCAAGACTCTCAGACCCCAGGCAAGACTCTCAGACCCCAAGCAAGACTCTCAGATGCTAGGCAACACTCTCAGACTCCAGGCAAGACTCTCAGATGCTAGGCAAGACTCTCAGAACCCAAGCAATTCTCTCAGATGCTAGGCAAGACTCTCAGATGCTAGGCAACACTCTCAGACCCCAGGCAAGACTCTCAGATGCTAGGCAAGACTCTCAGACCCCAGGCAAGACTCTCAGATGCTAGGCAAGACTCTCAGACCCCAGGCAAGACTCTCAGATGCTACGCAACACTCTAAGACCCCAGGCAAGACTCTCAGATGCTAGGCAACACTCTCAGACCACAGGCAATGCTCTCAGATGCTAGGCAAGACTCTCAGACCCCAGGCAAGACTCTCAGATGCTAGGCAAGACTCTCAGATGCTAGGCAAGACTCTCAGACCCCAGGCAAGACTCTCAGATGCTAGGCAAGACTCTCAGATGCTAGGCAAGACTCTCAGACCCCAGGCAAGACTCTCAGATGCTAGGCAAGACTCTCAGATGCTAGGCAAGACTCTCAGACCCCAGGCAAGACTCTCAGATGCTAGGCAACACTCTCAGATGCTAGGCAAGACTCTCAGACCCCAGGCAAGACTCTCAGATGCTAGGCAAGACTCTCAGACCCCAGGAAAGACTCTCAGACTCCAGGGAAGACTCTCAGATGCTAGGCAACACTCTCAGACCCCAGGCAAGACTCTCAGATGCTAGGCAACACTCTCAGACCACAGGCAATGCTCTCAGATGCTAGGCAAGACTATCAGATGCTAGGCAATACTTTCAGACCCCAGGCAAGACTCTCAGATGCTAGGCAAGATTCTCAGATGCTAGGCAAGACTCTCAGATGCTAGGCAAGACTCTCAGATACTAGGCAAGACTCTCAGACCACAGGCAAGACTCTCAAATGCTAGGAAACACTCTCAGACTCCAGGCAAGACTCTCAGATGCTAGGCAAGACTCTCAGACCCCAGGCAAGACTCTCAGATGCTAGGCAACACTCTCAGACCCCAGGCAAGACTCTCAGATGCTAGGCAAGTCTCTCAGACCCCAGGCAAGACTCTCAGATGCTAGGCCACATTCTCAGACCCCAGGCAAGACTCTCAGATGCTAGGCAAGACTCTCAGATGCTAGGCAACACTCTCAGATGCTAGGCAACACTCTCAGACCCCAGGCAAGACTCTCAGATGCAAGGCAAGACTCTCAGATGCTAGGCAGCACTCTCAGATCCCAGGCAAGACTCTCAGATGCTAGGCAAGACACTCAGATGCTAGGCAACACTCTCAGACCCCAGGCAAGACTCTCAGATGCTAGGCAACACTCTCAGATGCTAGGCAAGACTCTCAGATGCTAGGCAGCACTCTCAGATCCCAGGCAAGAGTCTCCGATGCTAGGCAAGACTCTCAGATGCTAGGCAACACTCTCAGACCCCAGGCAAGACTCTCAGATGCTACGCAACACTTTTAGACCCCAGGCAAGACTCTCAGATGCTAGGCAACACTCTCAGACCCCTGGCAAGAATCTCAGATGCTAGGCAAGACTCTCAGACCCCAGGCAAGACTCTCAGATGCTAGGCAAGACTCTCAGATGCTAGGCAAGACTCTCAGACCCCAGGCAAGACGCTCAGATGCTAGGCAAGACGCTCAGATGCTAGGCAAGACTCTCAAACCCCAGGCAAGACTCTCAGATGCTAGGCAAGACTCTCAGATGCTAGGCAACACTCTCAGACCCCAGGCAAGACTCTCAGATGCTAGGCAAGACTCTCAGAACCCAGGCAAGACTCTCAGATGCTAGGCAACACTCTCAGACTCCAGGCAAGACTCTCAGATGCTAGCCAAGACTGTCAGACCCCAGGCAAGACTCTCAGATGCTAGGCAACACTCTCAGACCCCAGGCAAGACTCTCAGATGCTAGGCAAGACTCTCAGATGCTAGGCAAGACTCTCAGACCCCAGGCAAGACTCTCAGATGCTAGACAACACTCTCAGACCCCAGGCAAGACTCTCAGATGCTAGGCAACACTCTCAGACTCTAGGCAAGACTCTCAGATGCTAGGCAAGACTCTCAGACCCCAGGCAAAACGCTCAGATGCTAGGCAATGCTCTCAGATGCTAGGCAAGACTCCCAGATGCTAGGCAAAACTCTCAGACTCTAGGCAAGACCCTCAGATGCTAGGCAAGACTCTCAGATGCTAGGCAAGACTCTCAGAACCCAGGCAAGACTCTCAGACGCCAGGCAAGACTCTCAGATGCTAGGCAAGACTCTCAGACCCCAGGCAAAACGCTCAGATGCTAGGCAAGACTCTCAGACCCCAGGCAAGACTCTCAGATGCTAGGCAACACTCTCAGACTCCAGGCAAGACCCTCAGATGCTAGGCAAGACTCTCAGATGCTAGGCAAGACTCTCAGACCCCAGGAAAGACTCTCAGATGCTAGGCCATACTCTCAGACTCCAGGGAAGACTCTCAGATGCTAGGCAAGACCCTCAGACCGCAGGCAAGACTCTCAGACCGCAGGCAAGACTCTCAGATGCTAGGCAACACTCTCAGACCCCAGGCAAGTCTCTCAGATGCTAGGCAAGACACTCAGATGCTAGGCAACACTCTCAGACCCCAAGCAAGTCTCTCAGATGCTAGGCAAGACTCTCAGATGCTAGGCAGCACTCTCAGATCCCAGGCAAGGCTCTCCGATGCTAAGCAAGACTCTCAGATGCTAGGCAAGACTCTCAGACCCCAGGCAAGACTCTCAGACCCCAAGCAAGACTCTCAGATGCTAGGCAAGACTCTCAGACTCCAGGCAAGACTCTCAGACCGCAGGCAAGACTCTCAGATGCTAGGCAAAACTCTCAGACCCCAGGCAAGACTCTCAGATGCTAGGCAAGACACTCAGATGCTAGGCAACACTCTCAGACCCCTGGCAAGACTCTCAGATGCTAGGCAAGACTCTCAGATGCTAGGCAAGACTCTCAGATGCTAGGCAGCACTCTCAGATCCCAGGCAAGACTCTCCGATGCTAGGCAAGACTCTCAGATGCTAGGCAAGACTCTCAGACCCCAGGCAAGACTCTCAGACCCCAAGCAAGACTCTCAGATGCTAGGCAACACTCTC